>NC_035444.2:37691139-38291139 GCF_002127325.2 Helianthus annuus | reverse complement strand
TAATTTTTATTTTAACTATTTGCAATGGCTGCCAAGAAAATTCACGGAACATAATTTTAATGACGACATTTTAAAAAATACTGTCACCATTCGTTATGGGCCTAATGAATGGACTTTTAAGATTAACAAGTGGTGGAATATTCATTACTACATACTCGACTTCTCACAGATTTCAATTGATATTTCTTTGCTGAGGTGGGATTGTTTGGTGTTTAAAAAACTTGAAGATTATACATTTAATCCACCTGAAGATGTTGATGTTGACAC
This sequence comes from Helianthus annuus, assembly GCF_002127325.2. Taxonomy (NCBI): domain Eukaryota; kingdom Viridiplantae; phylum Streptophyta; class Magnoliopsida; order Asterales; family Asteraceae; genus Helianthus; species Helianthus annuus. The sequence goes on along the minus strand of NC_035444.2, from coordinate 38,290,872 downwards.
TGTTGTTGAAGTACCTGATCCGGATTACGATCCTAACGACGACCAACATTTTGATGAAGTACTAGCTGTTCACGAGAGCCCCCTCTACCTGTTGCCAATGTGTATGAAGTCGAGTGCATCCCGACATACCGATTTGTAAGTCTGCCATGATTCCAAATAAGTTAAATTTATTAATTATTTTCATGATGAATTATTTTCATTTAGGTTGGCGCTTATCTACTACTTCTAATAAAGAAAAACAATCTTTGCCACGTGGCATTTGTTTAGACCACTTTTTTTGCTTTTTCCGCCAAAACCATCCTCCTTAGCTTCTTTAATATGCTTCACTCCACTCCAAAACCCTAATACCCATCTCCTGCATCCGGTTCTTCCTTCTTCATCGATTGATCTTCGAAAAACATAGGTATGTTATTTTTCTTTTCCCTCTTTGATTTTTCTTTGTCATTGCTAAACACTATCTATTTCTTCCTTAAACCCTAGATATCATCTATCGATCTTTAATATGTTATTTGCAATCTCCTGAACCCTAGATTTCTTCATCTTCAATCGCGAGTGGAACCAACCATTAGGTATTACATCTTTGTTTGATACATGTTAATCCATTTGTTAATCTATTATAATTCACTTATTTGTTATTAACTAATTCGGTTTTTGGTCTTTGTAGGATTTCGACTAACCTTTCATGTATTCATCGACTCATCTGTAAGATTTTGAAGGTTCTGCTTTTAACACCGTTTTGTTGGATATATATAATTTCACCAGTTTAATTTTATTTTTGGTCTTTGTAGGATTTCGACTAACCATTCTTATCGATTCATCTGTAAGATTTTAAAGGTGCTGCTTTTAACACCGTTTTGTTGAATATATATTTTCACCAGTTTAATTTTATTGTGCCTAAAAGTTCCTTTTTCATAATGTTCTATTGACTAAATCTGATATGATTTTTGTCAATGTTTTTCAGTGATATAAAATTGGGTCTATTTCAAGTAATAATTTGCACACACTGACATTGATTCGTTTTACTTGAAAGTTATACATGAACTACTGATGCATCTGTCCAATAAGTTTCAGGATGTATGTATATAGTTTTCAAGTATATGTCTACCTATAATTGATTACATTCCCACAGTTTGGCAAGTGTCAAATGCTTCATTAAAGACAAGTTCATAAACACGAGTGCCAACTATGACAGCTCAACGATTGTAAAACTTATCACATGAATGAAAAGAAGCACTATGAATGCCAGAAGGTGCCTTTTCTCCATGGCTTATTAATATTGATGCCTTGAAAAGGAAGGCAAACATGGTATTTTTTCTTCATAATGCTATTTATATCTTTGAGCTTATTTTAGTTTGACAAATTACAACTTTAATTTGTAGAATATGGCCCTTCACACATTATTTATGTTGATTTTTGTTTGTGCAGGTTTCCTTATATATGGAACTAGAATCAGTTACAACAAGCTTTAAACTACAAAATGATGATGCACGGTAAAGTCCCTTTCAAACAATTTTAAGGTATCTTTGGTATCTTTTTTATTTTGATTACAATAATTTGATTATCTCTCTCTCATTTTTTTTGTTTTAACTACTTTTCATGGGTTTGCATATTGGTTTGATGTTGAGCTTAGTGTACTCTCTAATAATGATGCATCGTTATCTTTTTAAAATTCGACCGAAACAACCTCTTATGGTAGTCACGCATCATCGCAGAAACGAGCCAATTCATACGAATGCACTTTTTCTTTCCACTAAACTCCAGCGGTAATCTTCTTCTCCATTCTGATTCAATTTAGGTGGGGATATTAAACTTGGCTACAATGAAATGTGTCGAAAGTCGCTCTTAAGTGTATTCAAAATTAAGTTTCATGAATCGTTCTTATATTGCATTATATATATTATTGAAAAATAAGAACTCTATTTTTAAAGGAATTTTTTTTGTTATATCAATTTTAAAAGCATGCATATGTCTTCGATGAAACAAGAAATCAAATTCTTGGTAAATTGCTTAAAGAAAGTTTGATAAAGATCATGCTCTAAAAGTTAACCATGGTGATAAAACTAGCATCAATGACGTCACTACAGAAAACAAAGAACCCTTGACCAATTTTGAGCAACCTTATTCATCGCTTTATGTCAGTAACTTTGTTTGTTCACTATTTTAATGGAAAAGTGGCAGATTATATGGAGAGTTAGGTGTCCAGCAGGTTGTGGAGGTGGTAGTGGACTAAGGACTCTTCCTCCTCGAGTGAATCGATGCATACCGGAGAACTTATGGCTCTTCTAAATGGGCTTAATTTAAAAGAAGAAAGGGATCACTGGTACTCGGATAATTAGGAAGGAGTGGGTTTTTCGGCTAAAAGGGCTCGGTTTGATCTGGTAACAATATCACATGTCAGGAGAATGGGCAGATTTTTGATTGGAACGGTTGGGCTCCTTTAAAGGTTAATTACTTGGTTTGGAACGCTCAAATAGGAAGGGTGGTGCCTAAGAAACGTCTTGTTGCTCGGGGTATAAATTTGGTCGACGTTTGTTGTGTCCGCTTTGGCATTGAGGAAGAGACTGCAAACCATTTTTTCGCTTCTTGCTTAATGGAAAAAAACGTGTGGTGGGAGATTTTTAATTGGATCAGATTGTCGATGCCTCAGAACATGAACAAGCTGGCGGACATTTTAAGTGTTTTGTGGACAGCACTAGGAGCAAAAAAATGTAAGAAGCTGGTCTATACGAAGCCTATGGCGTCGGTGTGGAGTCTTTGGGTAGAAACTATTCCAATAAAAATCATTTTTATAAAAAAAATTTAAGCCTTTTTTAACTGTTTTTTTATATTTTTAGTTTTTTATTTTTTAATTAAAAATGCTTCTACAACTATTTATAAGGAAAAGCGTCGAGGAAAATTTAAGCCTTTTTTAACTGTCGATGCTTCTACAGCTATTTAGTTTTTGATTTTTTATATTTTTAGTTTTTGATTTTTTAAATTCTGTTTTTCAGCTTATGAAACCCGATATCTTTGAGTTTATCGAGGAAAATGACTTGCATGATGCCATTCATGAAAAGGTGTGAGAATTTTCATGTTTACAAGCAAACTATACATTTATGCCTCATTTTATTTTATTCTATATGAAGTATAAAGTGCCCAGTTTTTTTGTAATTTTTGAAATTGACGCAACTTATATGTTATCCGTTTATTTTATTTACAGGCTGGTCTGGTTATGCAAATTGATCATAAGCGTGTAGTTTCACTATTTGAAGTTAATCCTTATGCTGACATTTTCATGACATGCAGGTGTTTTAAGATTTCATATTAAGTTTTTTTTATCTTAGTTGTTTCTTAGTAAAATAGTACTGTGAGTCTGTTACTTTAATGGTTACCTATTATGCCTTTAGAAATTTCCAATCGTCTTTCCGATTTTGCTCTACATAGAACAAAATCATATTTAAAGTCCCTTTATTCTTATTGTGTTAACCGGGATAAAGCTTTCTTCCAATCTAAGGGTTGTTGGAATTGTGGTGAGTGGGTTTTATGTTCATCATTCTTGAGCAATTCTGTTTAATATAGTCGTATTTGGTTTTTACGAATTTGAGTAAAAAATTATTCTTACCTGATTTTCTTTACTAATGTACTTTCAAACTTATGCAGATTAAAACTAAATCAGGTAATATGCATATTTAAAAATCCGTTCATCCGTTTCTTCCTTTTCTTGCCAAAGTCACCGTTCTTTGCTTGATTAATTGGTGAATTGGGTATGAAATCCTTCGGTCCTTATCTTATTATGTATAGTTGACCTAAGCGCATTTTGTATCCCTTTTTAAACGTAATATATAACTAATAGGTCAAATATGGTTATATAAACAATATTATAACAATAATAATAAATGAAGACTATGCATTTGAAAATTAGATTGCACTCTGGTCAACTTTCAACTTATCTGGCCTTATTGTGTAGGTATGCTCGATCCTTTGAAGATGCCGAAGGATGCCAGAGACTTTAAAAATACATATGGTAGGCCAATTATGATAACCTAAATGGCATGGTCAGATATTAATCTAATATGTGTGACCCAAATAATGATTTTGGCAGCAATGGACAAATTAACCAAGTCAATTTGTGCTGGGAGGTTCAGGCAGTTTGGAAAGGATGAAAGTTATAAAGTAAGTGTGGCTTTTCATCATAAACCTAAGGAATATAACAAAATGAACCTCCACTTTGTAGTGAATCTGATGATCCACATGTTGCTTGGTGCTTTTCTTTATTCCAAATGCATGAGGTTGGGTCAAAATGTGTAATTTAAGGTACATGTTGGGTTAGGTCAAATTGTGGACGCTTTCCCAACATATTTAAGTTTTGCAGTAAAATCAAAGTAACAATATGATTTTTTCAACATAGTGTATGTTTTAATTAAGTAATCTTGGTATTTTGCAGCTTATGGTTATGGAGCCATGGCGATTCCGCTGGTTCATGATGCGATGCAACTGATAGTCATCATTTAACAGTATTTGCTTAATCTGCTACAAATTTATTTCATTAAGATTAGTTATGCTTAAAGAAATATGGGTTCCACTAATTTAAAATTAAGGTTCTTATTTTAATAATCATGTAAACGAATATGTCAAGTTTGTTTCCTTTCTCTTATATTTGATAAGTATTTTTTTTTTATTTTGAAGACGTTAACCTATAATTAATATACCTTATTCACCGTGCATTATTCATTTTAAAAAATATATATAAAATTGTGTTTAATTAAATCTAAATATCCGAACCCGTGAGTATTCATGGGTGATAACCTATTATTAATATATACACGATACATGTAAGAGAATAAGAGATGCATCTATTAAAAGCTGGCCTATCAATTAGTAGAATATATATGTGAATATTTGGAAAATATGCACATCTTATTTGTCAACTTGCTTTTTTTTTGTTTTTGTTTTTACTTTTTGTGACCATATCTTTCACTGAGAGCTTAGTTACCTTGTTGTGATGTTATTTAATGTTTGTCTTTTAATTTGCAGATCTATAGTGATGGCCGCAATAAGTATATTTTCACTTTGTCAATAAGTAATTTATGTAATGTCTTACTTTTGTATTTGTATTTATATTTATACACTTTGTGATAATGTAGATTAAATTTTCCTACCCGCGAAGTTCGCGTGTGATAACCTAGATATGTACATCTGTTGTTTTTAAATAAAAAGATTCACAACCCGTGAGTACTCACGGGAGATAACCTATTTCTTCATAAATTTTTCAAATTATATGAATTGTGCAGCTCTCTATCATCTAATTCATGCTATGCACTTGAGGAGAAGACCTACATGTAATCTATAAAGTTTTGCAATTCAAGATGATGTAGGATAGTAGTTTTTTTGATTATTGGTATCTTGGGTATTTTAATTTATTAACCTTATTTTTTCTATAACAGTAAAAGGGATTTATAGCAAATCAAGTGTTGGAGGGTAGCCAACCAGTTGATATCTCTAAGAAACCGTTTGAGTTGTTCTTACACTTAAGTAGGAATCTATTTTTTTTCCAAATTAATTTCATGTATATTTTTAATAATCTAGCAATAGAGCTTTAAATTCTAAGTCGTCCTGATTGGAATTGATAATGTCAGAGGATGAATGCGATAGTGGAGTTAAAGAAGACATCATGAAAACATCATGAAGGTTTAGTTGACAAAAACTTAATTTGTAACGAACATTATGTAGATGTACTATTGGGACGTGCTCAACTGTCTCAAAATATTAGGCTTAACAAATCACACTTTAAGGCTTCTACGTTTAAATTATTTTATGTGTTTAGTTGGTGTTTAGCCACCCGCGAAGCTCGCTGGGTCTTAGGCTAGTCTCTTAATATTTACATATCAAAGTCATCAAAAATTGAAGAAAAGTCACCCACATATCATCAAAACTAAAAGAAAAAAACTAATTAATAACATGCACTTGAAGAGGCTGAGGTTGAGCCATGGTTCTTCTCTTCCACAAATTAATCTCCTTTCTTGGATCTACATTCACATCACCAACCCTAACAAAACTATCACCAACCCCATTGTTTCTCACCATCACCGGTGCAGACGACGGCATCACCACCTCTTCACCATCGCTTCCACCAGAATCCAACGGCGCAACCTGTGTGGTCCAATCAAAACTCATAAACGCATCTCTCCTACTTGAGAATCTCTTCATTGTACTCAAACATGGACCCTTCTCGCCAGTTTCATTGCACTTTCTCCGGCCACCACTGAATAAGCTCCGGATCCCAGATTTCTTCTTACCCTTTGCAACCACCGGATCCACCTTCATCACCTTTTCTTGATCTTCTGTGGTTTTATAAGTTCTCACTGGAGTATACGATGTCGTTCTTGAAAACTTATTGGTTGGTTTGTTGAGTTTCCTATAGTGTTTGCACTTAACTGTACCTACGCAATAGACTCTAGGAGAAGTGGGTTCGTGTAAAAGTGTGAGCTTTGAGTCGTTATTGATTTTTCGGTGGGTGTCGGACGGAAGTGTGGAGAGTATGGGGCCGGAGAATCCGATTCCGAGATTGGATTTGTGGGGTTTTTCCGATGGTTTATTGTCTTTAATCGGGCTGTAAAGTGGAGGGTTTTGGAATGAAACAGATGATGTTGCTCTTGGAAGATACTTCAAGATTTTGATCATTGATTTTGCCGAAACAGTCTTTTGGTGTTCCATTTTTCACACCAAAGTACCAAACCTATTAGATGATAAGCATAAGCTAGATACCGCACCATTATTATTATTATTATTATTATTATTATTATTATTATTATTATTATTATTATTATTATTATTATTATTATTATATTAAGTATAGGTTAGAGACGGTTATGATATTATCTGGATATGTATATATGTATTATGTCATCATACTCTTAGAATTACCATTTCGAATAACAAGAACATATTCATCTCAAATTCTCTCAAACCCTAATCCATATTACAGATTCAATAAGTGGTATCAGAGCCACAACGATCCGATTCCCCTGTCACAGATTTTACTCAACAAAGATTCAACAACATAATCCGATAAAGAAATCAATTCAAACATGACCACAGTGAACATAAGTTTTCAAACACAGATTCCAAAATTACAGGGACAAAACTATTATCACTGGCACATTCAAATGAAGGTATTACTGGAATCACAAGATCTGTGGACGATTGTTAAAGAAGGTTACAATGATCTTCCAAGCCAAGCATTAGAAAATGATCGGAATGCTTATAAAGAAAAAATGAAAAAGGACAGGAAGGCTCTTCACATAATATTTCAGGCGGTGAGTGAAATTATATTTGAAAGAATTGCAACATGCAAGATTTCAAAAGAAACATGGGATGTTCAGCATAAAGCGTACAAAGGAGAACACAGAGTAAAAACGGTAAAACTTCAAACCCTAAGATGTGAGTTTAATGCCTTAAGAATGAGAGAAACCGAAACCATAGAAGATTACATGAACAGAATCATGATCATAGTAAACCAATTTCGTATGAATGAAGAAAATATTACAGAATAAAGAGTAGTGGAGAAGATTCTTAGGAGTTTAACCCGAAAATATGAAGCAGTGGTGATAGCGATAGAAGAATCAAAGGATCTGACTACAATCTCCACTGAAGAATTACTTGGCATCTTACAATCTCACGAATTGAGATTAAAACAGTATGATGACAACCCAGTGGAATAAGCATTTCAGATGCAAGGTAATAATACAGATCGGTCAAGGCAAAACAGGTATGAATATGCCGGTAGAGGACGAGGTAGAGGAAAAGGAAGATCATACGAACAGATTCGATGTTACAAATGCCAAAAATTAGGACATACGACACGCTTCTGTCAACAAAAGGAAGAGAATGATAGAAGTGGGAGTGCACTTTTACATGAAGAAGAAACTGAAGGGAAAAGTGAAGATACAATGTTTATGATATTCAACATAGAAGAAGTATCAAAGGACGATTGTTGGTACTTAGACAGCGGGTGTAGTAACCACATGACCGGTAACAAGAACTTGTTCATTACATTAAATGAATCAGAACGAAGAGAAGTGAGGACCGGAGATAATAAAAAATTAGAAGTGCTAGGATGTGGTGATATGTCAATCAAAGTGAAGGGAGTGGAAAAGAAAGTTCCAAATGTATTTTATGTCGAAGGGTTGAAACACAATCTACTAAGTGTGGGAGAACTAGTCAAGAAAGGATATGAAGTCAATTTCGCAAACCAAGAGTGCATGGTCAAAGATTCTTCAGGAACATGTATCGGTTTGGTTAAGATGACAGGAAACAAGATGTTTCCACTCAACCTTAGCCATGACGTAACTCCTCGGGTATGTAATGTAATGACAACAGACATAAGTGTTTTATGGCATCGGAGATATGGACATTTAAACTTTGATATGTTACACGACATGGGAATTCATAGGATTGTGAAAGGACTGCCGAAGATTTCTAAGACAACTGATAGCATATGTGAAGGTTGTTTGTTTGGGAAACATACTAGGAAATCATTCCCTAAACAAGCAACATGGCATGCTGAAAAACCAGTGCAACTAATTCATTCGGATATATGTGGACCGATGAGAACTTTATCTATTGGAGGTTGCAAATATTTTCTTACCTTCATAGATGAATTCTCAAGAAAGATATGGGTTTACTTTCTGAAGTTGAAATCGGAGGCACTGAGTTTCTTTAAAGTCTTCAAAGCATTTGCAGAAAATCAAGCCGGTCATAAGATAAAAACACTTCGAACAGACAGAGGAGGGGAATACTGTGGCCACGAGTTTCAACATTTTCTTAAAGTAAATGGCATCCATCATCAACTCACCACGAGTTACACCCCACAACAAAACGGGGTAGCCAAAAGAAAGAATAGAACACTCATGGAGTTAAGTAGGAGCATGTTAAAAATGAAGAACATGTCACACTCTTATTGGGCTGAAGGCGTAGCTTGTGCAACATACCTGATCAATAGAGCCATAACCAAAAGCATACCAAATATTACTCCACAAGAAGCATGGAGTGGAAGAAAACCAAGTGTCAAACACTTGAAGGTGTTCGGATGTGTAGCCTATGCACATGTACCAAAGCAACATCGTGGAAAATTAGATGATAAAGTAGAAAAAACGATCTTCATCGGCTATAGTGAAAATAGTAAAGCTTATAAGCTTTACAATCCAATAACTGGGAAGACCATTATCAGCAGGGATGTGGTGTTTGATGAAGAACAAGAATGGAATGAAGGAACTGACCATAAAGAAACCTTGTGTGTTGAACTAGAAAATTCAGGAGTGGAAGATCTTCAACCTGATGTTGCAGTACCAAATGCAGACGAAGAACAGTCAGTCATCAATCAAGATGAACATCACTCGAGTGATGAAGAAGCTGAAACCTCAAACAATCATCATGAAGCAGCAGATCAACATGAAGAAGCAGAGTCATCATCATTTTCAGAAAATGAAGAACTGAGAACATGAAGAATCACATAAATTTATCAAAACACTCAACCGTTTACCGAAGCACAGGTTGAAGACTTATATGAAAGAGAACACACTATGCAGAATGATGTAGCAGATTTTGTGCTTTACGCTGATGCAGATCCAATAACATATTATGAAGCATCTAAAGACATCAAGTGGAGAGAAGCCATGGATAGAGAAATACAGTCCATACTCAAGAATGAAACATGGTGTCACGGCCCCCGACCCCATATGGCCGGAATCGGGAGTCGCGAGCAGTCCAGTGGTACCGGTGATTATTTTTGAAAAACATTGCAGCGGAATTTTCATCAGGACCGTGAGTTAGGAAAAATATCAGAGTTTAGAAAACACCGGATTCGATTTAAATAGATGGGATAAATCCCTATTTTACAATGGTAGCTTTAATAAGGATAATTTTTATTTCATAAAACAATATTTCTTAATTTGATTAAAATAAGCCATTTCTTGATGCCTTTCAGTGCCGTATCCAGCCTTTATTCCAATCTATGGTAATTACCTGAAACATGTTTGAAAAAGGTTTTGTCAGCGTGAAATGCTGAGTGAGATCATTCCATTTTTATAAAATATATTGTTATACCTTACAGTATTAAAGTTTTTATATTTATTTGTATTTACCCTACTCAATCAGTATTTTGTCACATGATGGCATTTCCAATATAACAGCAATAATATCACTCATTGGCTTACTTTCGTCCAATAGTGAATTTATCAAATAACTATACTTTACTATTATTCAATTTATCTGTCATTAGGCAATTCCTATGACGGGATCATATCACTGTTGATCATTCTTTCAACTAGTGACTCCGGTTATATCACTGTTGATCATTCTTTCAACTAGTGATTCTAATTATAACACTGTTGATCATTCTCTCAACTAGTGTCTTTGGTCATATCACTGTTGATCATTCTTTCAACTAGTGACGCTGGACATGATGATGTCCTATGACATTACTTTGTCAAATATATTATTTATGGCACAAAATCATGTAATCCAGAATAATGACATTTTATGTCAACTATTATAACTTATCCAATATGTCAATTCACTAATTGTAATATCATGATATAGTAACCTGGCTACAAATAGAATACATTATACTTGACTTTATTATGGTATCCACCATTTAGATTTATTCTTAAACATACATTAAATTTATTAACAAATTAATGTTAAGATAATATTAGTTATAATTGTGGTCATGCTATTATTAGCTAACCTTCTGGCTAATAGTAACGAGGATCAAATAATGTATAAAACTTCCTATACCAGCAATTTATTCATAGAATATAAAAATCTAATCACTGTAAGTATAACAGGTAACCATTTTAGGATTTTAGAAAGCATTTGTAAACATAATTGTATCACAAAAAGGTGATAAAAATGTAATAAAAGAGTATGGACTCACAAACGGTGAGAAAAGAGAAATGAACTCACATTGCAGATTTCTACGGGCAAAGTTTAGTCTACAGATAAGCCTTGATATATTGCTGATTCAATTTGGGCAGAGTCTAGCCTATTGATTAACCTAATTCACACAAACGGGGTTGTAACTAATACAGCAGTTACGACAATTCACGAGATTAAACCCTCACAACGATTAACAAGTGCAATACTTAATAATTCAATCGGATTCGCAACGAATAACAGAGCATAGTCCGAATTCGAACAGCACTCAAATATTCAAGTCGAAATCACGATGAATAACAAAGTATAAGCTCAATTTGAGCAGCACCCGGACAATCGTTGGATAGTTACAATCGATCGGACGTTGAATCGTAATAGCGATCGAGTTATTACCCTATTATCGCGGCAGAATTTCGAGATTATGTGGGTTTTTGTAGTATTTCGACGATATCTGGGTGTACGAATTGAATTTTACCGTCGAACCAACGCAGGAAATCAAGTTCCAAACTCCTCTATTTATACTGGAAAAACGGCGCGCTCGCGTGTCACGAGAGGCTCTCGCGTGGCGCGAGAGGTCACTTTTAATATGGGGTAGCCACGCGTCTCAGTAGCTTGGGTGAGTCGACGGTTTGTCTGATTCCGATTGTTCTGAAAATTTTAGGGGTCATGCAGTATTACTTGGGGGTCTCAATTAGGGTTTCCTATTGGACAAAATAATACAATAAATAATATTTTTGACGAGGGTTGTTACATCCTCCCCACCTTAATAAAAATCTCGTCCTCGAGATTTGGGTTATGATATTTCTTTCAGCTTTATGTCATAATTTAGTCAACAAAATGACACATAATTAAATATCAAATTTTGTGAATACGAGTTATACAATAAATAGGACTTAATGGTTCAGCTGAATTAGTTCAAGAAATTGATGTCAGACGGATGAGATGAAATGATATAATTTCTGATGTGACTAGGTTCAAGCCAAAAGATATATGATCAAATAGATGTCTCAATCGAATGTTTGTGAATGAGTTTTATAATAAAATGTATTGTTAAAAGAAAACTTACTTTGATTGGCAACTGAAGAAAATTCAGAATCAACAAGTTCAGAATGAAAATAGAAGTACGAAAATGATTGTCAGCTATCGAACCAAAAGGAAAAATGTGTTGACATTTATTAAATTGCAAGGATACACCGAAATACAATAGGGTTTAGTGTATCATTGTCTTAATACATAATTGCATCAAGACTACTTTCAAAGGATGAGTCAAACGAAATACATACGTGGTTTTGAATGGTTCGTATGATTAGGATTAGCCCAAGCTACAAGTTTGTAACGACTCCGCAAGGTGTCGAAATGATCGAAATAATTCAATAATTACGGTGACTGAACAATTTCACCGTGTAAATAACTGAAAGCTTTAATGAAGTAAATTTGGAGATTTATTTCGAATAGGATTTTCAATTGATAATGAAAAGATCAAATGAGTTATTATAGAATTTTCGATAAATGATGAAAGAAACGTTAAGGGGTACACTGGAATATGATATGAATTCGTGTACTCTTATCTTAACACATAATTGTATTAAGACTGTTTAAGATAATGAATCAACAAAATTAGAATTCGTACATTAGGAGTGAAATTGAAAATAGCTCAAGCTACAAATTTATTATGACGCCACAAGGTGTCATAGTGATTGAAATAGTAGCGGTGAATGAAACGAGTTTCACCATGACGTAAATCAAATGAAGTAAATCCGGATGTTTCAATAAATTATTTTGGATTGAAATTGAAATAATTGAAGAAAGTTTTTCGATCGAAGATGATAAGGCAATAAGGATTACGAAACGCTCGATAGATACACGGAAATATGAAATGAATTTGTGTATCATTATCTTAGCACACGATTGTGTTAAGATTGTTTTGATAGAATAAATCAAAGCGGATTCAACATAAATGAATAATTAAACCCGTATGTAAGAGGTGCAACGAGATTAGCACAAGCTTTAAATTTGTGAAAACGTCACCACAAGGTGATCGTGACCAAATAAATGATTCAACGAAAGTGAAAACCAAACAAGTTTGTTATGGATCTGAAATGGATGAAATATTTGACGGGATGTATTTATTTATGAACTTTTATTTGTACTAGGGTCAAATAATAACTTAACTTAGATATTATATATCAGTGACTACGTCTGGAATCATCTCTGCTTCTTGTGTAGTAAGTACGTATGCTTGCACGTTCTTCTTAGCTCTGTCTGTTGTTCTAGCCTTGTTGTCAGATGCTTTGGTTAGTTTCGGGCAATATGGTTTGATGTGTCCGGTTTCCCCGCAATTGTAACAGACGTTAGTTTTCCTTCTACATTCTTCCTCTATATGCCCAGTCATCTTGCAGAAGTCACAGTAAGGTGTTTTCCTAAAACGACATCGTCCTGAATGCGTTTTGTTACAGTTTCTGCAGATAGGTTGCTCCAATGACGGTTCAGTTTCTTTCTTCTTGAATTCTTGGAAAATTTTCTGGGCTAACTCTTTTTTCTTGTTTTCTTCTCTTGTGCGGATTAGTCCATCTGTCAGCATGTTAGCTAGTTCAACTGCTTCCTCAATAGTCTGTGGTCTAACGGCTTTGACTATGTCTCGGATTTCGCTAACTAATCCCCAAATATAACGAGAAATTAGTACGGGTTCTGGCGAAGCCAGAGTTGGTACCATTCTTGCATATTCGAAGAATGTTGTCGTATATTCACGACAATTCACATCTATCATTTTATGATTTAAGAATTTGTTAGTTATTCTTTCCTTTTCATAAGAAGGACAAAATTTTCTTTCTACCATTTCCTTGAATTTTTCCCAGTTTATGGCATAAGCCATGGCCCTTCCTTTTGCCTGAAGAATCGTATTCCACCATTCTAAGGCTTCTTCCTTAAAGAGATTAGATGCATACATCACCTTATCTTCTTCGGCACATTTGCTGATTGTAAGAACAACTTCTGTCTTTTCCAATCATCGCAGAGCAGCCGTGGCACTTTCACTGCCTGCGAACTCGATTGGTTTACAGGCTAGAAATTCTTTGTAGGTACACCCGAGAGTCATCGCCTTCTTCTTCTTGGGAAATGGGGTTTTGGTAATATCATTATTATCACTATTGACACTATGGTTAAAACTATCGTCACGGGTATGCTTACTGCTCATAGCTTTGGTGGGTTCTATGGGATTTTTAACAGCTTTAATTATTAAAGGTAAAGCATTAGCCATTCCTTGAGCTATTAGATTTTCTATAGCATTTTTATCCAAAGGATTTTCATTATTAGCATGAGCTTCTGGATTATGTGATACTTCATTCGACATCTGAATTGCAAATATTTTCACTTATTAATATCTCAGAATAATTAAAACAAAATAATACCTCCAGGATATTATATGTGCCTATTGACATATATATATATTCATGTACAACACATACGTTAATTTGTATTAGTTTCCTAACTTTATTGTTTAGGTATTAAAGAACACCTAATTAGCTTAAACAAGTGGCTTAACTTATACGAAGGCATCTTTTCTTATTCAACTTTTGAATGTTATCAGATGTGCTACCAGTTAATAGCAATCTCCTAACTCTTTTATTTAAGTTTAAATATTATTATCACAACACATATAGGCTCAAAGTAGTGGCTTAGCTCTGATACCACCTTCTGTCACGGCCCCCGACCCCATCTGGCCGGAATCGGGAGTCGCGAGCAGTCCAGTGGTACCGGTGATTATTTTTGAAAAACATTGCAGCGGAATTTTCATCAGGACCGTGAGTTAGGAAAAATATCAGAGTTTAGAAAACACCGGATTTGATTTAAATAGATGGGATAAATCCCTATTTTACAATGGTAGCTTTAATAAGGATAATTTTTATTTCATAAAACAATATTTCTTAATTTGATTAAAATAAGCCATTTCTTGATGCCTTTCAGTGCCGTATCCAGCCTTTATTCCAATCTATGGTAATTACCTGAAACATGTTTGAAAAAGGTTTTGTCACCGTGAAATGCTGAGTGAGATCATTCCATTTTTATAAAATATATTGTTATACCTTACAGTATTAAAGTTTTTATGTTTATTTGTATTTACCCTACTCAATCAGTATTTTGTCACATGATGGCAGTTCCAATATAACAACAATAATATCACTCATTGGCTTACTTTCGTCCAATAGTGAATTTATCAAATAACTATACTTTACTATTATTCAATTTATCTGTCATTAGGCAATTCCTATGACGGGATCATATCACTGTTGATCATTCTTTCAACTAGTGACTCCGGTTATATCACTGTTGATCATTCTTTCAACTAGTGATTCTAATTATAACACTGTTGATCATTCTCTCAACTAGTGTCTTTGGTCATATCACTGTTGATCATTCTTTCAACTAGTGACGCTGGACATGATGATGTCCTATGACATTACTTTGTCAAATATATTATTTATGGCACAAAATCATGTAATCCAGAATAATGACATTTTATGTCAACTATTATAACTTATCCAATATGTCAATTCACTAATTGTAATATCATGATATAGTAACCTGACTACAAATAGAATACATTATACTTGACTTTATTATGGTATCCACCATTTAGATTTATTCTTAAACATACATTAAATTTATTAACAAATTAATGTTAAGATAATATTAGTTATAATTGTGGTCATGCTATTATTAGCTAACCTTCTGGCTAATAGTAACGAGGATCAAATAATGTATAAAACTTCCTATACTAGCAATTTATTCATAGAATATAAAAATCTAATCACTGTAAGTATAACAGGTAACCATTTAGGATTTTAGAAAGCATTTGTAAACATAATTGTATCACAAAAAGGTGATAAAAATGTAATAAAAAGAGTATGGACTCACAAACGGTGAGAAAAGAGAAATGAACTCACATTGCAGATTTCTACGGGCAAAGTTTAGTCTACAGATAAGCCTTGATATATTGCTGATTCAATTTGGGCAGAGTCTAGCCTATTGATTAACCTAATTCACACAAACGGGGTTGTAACTAATACAGCAGTTACGACAATTCACGAGATTAAACCCTCACAACGATTAACAAGTGCAATACTTAATAATTCAATCGGATTCGCAACGAATAACAGAGCATAGTCCGAATTCGAACAACACTCAAATATTCAAGTCGAAATCACGATGAATAACAAAGTATAAGCTCAATTTGAGCAGCACCCGGACAATCGTTGGATAGTTACAATCGATCGGACGTTGAATCGTAATAGCGATCGAGTTATTACCCTGTTATCGCGGCAGAATTTCGAGATTATGTGGGTTTTTGTAGTATTTCGACGATATCTGGATGTACGAATTGAATTTTACCGTCGAACCAACGCAGGAAATCAAGTGCCAAACTCCTCTATTTATACTGGAAAAACGGCGCGCTCGCGTGTCACGAGAGGCTCTCGCGTGGCGCGAGAGGTCACTTTTAATATGGGGTAGCCACGCGTCTCAGTAGCTTGGGTGAGTCGACGGTTTGTTAAAATTCAATTTTTATCGAAAACAGTTTGGATAATACTAACTAGGAAATACCCCCCCTGAGTTTTAGGGGCCCTGATCCTGATTCCGATTGTTCTGAAAATTTTAGGGGTCATGCAGTATTACTTGGGGGTCTCAATTAGGGTTTCCTATTGGACAAAATAATAGAATAAATAATATTTTTGACGAGGGTTGTTACACATGGGACCTAGTGGATCCACTAAAGGGTCAAAAACCTATTGGTGTGAAATGGATATATAAGACAAAGTATGACGAATACGGGAATGTTAGTAAGCACAAGGCCCAATTAGTCGCTAAAGGATATAATCAAAAATATGGGATTGACTATCAAGATGTATTTGCACTCGTAATACGATTCGACACTATAAGACTGGTTTTAGCTTTGGCTGCTCAACATGGATGGCACTTACATCAAATGGATGTAAAAACGGCATTTTTAAACGGAAAGCTAAAGGAACAAGTATATATTAATCAACCGGAAGGATATGTCAAAAGGGGAGAAGAGAGAAAGGTATGTCATTTAAAGAAAGCTCTCAACGGATTGAAGCAGGCCCCAAGGGCTTGGTATAGCCGAATAGACGAATATTTTAGATCTCATGGTTATGAAAAATGTATATATGAACACACCTTGTTCACTAAGATTTCGAAACAGTCAAGAATAATCATCTGTCTATATGTGGATGATCTCATCTTGGCAAGTGACTCAATGAACATGATAGAGGAGCTAAAGGAATCTATGAAATGTGAGTTCGAAATGACAGACATGGGAAACCTTCACTATTTCTTAGGGATGGAGGTTAATTATGACTATGGAAACATTATGCTATCACAACAGAAATATGCAAGAAATCTGCTTGAGAAGTTCAAGATGGAAAATTGTCATGAACTTTCAACCCCAATGGAGTATGGACTCAAGTTATCCAAAGAAGATCCCGAGAATGAAGTAGATCAAAATGTTTACAGGAGTTTGATTGGGTGTCTAATGTATTTAACTAACACCCGACCAGATATTCTATTTGCAGTTAATAAGCTCAGTCAATTCATGGAAAGGCCACGGAAAAGCCATTGGGAAGCAGAGAAGAAGATACTAAGATACATCAAAGGAACAATAAATCATTGGATAATGTACTCAAAAGGAAGTAAGGGAAAACTGGTTGGATTCAGCGACAGTGACTATGCAGGAAGTATTGATGACAACAAAAGCACGTATGGGTATGTCTTTCATCTTGGGTCGGGAGCAGTAGCATGGCAGTCCAAGAAACAAAAGATTGTAGCACTCTCTTCAATGGAAGCGGAAAACATTGCCCTGTCACAAACTGGTTGTCAAACACTATGGTTGAAAGGGATTCTTAATGAACTTCAAATCAATACAGAATGTCCTCTAATGATTCTATGTGACAACAAATCAACTATAAGTTTAGCCAAGGATCCTGTCTACCACGGAAAGAGCAAACATATAAGAATCAAATATCATTTTATTCGAGAGTTAATCAAGAACGATGAAGTGAAAGTTAGATTCTGCACAACCAAAGAACAGGCAGCAGATATACTCACAAAAGCACTACAGTTAAAGGATTTCAAACGACTCAAGGAAGCTCTGCATGTCGTCTCGATCTAGCTTACGGGAGGGAATATTAGATATAAGCATAAGCTAGATACCGCACCATTATTATTATTATTATTATTATTATTATTATTATTATTATTATGTTAAGTATAGGTTAGAGACGGTTATGATATTAACCGGATATGTATATATGTATTATGTCATCATACTCTTAGAATTACCCCCAAATTCTCTCAAACCCTAATCCATATTACAGATTCAATAAAACCCTCTCTCTCTTTAAAAACTTGGTCTTACTCTATATATTGTTTGTAGATATAGTGAAAATATGACTGTACGCGTGTATATATATGTTAGGCACATATATATACGCTGATATACATACGGTTATGTTGGGAAAGAGGGGCGAAAGAGGCCGGTGAAGAGATCCAAGTTTTGGGTCAAATTAGGGCAGATATAACTAATATATTAATGCATGCATGGCATATTATTTAACGTATAAAGTATTGTAACCGTTTGATGAAATGATCATAGCATATTTTTCATATAAAATAATAAGCATATTTTTCATATTATAAGAATAAAAAAATTTTAACTCCGAATGTCACAACTATAAGAAAGAGAGGCATTTTGAACATTTCTTTGAAAAAACCCGTAATTTTCTTTTTTAGAAATTACAATATGTATAAGGTAAAATACAATATATTCTTTTCTCAATGTTTAATTGTTTTTTTATATTTATTTATTTTTATTAGTTGGATATATTGATCCGTGTCATATCTTGGTCCCATCTCCATGTCTCCATATGGAGCAACATCATGCATCAACAACGTGGCTAATATTCTTTTTCTGGCCGGCATTTGTCACGTTTGTTGGTTATAATTAATTCACAAGTAATGAGCCTTAGTGTAAGTAGTTCATGTAGTGGGTCAAGATTAGTGGCGTTAGTGATAGTTGTTTTTAGCAGGTGTTTTGTTATCAAGGCTATATAATATATAGTCAGTTGTCTTGTGGGCCATGAAGAATATATGGGAAATTTCTTTGAAAGAGTGTCTTTGCCTTTCTCTATATTTCTCGTGAGATTAATCATTTTGAGTCAATCTCTAACAATGGTGCTTCTTTGATCCAATGTGACACACAACACCAACAGCTTCGGCTGCTGCGCAACAGCAAGAAAACTCACAACACCAACAGCTTCGGCCACCACAATCACGAGCTTCTTCAACCGCCCCTTTATGAATTAATTTTAAATTTGATTATTTTGCCCTTCTCAAATATATTATTTATTAACAATATTTTTTATAAATATAATGAGCGAGTACCTTGCCCTCGGACCCTGGAAAGACTTGACAACCCAAGTTGATTGTATTACTTTGTGAATAACATGCATACGTTTTCATCGGTTTAACTACCCATATCGTATGAAATGTATATTTAAAACGCTTAATGCAATTTAAGTTCCTTTTAGTGCAGTTAAAATGATTTTTCTGTTTTCTTAAATACGTGCTGTGCTTGGATGATAGACCGAAAAGAATATCATTTGTTATTTTCTTAATGAAGGACAAATCAAGTTAGAGGGAAGATTAAGACCAGTTGGGTTACTTCCTCTTTTCCTTGCACGTTGAGATGGGAATAAAAGAGAAATATCATTTTAATCTTAACTTTTTTTAATAAAAGAATTTTCATTAAACAAAACAGAGACGATTACAAACAAATAGCAGGTAGATGGACAACAAACTCTGCCGCTACCTCTTCTTAAGAAATATCACATAATTTGATTTTCAAAAACATAACTAGCAAGACAAAGATGTTATTTCTTCATTCATATTTCATACAAAATGACTCAAAAACATTCCTTAATTAATATTTACGTATCAAGTCATCAAAAATTGAAGAAAAGTCACCCACATAATCAAATATTTTACCAAAAAAAAGACTAATTGATAGCATGCACTTGAAGAGGCTGTGGTTGAGCCATGGACCTTCTCTTCCACAAATTAATCTCCTTAGGCTCCAACTTCACACCAGCAACCCTAACAAAATCATCACCAACCCCTTTGTTTCTCACCACCACCGGTGCAGACCCCGGCATCACGGCCTCTTCGCCATCGCTTTCACCGGAATCCAATGGCGCAACCTGAGTCGCCCAATCAAAACTCATAAACGCATCTCTCCCACTTGAGAATCTCTTCATTGTACTCAAACATGGACCCTTCTGACCTGTCAACGCCACCTTTGACTTCTCATCGATTGCATCGCACTTTATCCGGCCACCACTGAATAAGCTCCGAATCCAACATTTCTTCTTGCTCTTTACAACCACCGGATCCACTTTCATAACCTTTTCTTGATCTTCTTCGGTTTTATAAGTTCTCACCGGAGTATAGGACGTCGTTCTTGAAAACTTATTGGTTGGTTTGTTGGTGAGTTTACGGTAGTGTTTGCACTTAACTGTACCTACGCAAGAGACTCTAGGAGAAGTGGGTTCGTGTAAAAGTGTGAGCTTTGAGTCATTATTGATTTTCCGGTGGGTGTCGGACGGAAGTGTGGAGAGAATGGGGCCGGAGAATCCGATTCCGAGATTGGATTTGTGGGGTTTTTCCGATGGTTTCTTGTCTTTAACCGGGCTGTAAAGTGGAGGGTTTTGGAATGAAAGAGATGATGTTGCTCTTGGAAGATACTTCAAGATTTTGGTCATTGACTTGGTTGAAACAGCCTTTTGGTGTTCCATTTTTCACACCAAAGTACCAAACCCTCTCTCTATCTAATAAATTGGTGTGATTCTTTCTCACTTTATATGTAGTCTGTATCTATAATGAACAATGATTGTGTATATGTATGTTCGGCACATATATGCTGATATACATACGGTTATGTCAGGAAAGAGGGAGGAAAGATGCCGGTGAAGAGATCCAAGTTTTGGGTCAAATTAGGGCAGATATGACTAAATTGATATTTGTTGCATGGCATATTATTTAAATGTGTATAAAATATTCTAACCCGTTTGAAAATGATCATTGCATATTTTCTAATATTTGTCCATTTTAAATGATTTTATTCTCAGGTGAAAGACGATATATTCTTTTTAAAATGTCTAATTGTTTAATGTTTTTATAGTTATTAATAAGATAATAGTTACACCTTGAAAACATCTCAACATCACCACATGGAGACACATCATGGACAACGTGGGTAATTCACACTACTACAAAACGTAGCACTACACGGTGTTTGATATTTACTTTAGACGGGGTTAAATAATAACCCTGTCTTAAAATCAATCATTAGACGAATTTGATTAAAATATTCAAGAAAATTCAACACAACCTCTTCTAAACAACTTCATAAAATCCCGTCTTATGTACACCAAATGATTTCTATTAGGTTTAGATAATGATTCACCGTGAAATGGTATGTTCTATTACATTGAGAATATATAACAAATAATTTACAAAGGAAACAACATATAATTAGGAACTGTACAAGGAAAATTGTAACAACTTTGACTACAATTTAAAGTGGTCCTTTGTTTCCATTGTTAGCTCTAATACCCCCCCTCAAGCGAACGGGTGGCGGACGAACTCGTAATTGATCACGAAAGGATTCAAAGAGGGGTCTTGGTAGAGGTTTCGTGAAAATGTCGGCCACTTGAAGCTTGGTAGGTACAAATTGTGTGTGTAGTTTACCGGCGGACACGAGTTCACGCACAAAGTGATAATCAATGTCAATGTGCTTTGCCCGTCGGTGAGCAACTGGATTTTGGCTAAGGAAAATAGCACTTAAGTTGTCACACAGTAAGGTCGGTCGTTCAGATGGTAAAGCGTTAAGATCTCGTAACAAATGAGAGATCCATATGAGTTCAGCAGCGGTGTTCGCCATAGCACGGTATTCAGACTCGCAACTGGAACGTGAAACGGTAGGTTGCTTTTTGGCACTCCAAGATACGAGGTTTCCACCAAAAAAAATCGAATATCCATAAGTAGAGCGTCGGGTTTCAATGCATCGAGCCCAGTCAGCATCGGAATATCCTACAAGTGTTGATTTTGTAGGATAAGAGAAATGAAGCCCATAAGTGAGAGTGCCTTTAACATATCTCATGATTCGTTTTATCATTTGGAAATGTTCAGTCGTTGGGGAGTGCAGAAACTGACTGGCTTGGTTGACGGCATAAGAAAGATCTGGCCTAGTGATAGTTAGGTACTGAAGTGCACCAACGAGTGATCGATACAAAGAAGGATCATGAAAAGTTGTACCATTGCTTTTGAAAACATCACCGGTACCAAGAGGTGTCCCAACTGGTTTGGAGTCTAGAAGACCGGCACGATTTAGAATGTCACTAGCATACTTGGTTTGACTCAAAAATAACCCATCAGTCGTATAGGAGACTTCAAGACCAAGAAAGTAACTTAATTTTCCCAAATCTTTAATGGCAAATTCGCTTTGTAGGTGATCAATAAAACGTCTAACGGATGGCTCGTGATTCCCGCAAAGAATGATATCGTCAACGTATACTAATAAGTATAGGAGACATGAGCCACGATGGAAAATAAAAAGAGAGGTGTCGGCTTGACTACATTTGAAACCTTGGTGCACTAGAAAATTGCTAAGACGTTGAAACCAAGCCCTTGGAGCTTGTTTAAGGCCGTAAAGTGCTTTATTTAGCCGACAAACATAATTTGGGTTGGTAGAGTCAACATAGCCTGGTGGTTGCTCCATGTAAACGGTTTCTCGAAGAGTTCCATTAAGAAACGCATTTTTTACATCTAGTTGGTGTAGACACCATCGATTTGTCACAGCCAAGGATAGAACAAGACGAACAGTGGTAGCTTTAACGACAGGACTAAAGGTATGCGAGAAATCGAAACCTGGAATTTGTGTAAAACCTTGCGCTACGAGACGTGCTTTATAACGATCAATCGTCCCATCCGCATGATATTTTGTTCGAAATACCCATTTCGAGCCAACAACATTTGTATTGGAAGGACGGGGAACAAGAGTCCACGTGTTATTGAGATGTAGAACGTTAATTTCTTCAGCCATAGCATCACACCAGTGTTGTTGTTTGGAGGCGGATTTGAACCCTTTCGGTTCCGTAGCAGTGAGAAGAGCATTGTGAAGAGAAGTTGGAGCTATAGCAAGAAGATTTACCACATGCTTCGGTTTTGTTATGCCTGCTTTGCCCCTTGTAATCATTGGGTGGGATGAAGTCGAAGATGAGAGTGGTGCGTTTGCGGGTGGTGAGTTAATACCGGAGGTGACTTCGGTTGGGTGTGGTATGGGAGATGGGTTGGATGATGCGGGTGAGACGTGTTGGTCAGGTGAGGATGTCGAGGAATGTGGGTAAAGTGAGGATGGCATGGAATGGGTGGAAGAAGAGTTGGGTGATGGTGGGTGTGTAGGAGTGTCTGGTGGGGTCGACATGAGAGAGGTGATATGTGGAGTATTTTCATGCATGCATGAAGGGCAGTGGGTGGAGGATTCTAAGGGAGTAGGATGTAAAGGTGTTACTAAAGGGTTGGAAATAGTAGGCTGAGGAAGGTCATCAGCAAAAGAACTCAAAATTAGTGTAGACATATTAATGTGAGAATTTTCTTTTGAGAATGGAAATGAACCCTCATCAAACCGTGCATGGCGAGTGATGTAAATGCGAGACGTTGTTGGATCCAAACATTTGTACCCTTTGTATTGAGTACAATAGCCAATAAAGATACATTCAATGCTCCGCGGTGCAAGTTTGTGATCCGTATAAGGTCGCAAGTATGGAAAAACTCGGCATCCAAACACTTTGAAGTTGTTGAAATTTGGAAGCGTATGAAAAAGAAGCTCATACGGAGATTTGTCTTGTAGAACTTTAGTGGGAAGTCGATTAATAACATATGCGGCTGAAGAAAAAGCGTCTACCCAAAAAGTGGCAGGGGCGTTTGCCCCAAATAACATTGCAAGTCCAGTTTCGGTTAAGTGTCGGTGTTTGCGTTCTGCTCGTCCATTTTGTTCTGGGGTGTATGGACATGACATTTGATGATGAGTGCCATTTTCAAGGAATAAGTCCCGAACTTGATTGTTTAGAAATTCGGTACCTCCATCACTTTGGAACACCTTTAATTTACAAGCAAATTGTGTTTGGACGAACGGCAAAAAAATTTTAAGCACCTCAAAGAAAGCTGATTTGGTTTTCAATGGATAAAACCATGTAAACCTTGAATAATCGTCAATAAAACAAGCATAGTATCTATAACCATCACGAGAAACAACGGGAGCGGGCCCCCATAAGTCACAATGCACCATATCAAGCACACTTAAAGAACGTTTTTCATTCAACTGAAAGGGCAACCGATGTTGTTTTGAAAGTTCACAAGAGGAACAAATCGTTGGTCTGGGTAAAATAGATGTAAGATTTAATAGTCCATGTTTATTTAAAACTGAAATAACATCAAAATTAACATGACCAAGGCGTTTATGCCATAATTCAAAAGATGCCTCGGGAGATGAGATAACCGAAGTAGCAAGAGCTTGAAAACCGGGACTCAAGATATAACGACTTCTTTGTTGTCACTAGAGATAGTTTTGGATGGAACAGGGTATGAACCATCCACATAACGCATCCAGTTCTGATGCAGCAGCATGGTGGACACTTGATTTCGCCATACAAGAAAATTAGATGAGGATAGTTTAATTGTAAGCATATGAAGGAGAGTGGCCATGGAAAGAGAATTTTCTGTGCAAGAAGACATGGGATGGGTCGAGATTTCAACAGAGAAGAAAAAGAAAATGGCAGATGAGAGGGAAAAAGAGGAACCAGGTTAGGCTGATACCATATTAGGTTTAGATAATGATTCACCGTGAAATGGTATGTTCTATTACATTGAGAATATATAACAAATAATTTACAAAGGAAACAACATATAATTAGGAACTGTACAAGGAAAATTGTAACAACTTTGACTACAATTTAAAGTGGTCCTTTGTTTCCATTGTTAGCTCCAATAATTTCCAAAAAATAAAATTTCCCTCCCCTAAAAATTCATATCCCGCCCCTTTCCTCTTTCCCTCTTTTAACAAAATTTAGCCTTATCTCCTCCTTCCCTGAAATCAACTCTAGCAAAGATCTGAAACCCACCTTCACACATAACATCTCGGTTCACCATCATAGATCTTAAGCCCAAATTCAACCTTGATTCTAAGTAACCCATTACCACATCCAAATCCAACATCTCAGTTCACCACCATTTTCCCCCAAAACCCACCATCATCATAGATCTGAAACCCGGGTCTCCCCACTCCACCCGCTTTGAATCTGGTATGTTTTCCGAATCACGATTTCGTTTTATAGTTCATTGTAATTTTGTACGGTTTATTTATTCATTATGTGCTGGTTAGATCTAGGGCAAATGTGTTGTGTTGTTGTTGATTGTAGATGTTGTCTTTTAGTGGTGGGTGGCAGATGAGATGTTACTTGAGAAAAATCTTGCTTCAGGTATAATTTGTTAAGAGCATTCACATCCATTCCACTAAATTGTGTGAGTGGAGTTTTTTATAATATGAAGAGTATAAGAGCAAACGTAGTGGGGTGCTATGCCCCCGCATAGCGCCGGAAAGCGCCCAAGAACACCGCCACGAAGGGCGGTATGGCCAAAAAATTTTGAGGAGCGCGATGTGGATGGCGGCGTTACTGGATTGAAGTTTGATTTTTTTTTTTTTTTTTTGTATTTTCTAGTTTTCCCCACTCAAACATATATATATATATAATCTCTTGTGTTGCAGGTATACGAAGAAGGAGGAAGACAAGGAAAGGAAGAAGAAAGATTTTTAGGGTTTTTTTTATGGGCTTTGGGCTGGGCTGGGCTCAACTCAAAAGGTATTGTGGTTTTTTTTTATTTATTTATTTTCATTTTTTAATTTATTTTTCTGTTTTTATTTTTTTAAATTTTAAACTAACATTATATTTTTTTAGCAAACAATCAGTTTTTTAATTTATTTTTCAGTTTTTTGTTACTGTAATGTTTTTTTAAGTGTATTGTTTTTTTTTTTAATTTTAGTGTAACGTTTTTTTTTTTAATTTAATGAAATGAATTTTAATTTTATGACTACGCATGGCCTAAAAAGTGGTTGTGAGTAGAGGAGAGAGAAAATGTTACTGTTCATCTATATATTTGAAAAGACACTGTTCACCCCCTATAATTTTTTAATATATTTTTAAAGTGGTTGTGAGTGAAGGAGAGAGAAAAGATAATGATAAAGGTATAAAAATAGATTATTTAATTGAAAAGGAGAGAGAAAATATAATGTATATTAGTGTAATTTAGGGTGAAAAAAATGGTGGAATGGATGTGAATGCTCTTAACAAAGTTTGGTTTATCATGATGGAATTTACTTATAGATTGAGTTTATGTTGTACTCTATACTACTTGTTGTAAGTAGTATTATAATCATATTATTATTAAGTAAGAAATACATGTTTTCATTGCATATTTAGGCTGTGCTTGGATGTAAATTTTACATGATTATGTTTTTTTATGACTATTTAGTATCAATATAAGTACATTTGGAGGAACATGTAAAGGGTTGCTGTAAGAAAACTGATCACTAAGTAGTGAGATAAATGTAAAATTACCCAACTTTGAAATCTAAATTGTCCGAGTAACTGGTTATTCAAGTTGAAATTGTAACTTTAAAAGTACACACCGAACCACCCCCTAATGAATGAATGTGCAGACAAAAATGAATCCCAAACTTATTTTAACACACCCAACCAGGTGCGCCTTGCATGTCTTGGGCGTGTGCTTTTTAAGTACCTTGTGCCTAGGGTTTCTAATGTAACTCACCCTTTGCGCCTTGAGCCTTTTAACTACATAGTGTTTTTTTACTTTGGTTTGCATTGTGTACATAAAGGGTTTCTAATGTAACATTAAGATCTTGGTTGTGCTCTTAGTCATTATGTCCCTTGCAGGTACGAAGAGGCATTTTCCCCAAAAAAGTAGACCCACCCAAGAAACATTTGGAGATTCTTATGTTTGGAGAACTTATCAAATGGTAACTAATTAATATAATCAACAATTCTCTATTAGAATCTGAGGTTTGAATGTGAAAAGAGGAAGGGGAGAACAAGGAAACCAAGAAAAAAAATGAGTTAACCTTCAGTAAATAGCTTCAAAATCTTGTTACCTCATCGATATGCTTTCAGTTGTAAGTATTATTTTCTCCATTTAAATATTCATTCATAAACCTACAATCATTTAAATGGGTTTTGACGAACCTGGTATAAGCTATGCCAGGTTGTTTCTTCTTCTATTTTACTATATGTTTTAACTTTGGTTTAGACTATTATGTGTTACATGATCATACTAACAGTTATATTGTGTAATCATGATTAGGTAAGGAACAAAAGGGCTACGGATAATGATATAGATGTTTTGTTGATGACGTTGATGTCGAAGTTTTTTAGCGAGTTAGGTATTTCGTTAGTTTAGCTTTATATATAGATTATATGTAGTTTATTTATACAGTTTTATGTAGTTTGTTATGCATTCAACAAATGATTGTAATTTGACCGGTTTATTTCCGAATTGGATGTCTACGGGTTTATTTCCGAATTGAATGTGTATTGGTTTGGTTTCATTTGAAAATGTTCCATTTGTGTATATAAGCTTGATGTGTATTTTTGGAAAACCTTTTTTACTGTAATTGTTTTTTTTCATCAAATGTTTATAAGACAGTGTTAAAAAATATTTGTTTTGATAAATATTTGAAAATGTTTTTATATTAAAAGACGGGGTTCACCAAGTTTAAGCCAGTGTTCAAACTGAACACCGTCTAATAAGACTTGATTTTAAGCCGGTGTTCAAATTGACCACCATCTAATAAGACTTGATTTTAAGCCGGTGTTCAAAATGTTTAAACCCATATCACCCCGTCTAAAGCTCTATTTTGTAGTAGTGTCATTTTTCTTGCGCGCACACTACAAGAAAATATACATGTAGAAACTATTTTTTTTTACCTGTAACGACTATACGTGGTCCCTGTAGATTTTTTAGGGCTGTAAGGACGATATTTCGTCTCCACAATTTTTGTTCTTATAAGACCGTCTTAATAGTTTTTTTAGGTCGTCTCTATAGGTGTTGTCTCTATCGACCAACTTTTGGAGATGATATGTCGTCCCTGTAGATATAAAATACAAAAAGGTGTTTTAATCATGTAGAGATGACATGTCGTTCCTATAAACTTAAAATTAAATAAAATAAAAACAATTCATCTTCAACCTACAGGGATGAAATGTCGCCCCTTAACCTGTTTTAAATTGTAGGAAAACCTTATAGGGATAGGGAGGGCATGTCGTCCATAGGTTGTTCAATAGGGATTGTGGTTCCTATAGGTTTTCTCCCTACAAGTGTTTTTTCTTGTAATGTGCATTTACAATATGTCTAAAATGAAATAAAATATATCTTTTTGAGTAAACTTCCGTTTTGCTCCGTGTGGTTTGGTCACTTTAACGGTTTTGCCTCAAACCTTTAAAAATAGTCATTTTCCTCCAATAGTTTGCTATGGTTTTTCCATTTTGCTCCTCGCCTCTAACTCCATCCAAATTGTCTGTTTTTCCGTTTTGCTCCCCACAGGGAGCAAAATGGAAAAATCATAGCAAGCTATTGGAGGAAAATGACTATTTTTAAAAGTTTGGGGGCAAAACCGTTAAAGTGACCAAACCACAGGGAGCAAAACGGAAGTTTACTCTATCTTTTTAGTATTAGTATTTTATGTAGTGGGTCAAGATTATTGATGTTACTGAGTTGTACTTAACATGTGTTTTGTTTCCGAGACTATATAATATTATGTTGTTCTTAATATTTGTGTGTCATGAAACATGTAAGAACTTTCTTTGAAAGAGGATCATTCTTCATCTCAATATTTCTTAGGAGATTAAACTCATAATACCAATTGCTTCTACTGTCGCGTCACCACCACGTACCCTGAGCCTCTTCAATTAACCGCTACTTTATGAATTAGGAGATTAAACTTCTAAGACCCCCCGTAACGGGGCGTTTTTTTTAAAAAAATTTGAAAAAAAACGCTGCATAACGCCGGATTCGCCATTACACGGGGCGTTTTCCGGCGTTTTTTTTGAAAAAAATTTGTTTTGGCGTGATTTTTAAAACGCTCGAGAATGTGGAACGGACGAATCAAACGGCTAGTTGCTAACGGCTAGTTTTTATTATTTTTTTTTTTATTTCCCCCTATATATATATATATATACCCTCAAACATTTTCAACTCAAATAATCACAAAAACTCTCTAAAAAATACAAGAATTTTATAAAAACTTGATGGATTCTCCTAGTTCTTCCTCCATGCTAAACTATTGCTATCACGAGTTTTTTGCGGATGGCGATGGTTCAACCGATGAGGAGGTTGAGCAAGAGGCGGTTACGGGTGCTTGTAAACTAGCGATGAGATATGCCGAGCATTGTCGTCGCCCACAAGCCAAAAAAGGTAAAAGAGGTTATATTGAACGAGACCGACGCGGGGCACACGATCGTTTGATGAAGGATTATTTTGACGAGGAGCCGACATATTCGAACGAAATGTTTAGACGTCGTTTCCGAATGAGTAAGCGGTTATTTCTACGTATAGTCCACGACTTGGAAGCCAACTACGATTTTTTTAAACAAAAAGCGGATGCGAGAGGGGAACTTGGATTTACCGGTATCCAAAAGTGTACCTCGGCGTTACGAATCCTTGCTTATGGAAACACTACCGACATCAATGACGAGTATCTAAAAATGGGGGAGAAAACAACGAGAGATAGCTTGGAGCATTTTTGTCGCGGTAAAATTCCTATACTTTACACTTTTATTTTTTTTGTCTATGTTTACAATTTCTTTAATTTTTTTTTGTGACTATTTTTTTTTTATAAAGGTATAATTGATGTGTACGGTGCGCGTTATCTTAGAACGCCTACATGGGAGGACCTTCAAAAGATCTACGAGGTACATAATGCCGAGCATGGTTTGCCTGGTATGATCGGGAGCATAGATTGCATGCATTGGCGTTGGGATAACTGCCCGACTGCATGGCGAGGCCAACACACACGTGGTGACCAAAAAGGACCCACTATTATTCTTCAGGCGGTTGCTTCACAGGACCTTTGGGTTTGGTCTGCTTACTTTGGCGTGGTCGGGTCATGCAATGATATCAACGTTTTTGAACAATCTCCGCTGTTAGAGGAGTGGATTTCTGGCAAAGCTCCTAAAGCGTCGTTTTACGCAAATGGAAACTATTACCCTCATGGATATTACTTGAGCGACGGAATATATCCTAGGTATTCGATTTTCGTGAAAACGTATAGTGATCCTTTTGATGAAAAAAGAGCATATTTTAAAAAGGTTCAAGAGTCTTCACGAAAAGACATTGAGAGATGCTTTGGGGTTCTTAAACAACGCTGGCATTATTTGAGAAATCCTTGTCGTGCATGGAGCAAGCAAAAAATGAGAGATGCTATGTACGCGTGTATAATCATGCACAACATGATTTTGGAAGACGAAGGAAAGGCAATATGCCAGAATTATGTGCCAGAAGCCGTTCAAGAAGAGCATCCGCAGGCGTCAATGGAAGAAAGAGTGAATAACGCGCGAGAGTTGCGTTACGAACCGTACCATTCCCAGTTAATGGTTGATTTACTACACCACGCATGGTCGGTTCGGTATGTTCCACCGGAGGGAGAGGAAGAAACGGAGGACGAGGGTGAAGAAAGCGAAGATGAAAACTAGTCTTTTTTTTTATATTCGGATTTTAATTTTTTTATTTGTAGTATTTTTTTTATTTAATCGGATTTTATGTTTTTTATTTCTAGTATTGTATTTTTTTTATTTAATAAAGTATTTAAAGTTTAAAAAAAATAATTGGGAAATGATTGCATGGGCATTATCTGAATAATGCCCCACTACACCATTTTATGGTATAATGCCCCTTGCTGACTGGGCTGCCACATGGCGCAAAACGCCCCATGGTGGGGGCATTATAATGTTACACCATTACGCATGGTCTAATACCAATTTTTTTTTGTTGTCACGCCACCACCACGTACCCCGAGCCTCTTCAATTAACCGCTACTTTATGAATAATCTTTTAGTTTTTTTTATTATTTCTCCCCTCTCAAATTTACTAAACCTATTTTTCTTGTCAGTATATTATACTGGTGATAAATATTTGGGATTCCACTTCTTCGTTGCTTCAGTCGCCATCTGCTAATCGGTTGTACTAACCAGATCGACCGCTAATTCTCATCTCGGTGATGATGGTGGGGCTGTGGATCGGTGGAGTTCTCCCTGCTTTCACAACGCTCTCTCTCTCTAACCTTAGTTCCCGATCTATATATGTTTCTCTCTTTCTGCATATGTAAAAAGATGAACTCAAGAGTTAAGAACACGTAGGGACATGGAGTTTAGGCCTCGAATCGATGGATTATGAATATATCACAGCAAGTCGGTAACTTCAGAGGATAGCCGAGGCAAGGGAATTACGGGAAAATCAGTGGCTGAGCTTTTGGAAGAGTAATCGTTCAAATATGGAAGAGCAATAATCTACTTTAGAATTGCACTCCTTCAATGAAATGTCTTGTGCCGATTGTCCCCTTTCCACAATCCCTATTTTTGATGCTATTTCTGCTATTTGTAGCCAACGATTTTTGCCTTCTGCGATTTCAGTTTGTTACGATTGCCATTTGCGAATTCTGATTACTGGCTTCTAATGTCTTGTTTCTGATTACTGGCTTCTGATAGATTGGGCGACTATGATATGCGAATTTCCCTTTTCTGGTTATAGAACTTATAGAGTTCAAATTAATGCTTCTACAGCTCTTCGATTACGGCCTACATGTATCAAGGCTCTTGATTTGTTACTTTATGGATTAGATCAAATACAAAGGATCATATTTGTAAGAAGTGTAGAAGGATTTATAGAGTGACAAGTGTCCAATAACCTAAAAAAACTCACTACACAAAAAAAAAAAAAAACAAAAAACCTTAAACATTCACCACCACCAAAAACCTAAACCCCCACCCACACATCACCCACCCTAATTTTTTTTTTTTTTTGGCCGAGGGGGTGGGGGGTGGGGGTTTAGGTTTTTGGGTGGGGGTGGGGGGTGGGGGTGGGTGTTTAGTTTTTTTTAGATTTTCTTTTAGGTTTTTGGGGGGTTGGGGGGGGGGGGGTGTTAGGTTTTTTAGGTTTTTTTTTTTTGGGGGGGGGGGGGTTTAGGTTTTTTTTAGGTTTTTGAGGGGTGGGGGTGGGGGGGGGGTTTAGGTTTTTTGGGGGTTTTTGTGAGGTATAGTTTTTTTTTTTGTTTTTTTTTTGCCGGGGGGGGGGGGTGGGTGGGGGGTGGGGGGTTTAGGTTTTTTGGTTTGGGGGGGGGGTTTAGGTTTTTGGGTGGTGGTGGGGTGGGGTGGGGGTGGGTGTTTAGGTTTTTGGTGGTGATGTAGTGGGTTTAGTTTTAAGTTATTAGACACTTGTCACTTTATAAATCCTTCTTACACTTCTTACAATTAGAAGCCTTTGTAGAACAACTTGACCCGTTACTTTATTAATTGTTCAATTTGTTAAATGTTCGATCATTACAGATTGTTATGTTGATCAGTTCTGTTTTAGGCATAATGGAAAACATGAATAACATACCTGATTGCAGCAGTACAGGCCAGTAGAGAATCCAGATGGAGATGCAGTAATAAGGTTTGACATGATCGTCAGCTTGATCTGGTTCCTCCCTAGGGTGCAATCTAATGATGGTGATGATGAAAACCGATAAAGGGTAATCGGTTGAGGAGAGGAGGCGATTTGATGTTATGATAATTAGGTTATGTCAATTGTCTAACCTTGAAACCTCTACATTAGTCTCCTTATATATGCACCCAAGAGGAAACCTTAATTAGTTAATAATGGTAATATGGCCCATCAACAATTACCAACTAATTAAATATTAGGTTGTTATATATTTTGATCTATATAATGTAAATGATTATAATGGCTACTAGATTAACACTCATTTTAGCCTTAAACAAGAACTATAGCAGAGAAATACAGTCGTTGAATCGTCATGCGACTCAGGACCCCCATTAGTCATACTATAGCCTTAATTTAAAACCTAATCGTTATGATCAAAATACGCATAAGCCCTTTGTTTGATTTGTAACTTTATTTGTCTATATGCTATTATACCGGTTTAACATATTCTTAGAGACAAACAAAATCAAACTGATGATGAAAATTAACTAATACTTAAGCATTCATAATACGATATGTGGTTGCGCACGGCCATCAATCAATACCTGTCTATGAGCTCTCTTAATAAGACTTATGGGTAATAGCCCTTCAGTTATAGGATCCTCAAGCATATCATGAATGTATTCGATACAAAGACTTAGTTTCCTCAATTTGTTCATAAACGAATAATTAATTATGTATCGGAATTTAATGCAGCAACTCTCGAACTGTTACTGTTCAAGGAGACATGGTAGCTGACTTTATCACACTAAGTCTTCAAAATAATAATTATATGGAGTTAATAAACTTATGAGTCCACTAATAAATTTCCAACAACATTTAGTGACTATATTAGGTCGTTATAACTTAGGTTGTTGATATCAGTCCATTATGACTCTTCCATGAGATAGGTTTGTCTGCTGACATAAGGATATACCCGAAATTACATTTTTATCATCTTTGAATATCACAAAGTTAGAGTAATCAACCGGTTTGAGTTCTCACTTTTTCTTTAAATCATAGCCTCTCGTTTCTTTTAAAGGTATTGTAATACTCTATTAGATGTTTCACATTAATCTAGGCATATCTAGTGTGTTGTAATGTGAGTAATATCTAAACGAGTATAGACTTGAACTTACATAAGGCTTCTAATTAATGAAGCGTAAATAAATAATCTCATTTATCCTATTATCCTCTAAAGGAGAGCAATATTGTTTGTTACATGTGTAAGGACCCATTTAAGGTTAAACTTATGGAACGAAACTAATGTCCCATTGGGTCTATCTCGGTATTTTATGATATCTATCACGTAAGAGATATCTCTGAGATCTATGATATCAAAGTTTGTGTTAACAATGCTTTGACTTATGTAACATATACTTGTCAAAAGAATGTCATCTATAGAGACAAGTTTATTTTAGTTGCTCACACTCATCTTGAGGTAGGTATATTAATCCACTTGATTCTTGATGAAAATAATTACTCTAAGTTTTCATCGCATTATGATGTTTGCATTTACCCATACATGGATTTTATTGGCTTACAAACAAAGTGTTCTTTAATCTTTAGTATAGAACTTTAGGTTGTTATCTAATGAACATGTAAATATGTCAGCCAGTTATTGTTTTTAATGTTCATCTAATGTAGCTTTAAATTGTTATAAGCTACTAGAACACTGATGATCCTCAAAGAAATCTTTGATAATTTATCTCTTCCTGAGTTTACCCTTTGACAATCAATCATGCTTCTTCATGTCTTAACGCTTATATTAGGATTTGGTTTAGTTATGAACACTCTTAGGTAATTCAATCAAATCCTAAATGTTATACGAACACATAAAATCAGTTTTACTAGAAAACTGTTTTATTCCATTTAGAAGATTAATTGACGCTAATGGCTTAATTAGAAGAGATAGGATTAGTAAACTTTTTCAAAATCCATTTCAACTTCAGTTAGGGAGGTTATGTAATCATCAAAGTTAGTAGGTTTTTAAACCTAGATGACCTCCTGAGTTGATTATTGGGTTTTAAAAGTTTCAGTTTTATGGATTAGCTCTTGGTTAGGTTGCTATCATTTTCAGTCTAAATTTGTAAGAATTGGTGTAGTATGGTGTACAAGAGGTGTAATCGGAGTTAAATTCGGAGTGAAATTTAATGACACTCTTCCCCCCGCCGCTTGTATTCCTTGCAAGTCATGATAAGAACTTTGACTGCTCCCACTGACCTTAGAAATCTTTCGGAACTTAGCATGCTTAGGGTCAATATTTAACGACCAACGAATTCTAATAGAGAAAAAAGTTAATGACGTTAGTCTTTGTGATTTCTCTTGTTGAGGATTATGTAAGTTTAGGTAAGAAATCTAAGTGTGCCCACAATTAAGCAACAATGAAACTTTTGTAAGAATATCATTAGATTTTAAGGAGACAAGTTTTGATGGAACAGTGTTGTGATGAAGCGGTGTCCTGTACAAGAGGTGTAAATTGAAGTAATATAAAGTTTTCACTCCCACACCTCTTGCAACTATTGCAAGTTATTATTAAGACACTTAATGCTCCCACTGATCTTTAATATCTCTAGAAATGCTACAAGAGAAGTTTCAATGAGGTACGTGACGTGGGAACCTATCATATATACGTTAGACTTTATTTGATTCCCTTAATGTCCAGATGTCATAAGAAAACTCAGAGACATATCTAACAGAAACTTAGAGCATTCACATCCAATCCACTAAAAATATACATACATTTCACTAAAAACAATTCCTATATCAATATATTTCCACTAAAAACAAATACTTTTTCTCTCTCCTTTTCAATATATATTACATTTTTCTCTCTCTTTCACTCACAACCACTTTCAATATATATTAAAAAAATTATAGTGGGTGAACAGTGTCCCCCCAAATATACAGATGAACAGTAATATTTTCTCTCTCCTCCACTCACAACCACTTTTTATACTCTTTACATTTTAAAAACTCCACACACTACATATGATGCACTGGATGGGAATGCTCTTATTAAGTGTATATATATATATATATATATATATATATATATATATATATATATATATATATATATATATATATATATATATATATATATATGGGGAAGGTTCATTTGAGAAGAAAATTTAATTGAGAAGAAAAAGAACAAAGGGTAATTTAGTAAAACATTAAATAGTTTTTTTATTTATCTCATTTATTATCATTTTTGACTAATTAATTAGTCATAAAGACAATTATCCTCCACACTAACTTTTTTTTGCCTACACACATCAAAAGTTATCCTACATTTTTCGAAGTTCATCCTACACGTTGAAATTTATCCTACACAACTCGTAATTTGTCCTACACAACTTGTAATTTATCCTACACTTTAAATTATTTTATTTTATTTTTTTGGAAAAAAATATACATTTTGAAGATAAGTTACAAAAAATTTAATGTATTAGCTATTAAAGAGGAAGGCTACAAATTAATGACCTGTGTAGATTTACCAATGTACCCTTGTAGTAATATTAAATACTTATATTAAATGAAGTAAAATAAAGCATTCTTATTGGTTGAAATTTGTTCTTTTTTCTTCTTACAAAAAAATTCTTCTCATTTGAACTCTCCACACACACACACACACACATATATATATATATATATATATGAATAGATTTCTTCTAAGACCGTGGGCCATATGCGACAAAATTTAGATACAAGTAGATAGTCTTTAAATGATAAATGAATTATGTCTGAATATTCTAAGTTCCACGAATATCATTGAATGACTTATGATGGACCCATACTTATTCCTTAAGCCAAGTCATATTTTAGGGCTTTAACGTCATGATTTAAAATCACTTAGAATGAGATTAGATGAAAGAAAATCATCCTCATTAACCATGTCATGATTTTCATGAATTTTGGCTACAACGGATGAAATTTATAAGTCTCATTTTCCTTTTGTTAAATTCTTATTTGCATGATGACAAAAGTTGTGAAAGTGTAAGGTATCTATCATCTAGTTTTATCTTAGTAATGTTTCAATCCAGATATTTAGAATAAATAAGATGAGAGTTTAAGGTAAGTGTGACTTTATGTTGACTATGCAAACCTCACAACCTTCATAACATTGCTTAATTATGATACTATATTCTGATTAATCTTCAGAATATATAAGGTATCGAAAGGCGTTGTTAGAAGACTGCTTATTATGCTTCTTATAGCCTTAACATTTAATTTAGTCACTAACTCTCATGTTAGTTATTTGTTGACTTCTGGTAAGGAAACGTTTAGAACTAGAGTCAACTAATCATGTGTTAATTGGAATATTAAAAATTAGCAGACTTAGATATCATTAGGAAGTGACTACCTAATTAACTTATCCAATCGTTCTTCTGAATAATGGATAGTCTCGTTGCTTATGCCTAGTCTAATGGCATAATTATGCAGTGAGATTTTCCTTTGAAGAACCTTAGAGGTGGAATTAGCACTTGTAATTTGTCTATGGACCTTAGAACAATCCTCTTTTAAAGTTTAAGTAGTTGTAAGATGAGTAACAACTTATTTTCCAGCTTCAAACATTTATTTCTTTGTACATATGTTGCTTATCAACACACTCATAATACTTTGGTACTTTTGAGTGTTAGTTGATTTATAAGGCATCAAATTGTACAAGTGAAAATCTTAGTATGTAATGTACTGGAAAAATGTACTTATTTCCATGCGTAAGCCCTTAACTTTATGGGTCATTGTATTGTACATTATTATGTATTCACATATACCACTTAGCTTTATAGTTTATAATTTTAAATGAAGGCATGCATCTTAGGAATTCTTGTGATTATTCCATAGAAATAGATTAATCTTAGGAAAAACTTAATCTGGAAAAACCTTTTAGTGACAACACTTATGTTAGAGAGTTCTTGATTATCATAAGAGACATCATGTTTGATTTATCCTAATCATCATGCTCTACTTTTCTTCTGTAGTGCTTTATCAGAAGAGAGCAATAGGATTATCGTGTCTTAAGAAATAATCAAGGATTTAATTTAAGAGCTAATCTTATAGAAACTTTAAATAAAGCAAAACATTTTAGGTTTAAGAATTAGAGTGGGTGAGATATTGATTTATAGAAGAAAGTTATAGTGAGTAAAGTTATGGGTACTTAAAAAAAATTAAGGCAGACAAAATGATCATAAGATTAATGAAGGATCATTAATCTGAGGATCATTATATGAAGAAGTTGTGATATGTCTATTACTAATATCAAAATAATAGACTTAGTTAAAATTCTACTTAAATGAAGAGAAATCAGCTTTGGCCAGAAGTGTAATCATTTAAGCATGTGTGCAAAGTAATCGTGACAAATTAGCTTTGGCCAGAAATGAGACGATCACTTTAGTTATGCACTTGTTAAGAATGCTATTCATGAATGAATTAAATTATCTTTGGCCAGAAATTAAGACATTCACGTTTGTAATGCATACTCAACATGGCTTTTATTATACTTGAGCAATAAACAAATGTATCAAATCAGCTTTGGCCAGAAGTGATATATCAGAAGCTCACCCAAGTCAAGCCATTTTGGTTTTGTAAAACATTATTTGATTCTGATTAATTATCTAATTACAAAACCAATTATTTAACAGCAAACCACCTGTTAGCGCGGATCGAACTCCACGGTGAGTTCGCTTGGAGTTGCAGGGGGATAGCGTGCCCCCTGCACGGGGTTCGGGGCAGAGCCCCGAGCTAAATTTTAGTTCACACTAACAACTCAACAAAGTGATGAGATTTCGAGTGAGATCTCGACTCAATTATGAGATCTCGACTCAGTTATGAGATCTCAACTCAATTTGAGGTTTCGAGTGAGGTCTCGAGTGAGGTCTTATGGTCTCGAGTCGGAACCTCATGGTCTCGAGTCGGAACCTAATGGTTTCGAGTCGGAATCTTAGTCACGAGTTATGAAGACTGAAACCTCATGGTCTCGAGTCGCAACCTTATGGTCTCGAGTCGCAACCTTATGGTCTCGAGTCGGAATCTTAGTCTCGAGTCGGAACCTCATGGTTTCGAGTCATGAAGACTAACACCTTTATGATTTCGAGTCGTAACCTTAGTCGAAACCACCTAATTTCGAAACTTATTCTCCAAGTCTCGAAATCTACTGATTAGAAGCTGTTTGTTGTGATAAGTTTGAAATTCGAATTTTTTAGAGATTATGGGATTTAGTTTCATATTTTAATGCTAATCTAGATTTATCAAAATATTTCAAAATAAAATCCATTTAATTTTATAACAGATTTCAAAATTTTAGGAGATAAAATTTAGATCAAAACTAGGAAAAATACCCAATAATCTAAATTTAATTCCAAAATTTAGGGAATTTTCGAATTTCTCATAAGAACATAAGATGAACCCTTAAATTAAAAAAAACATAATTCTTGAATCCGAAATCTGTTATTTTAATGATTTCGGAAAGATGAATTAATATGTTATAATTTCGGAACAGTTATAAGACATCAAAACATAAGATCCAAAATTGTTTATGAAGAAAAAACTCGAAACAGGGTTTCGAATTTATGTTTTTCCTGAAACAGTGATTTCGAGATACTTGGTCTCAAACAGACTTTTAAATTTTATTAAGTTTTCAAAACTCTGTTTCCCAGATTTCAATCCCAGAATAATAGATACGAAAACAGAACTGAATTATCAACATATGCTCTGATACCACATGTTGATCAGTTCTGTTTTAGGCATAATGGAAAACATGAATAACATACCTGATTGCAGCAGTACAGGCCAGCAGAGAATCCAGATGGAGACGCAGTAATAAGGTTTGACATGATTGTCAGGTTGATCTGGTTCCTCCTTATGGTGCAATCTAATGATGGTGATGATGAAAACCGATAAAGGGTAATCGGTTGAGGAGAGGAGGCGATTTAATGTTATGATAATTAGGTTATGTCAATTGTCTAACCTTGAAACCTCTACATTAGTCTCCTTATATATGCACCCAAGAGGAAACCCTAATTAGTTAATAATGGTAATATGGCCCATCAACAATTACCAACTAATTAAATAATAGGTTGTTATATATTTTGGTCTATATAATGTAAATGATTATAATGGCTACTAGATTAAATATAACATAATATATATTTAATCTTACATGTTAACGAAGGATGGGGCTTTGATTGTTGCTGCAACCAGTGCTTCAGTGGTCGAAGAATTGAAAAGTAAAGATTGGGAATTGGGGTTTTGAAAGATGAAATACCCACAACTCAGGGTATTTGGATAAGAAGACGGATTCCAACGTGGCCCCTTTGCATAATGTTTGTATTTTCGAGTTTCGGTTGCAGAATGAAGGGAATACTCCTCGAAACATACTAGAGGAGCTTGTATGGAACAAAGATACAAAGGTTATACGGGTATGTGTTGTTTAACGAAATCATGTTTTTTTATAAGGTAATCACAAAAGATACACATAGATTGATATATGGACATACATTACACCATGTATTGTTCTTCAAGAATCTTGAACACTTGGGTTTGGGGGGGGGGGGATTTGATGTGGATACTGAAGGTGGTTATGTGATATTAGATCGTAATAATCCAGATAACCAGCTATAATAAAATGGGTGTAGTTGTAATAGTTAGTAATGATTTTTTTAGTATTTGACAAGTTCTGATTCTTTAGGGAATTGATAAACAATGCAAAAGAGGACCTATTTAAAAAAAAAAAAAACAATGGTCATGTATGGATATGCTTCCACTGGTTTAAAATTGCAATAGTTAATGATGTTTTGAGTATTTGGCAAGTTTCGATTCTATGAAAAAACGTTAACATTCGAAAAGAGGACATCTTTTTTTTTTCTATTAAAATATGGAGTAAAATAATACACCAAAAACGGGTTTGGTAATCAAACCACGTTAATATTAAAGGGCGGGTAAAGTACCGTTAGTGATAAAAGTTAACCTATAAACAAAATAACTAGGAATAATTAACCTAGTTGATTATATTTATTGTTAGTGATAAATATTATATGATATCCAACTATTACTAAAATCTCAAACATGAGGGACCAAAAAGGGAAAAATTGAAAGTTGAGTAATTAAATTAAAACAAAACACAACACACACTAAGTGTGTGTGTGCGTGGAACGATCTGGAGAAACACAAGGGAGCCAAAACCCTTGTTCATCAAGAATCATGAAATTGAAGGAGAATTCAGATCTCAAATTATTGCATGAACGCATATTAATGATCACTCAAACTAGGGGATCATAAGGTATGTCAAAAATCTTAATTTAGTGATGTTTTAAATGTAGGTAGATTTCATGGATTTCAATCCATGTATGAATATCAGAAATTGAAGTGAGATAAGAGATATATACTTGCTTAGAAACAAACCCTAAGTGAAAGTTTTAAATATATTGCTATGATTTGGGTGTTTGGATGATTTACCACACCTAGTGAAGTGGGTTTTTGATTATATGACGAAATTGATGATATATAAGTGTTCATGATCCTCATGCTTGTAAGTATGTGTAAGATACTTGAACAAATTAGAGATTCGAGTAAGTGTTTATACATGACTTGAAATGGGTTTTGTGTGATATGATGAAATTGATGTTATGTCAATGTTAATAAGTTTTTGAAATAATGTTGTCTACTAGTTTGTATGTAGAACTCGATTATATTGGGTAATCGGATCAATGTCTAGTAATATGATGAAATGGGTTTTGCATAGAGATCAAAACCCTTAGTTTTAGCATAATGAATGGATAAATTAGCATTGATAA
Source organism: Helianthus annuus (assembly GCF_002127325.2). Taxonomy (NCBI): domain Eukaryota; kingdom Viridiplantae; phylum Streptophyta; class Magnoliopsida; order Asterales; family Asteraceae; genus Helianthus; species Helianthus annuus. Next base: position 38,249,287 of record NC_035444.2, on the reverse strand, counting down.
TTGAAAGCTAAGTTAACTTGATGTTAATAATCACTCGAACTTGTCAAAGTGAAAGAAATGATATAAATTCGGTTTGGGAATTTAGTTAAAATGGCAGCCTAAAATAACGTCTGACCGGGTATTTGATGAAATTCCTAAGTGAGTTCGTTGAACCTATTTGCGCATTTGCATATGTTAATAGGCAGTTGACTTTTAAAAGTCAAACTGACCTATAATAAGATCAAATGGTAATTTTGATATAAAATCTGTAAGGAGGGATAGTCGTGATAAATAATGACTAATCTAACCATCTTGCGAATGATAAATGATAGTTTGACGCTTAATAAGCTAGGTGGAAGCTTAGGAAAGAAGCGGGTCAAACGGATCAAGTACGCTGGAAGAACACGATTGGATGCAAGGTAAGTAAAGCTTACACTCTTCTAGTAGAATACCTACTTGTTGTATTGGCTATGAACAAGGTAGATTAGTGATTGAAATATGATGTTCCAACATGAAATGATACGGGTCGGAACAAGTGAAAATGGTGAGAAACCATATTTGATGGTAAAAAAGGGGTAAAACGGTAATTCGGTCATGTGATGACGAATAAACAGGGAGTTTTGAAAAGTTACCATATGGTATAAACCATAATGGGTAAAAAAGGGTAAAACGGTAATTTGGTCACGAGTTGACAGATAAATAATAGTTTTGAAAAAGACACCCTATGGCGTAAGTCATGATGGGTCAAACGAATTAAGAATTGACTTTTAAGTAATATGTGTAGCAACACTAAAAAACATCTTATAAGGAACCCTAATAGAGACCCCGATCATATACGGCGCGACCCGAAATGAAAAACTGGAAACAGGGGCCCCCGGAGACACATGGGGGGGGGATCCTCTAAAACTTGCGTGACACGCGGAGTGAAACCAGGACGTGTAGTACTGGATAAACTCGACTGCATGGCTATAACTAACAACAAGGCTACCCTAGGCATATGTGCCTTCACCCACGACACGCGGAAGGTGAAGGGGGTGGGGGTCGAGACGCACGGGGACAGCCAAATGTGGCTATAAATAGCCTGGCTTGGGACAGAAGCTTTCACACCGTTTCGACTGAATTTTGACAAAACTCTCTGTTTCTTTCTCCGTTTCTTTAGTAGTGCACCCTTAATTTCACGAAGCTTTGCCCCGTTCTAAGTATTTTAACCCGTGATTACTGATTCGATACCCTGTCCGATCGATCCTAAACCCAGCAACGGATGTTAAGGTGCTGCCTGAATAAGGCTATACGTTGCTAACTACGTTGGGGTTTTGATCTCGTGATGTATCGATAAAGTTGAATTGGGTTATTATACTAACACATGTGCATTGTATATTTTATTAGGAACTTGGGAATTTCACCAGGAAATTTTATCATGAAGCATTTAGATAAACCTTAAATTTACAAAGTGAGTCAAACTTTTTTTTATCAAATTGCTTTACAAAACCCTAAATGTTTATCGGTTATACTTACAGTGATTAAGTCTTTGTATTATGAAATTATTGCAGGTATGTGGAGTTTTGTATACATCACTTATCCACAGTTACCATGGGGTGACAGGAACCGTTACTATGGGTGACAGGATCCAATAGTAATATGACCACGTGTTGATGCACCTCCTGACTGTGACAAGTGAAGACATCTGAAGATCCGACAGTGTGAAGAATGAACCATCACGAGCGATATCCAAGGGGGAGTTTGTTGATGCATATTTGTGTTGATGCAGCTCGGTTCGGCTCGGTTCAGTTCGGCTCGACTCGGTTTGAGACCGAAATCGACGACGTTTCTCCGTCGTGCGAACCGACATTTACGAAGTGAAGACCGAAGTCAAGATATCCTTCTATCTTGACTCAATACGATATTTACTTTGTAATTAATGTTAAACAGCTGCAAGTGTGCACATTGTTAGTAGATAGTGTTTTGTTTCTTGCTGTTTGTAAGTGATCTGTAAGTTCTGTCTTTTGCAGCCCTCCCACGAAGAACCCACTTCTTCGTGGGAGTCACCCTTACACGAAAGACTATTGTTCGTCCGGCCATTTGAGAAGGTCACGAAGAACCTTCTTCGTTACCATAGTTGTTCGTTGGAAAGGTCCACGAAGGACCCCCTTGCTTTGTGGGCCTGGCAGTCTTTCGTGGCCCAGTAACATTCTTCGTGATGTTACTGGGTGTTGGCCTATAAATAGATACTAATGGTTTCAAGTTTAGCAAGAGAGCACTGTGACAGAGGGCATAGAGAGATAAGCAGTTTGTTCAAGAGTGTATGTACTGGGTTTCTCTACAAATCAATATAGTGAATCTTTGAAGTTATATCTTTTGTTATATTGGTTGTGCTCTTGCTTTGGTTTGCATATACACTTGGATTCCACACTCATGTGTGTGTTAAACAACAAGGAAGTAGGTTATCTTGATCCTCCGAGAGGGACCTACAAGTGGTATCAGAGCTTTGGCTCCCTTCCTTGTTTAAAACCAAGCATATTGTTGTGGTTGAGCAAGTTGTGAAGCTTCCTGGAAGTGTTCTTGAACTTAAAACAAGAAACTTAAGTTTTTTCAAGTAAAATGGGTTAAAACTTAGGAAAACCTTGTTGTTTGCAGATAATTTTTACAAAAACCTTGTTAAAACACATGGAGACATGTTAAAATACGGTTTTTCTTGAAATTTCTAGCAAAATTTTAGTTCGACATCTTTTCCGGTGAAGAGTTTTGGCCGGAAAAGTCACCGGAATCTTGTTGGTGAGATATGATAACCTTAAGATTTGACTGAAAAGTGAATTTCGAATGTTTGTTGTTTAACCAAATCTGGATAACCAACTACCAACTTTCTAAAATTCAGAAACAAGATTCTGTTGTAAAGGGAAAGATTTCACTTACCTTTTCACGAAAAACTAGTTCTGCGAAGAACCCCTTCTCACGAAGAATCAATCCTTCGTGGAAAAAAAGAGGTAACGAAAGACCATTGTTCATAGAAATCATTCTTCGTGGCCTAGGTAGTTCGTGGGTTCTTGACGTGTGCGCGACTGTACATATTTTTACAATGAAATTACACACGATTTGGTTTTAAATTTATAAAAGTGATTATTACTTTTACATCAAAACACACACGAAAGAGGCAAGTGTACCCCGTCATATATGTAGTAAAGTATCGGTAAGAACCAAGTATCGATCCACGGAAATGGGCGGAGAAATAATACTAGACCTTTGTCACTAAATTACCGGTAAAAACATAAGTTGTTTTTGGTTTTAATTAAACTAAAGTAAGCATAAATAAATATTTATAAAACATAATAGATTATATATAAATAGCCTTGCTTAATACACAACCAAAGCATGTCAACTAAGTCAGTTTTGGCACTAGAAGTATTCGGTCAATTTTCCATTTTAAGACAATTAGTATCCCTTTCGGGAATCCTAACATGACAATCATTCGGAGTTTTCTAACCTCACTTTAACCACCTAAAATTGTTCTTTAACATGCAATTGATAAATGTCTACAAAAATCTCCTAAAAATAAGTTAGTCATCCGTTAGGAGTTTTCTAACCTCACTTAATCAAGGAAAGCAACACCGATAAACACAATGCAACCACCGAGACAAGCATAAACTAGATTAAATCACAACCGAGTTCATTTTACAAAACTTGCGCATAAATTCACCAAGATAGCAATTTTGGCCGAAACTACTAACTAAGCTAACAAATCATGGTAAGAATTCATAACAACACCATCTAACCCGTTAGAGTCCTTCCGTGAGGGCAAGCTTTCTTGATTAACAATAGAGTTAATTACACAAATGGGTCCTGTGGTTTATACATAATTTCGCCTTTGGGTACTAACTTATTTTTTTAACAGGTTTAGGTTCTATGGTTTCAATTTTGTAACACCTTTGGGTACTAACACCAAAATTAGTTAATTAATGACTAAAATACCCTTGCAATTTTTTAAGTTTATTAATGTAACACACTTGGGTACTAACACCTAATTTTATTTAAGTTTAAATCAATTTTACAAAATCTATTTATTTTTTTATTTTCATTATTTTATTATATCTCTTAATTAACATAAACTCTATTTATTTATTTTTTTTCATATTTTTATTAAATTTCTTATTTAACATAAAATCTACTTGTTACACCAGTATTTTTTTTTAAATAGATTTTTTTTAAATAAAATCTACTAGCTATATAGTTTTATGTAAATTAAATTTTAATTTTCAGTTTTGGATTGAAATGATTGATAATAATAAATATTTTTCATGTAAAAAAATTAAGCCATTTTTAACTCGTTTTTTGTTCATTTACATTTTACTATTTTAGAAAATATTTAATTTACATAAAATCTACTAGTTGCACCAGTAAAATCTACTAACTATATAGTTTTATGTAAATTAAAAATCTATTTTACAAAAAAAAAAACGAGTTAAAAAAAGGCTTAATTTTTTTTAGTTTTATCTAAAATACCTAGCTATATAGTTTTATCTAAAATACCTAGCTATGTAGTTTTATGTAAATTAAATATCTTTCTAAAATAGTAAATGTAAATGAACAAAAAAACGAGTTAAAAAAAGGCTTAATTTTTTTACATGAAAGATATTTATTATTATCAATCATTTCAATCCAAAATTGAAAATGAAAATTTAATTTACATAAAACTATATAGCTAGTAGATTTTATTTAAAAAATCTATTTAAAAAAATACTGGTGTAACAAGTAGATTTATGTTAAATAAGAAATTTAATAAAAATATGAAAATAATTAAAAAATAAATAGAGTTTATGTTAATTAAGAGATATAATAAAATAATGAAAATAAAAAAATAAATAGATTTTGTAAAATTGATTTAAACTTAAATAAAATTAGGTGTTAGTACCCAAATGTGTTACATTGATAAACTTAAAAAAATGCAAGGGTATTTTAGTCATTAATTAACTAATTTTGGTGTTAGTACCCAAAGGTGTTACAAAATTGAAACCATAGAACCTAAACCTGTTAAAAAAATAAGTTAGTACCCTAAGACGAAATTATGTATAAACCACAGGACCCATTTGTGTAATTAACTCTTAACAATAATTACATTTTGTTAAACCACTAACCATTTCTAGTATCATGGTGCCCACATTTTAACCAAGTTAAACTAGTTAACCAAATTAAAAGTTTACTAATACATGATTAATTAAGCTTCATTTTTCAACTATCTTAACTAACCAAGCACCAATCATCCAACACAATTACTTATAATCAAGAAATCAATATCAATAACAAGGTTGCAAACTAATCATCAAAGATAATCATAGAAAATACTTCAAAGTGTCATTACAAACAAAGATTAACATACTAATGGCTATAATCAAGCAAGGGATTGTTGTGTTTTTGCCCTAAGGCTACAATAATACATAAATATTAATCTAAATGCTTGAAACATTAACAAAATTCTGGAAAGATTAGAAATCCAAACCATAAACAAGCACAAGATTAAGAATCTGGAAGATAACGAAGCTTATCGGCAAAATGTGGCTTGAATCCGGGTGAAAGCAGAAGCATCCGGAGCCTGAAAATCGCCAGAATCGTTCCCAAAATGTCCAGAGTTCCGAACAGAATGTTTCTGTTCTGTTTTTATATTTTTTTGATGTCGCACGGTCGTGCACCGATCGCACGACCGTGCACTTTATGCATTATTGAAGTTACTGTTCATGACATCAGCAGAGTTGACTGGTCTTCGGTCTCACACACCCGTTCGTCATATGGCACGACCGTGCCATCCCGGGATCTCGTTGCACGCCTGGTCGCACTGGTCGTTCAGTTCCGAGGTTGGCTGGACCATCGGATCCGCACGGGGTGCAAGATCTGGAACGACCGTGCATTCCCGGGTTGGCCTTCAATGTGCTGCACGCGGAGTTGCACCCTCGTTCACTGCCGGGCCTTTCATGATTCATCGGAGATGCACGGTCGTGCATCAGGTGGCACGACCGTTCCACACGCCCAGGTCAGTTTTTCTAACAGAAGGTTCGCAGCTTCGTCGTTTTGTCTGGAAAGTCCTCGTTTTTGCTATCATCTTATCTGGTATGCTGTTTTAGGCCTGTAAACAAAAGTGTAGATAATTAAGTATCTGAATGACGGTTTTACGGTCGAAAACACATAAAATAGGGGTAAAACGGGGAACTAAAATATGTGTAAATTAGCGAATATCAGTTCTACACCTTTTGTTTTTCACAGAAGGGTTTTATTTCATTTATGATCTGTTTAATTTGTGGTTTTAAGCAAACATTCAAATTAAACAACTAAAATGAGTACACATCTTTGGGTTGACTCTTGATGCGAATTCAGATAATACGTATACGCAAAAGGGTTTAACTCCTTCATGGGCTCAGTCTCCCACACCTTCACCCTCAACCATTCCATCAGAAGCGGGTTTGATTACGGCCAATCAATGGGCGTTTGTTGCCAATCAAAATCAAAGTATTCAAAATCTCCTCTTGAGCGAGAATGAAACCGAAAGTAGCAATCGCCCGCCAAAGCTTATGCATATGAATGAGTATCCAGGATGGCAGGATAGGTTTCATACGTATATTCTTGGGCAGAATACGGAGTTGTGGTTGTGTTTTACTTCGGAATTCGATCAAGCGCTAGAAGAAGCCGGCTTAAGTCCCGCGTCATTTACCGATCTTACGGCCGACGAGAAGAAGGCATATGATTTAGAAAAGAAAGCATTCTCAATTCTAACTCAAGCCTTAAACAAAGATATTTATCATCAGTTTGTGAGCTTCAAAACAACAAAGAGTCTATGGGATGCGTTAAAGGTGAGAGGTCAAGGAAATGCGGCGTCACGCAAACTGAGACATGATTTGCTCAAAGAGGAATTCGACGGCTTCATGTGTATGGAAAAGGAGTCATTGGGAGATATGACAAGTCGATATTATCATTTGTTGAGTGAGTTGGTTAGTTATGGGGTATCGTTAACTCCAGAAGAGGTTGTTACAAAGTTCGCCGATGCATTGCCACTCCAATGGAATGGATTCTTGAAGATTCTGCAGTACAATGGCACTTTGGCTACGACCAACATCTATGATTTCGTTCAGCTTTTGGAGAACAAAAATCAAGAAGAAATCAAGAAGGAAAGAAGAGTTCCGGTGCCACAAAATCCTGACATGTATTATGGAAATTGTGGAAGTACTAGCACTATTGCAAGACCTGCTCAAAATGCTCAGCTACAAATGGATTTTGTCTCAAACACCAATCCGTTTGGGACACCACAACCGGTTGCCTCAGAGCCAAATGTTCAGTCTTTTGGAGTACCATCATTCATTGATCCAAACTACAACGGTCAACAACAAGCTTGTTATGGAAACAATTCATCAACAGTCAATGCTGGTTAGTCAACTAATCCAAACACAGTTCGGCTAGACACTTCAAGTTTCTCAAAAGTGAGTATTTAGGTGGCAAAGGAACATATGGAGCTCTTAAACACTTTGGTGAGCGCGTACTGTGGGTTAGTAGCATGGCAAATTAGAAACATCAATTTGACTCAGGAAGATTATCAAAAAATAGATAAGGATGAAATGGATTTGATGGATATCAAGTGGGCGTTTGCTAGTGCAGTGAGGCGAGCAAAAGACTACATGGAAAGAAACGGTAGAACAAACTTGGAAAGCAAGAAAGACACTAAGTATGGGTTCGATAAGCAAGCGGTCAAGTGTTTCAACTGTGGTGAACGAGGTCATTTCAAACGAGAATGTACTTAGCCAGCTCAGCATAGGAACCAGAATCCGTTCAGAAATTAAGGCAACCAACCAAATCAGAATCAAACCAGGAGTAATGAGCGTGGCTTGATGCCTGTGAACAATTCTCATCAAGCAGGACCATCAGACAACAATCGAGCTCTTGCGGTACAAGCCGATGAAAGTTGTGACTGGTCGATTCAACTGGGTAGCGGTGATCAGGGTGGAACAGCTTGTTATGCTGAGGTTGTCATGTATCTATAAGAAGCTTGTGGTGGAGAATCTTCAGAAGATGAAGACAGTTCTGGTTATAGTGGAAGTTCGGATAAAGAAAGCTCAAGTTCTGGTGAAGACGGTATGGATGGAGTGTCACGTGAGACCATTGATGCAGATGTTGAGAAATTTTGGGTGAAGCTAAAGCAGTGAATGACAGAAGATCAATTTTGGTGGATCAAGCTGCTTATTCTCATCATTCAGCTTTCATGGCTAATGTTGGTGGTCCGTCAAGTCAGGTATGTGTCGATGAACCAAAATCTGATAGGTGTGATAGTTGTGTTGAATTATGTGCTAAACTGGCTGGTCAAAACAAATATAACGATTTGCAAATCAAATATGACGATTTGCAAAGCAAATATGACATGAATTTTATCCACAATCAAAATTTGATCGTGGATCTTTCAAAATGCACAGAGGCCAATATGTTTCAAAAAAATCATGAAAAGGATTTTAAGAAGGTAATTAACACATTAAAAGAAGATCTTTCTGAGCTAAAGAAAACGGTTTCAAGAAAACAAACTGCAAACTTTCAAACTATTGTCGGTTGGTAGTTGATTGAGAGTTGGTTACAAGTGTGTCATGTGCTTATTTTGTTTGAAATCAATTCATGGTGAGGTTTTCGTTTGAAAACTCTCTAAGATTGATTATATTCTTAGCGGTTGTTCTCATTACGCGTTTAGCTTTGTAGTGTGTGCAAATGTGGCATCCAAGCAAGCTAAAGGCAAAGAGAACGAGTTTGAAGAAAAGTTATAGGAGTGAAGACACAACATGAATGCAAGCCGTGGATCAAGAAGATCAATTCATAGTTGACCACTCATCAACACCACAAGGATCTAAAGATTTGAAGATCAACATCTCACAAGCAACATCCAAGAAGGAGTTTGCTGATGCACCTCCTGACTGTGACAAGTGAAGACATCTGAAGATCCGACAGTGTGAAAAACGAACCATCACGAGCAACATCCAAGGGGGAGTTTGTTGATGCATATTTATGTGGATGCAGCTCATTTCGGTTCGGCTCGTTTAAGCTCGCCTCGACTCGGTTCGAGACCGAAGTCGACGACGTTCCTCCGTCGTGCGAACCGACATTTACGAAGTGAAGAATGAAGTCAAGATATCCTCCTATCTTGACTTAGTACGACATTTACTTTGTAATTGATGTTAAACAGCTGCAAGTGTCCAGACTGTTAGTAGATAATGTTTTGTTTCTTGCTGTTTTTAAGTGATCTGTAAGTTCTGTCTTTTGCAGCCTTCCCACGAAGAACCCACTTCTTCGTGGGAGTCACCCTTACACGAAAGACTATTGTTCGTCCATTTGAGAAGGTCACGAAGAACCTTCTTCGTTAATGTAACACCTCGAAATTTTATGTCTAATGATGTATTGACACGTGTCGTAGGTTTACACGTGGTGTTAAATACTAAATAAAGGACTAAAGTTGGCAAACATTGAAAGTATGCAACTTCGAGGGTTAAAAATGTCAACAAGGGATAATTATATCGTACATTAACCCTAAATGATGCTCGTACCTTCAAACGATTGAATCATGGATCGTACGGAACGAAATGTGGAAGAAAGTGAGGAATTACAAACTACAGGGGTCAAATGTGTCAACATGTTTAAGTTATACTTCTGATTGACCTTTTGACAAACCCGAAGCTTTGTAACGGTTAATTATTCTCACTAGAATACTCGACAAAAATTTCATAAAGTTTCGTTATCGTATGAGCAAGTTGTGATCAAATTCGTATGCGAGGGACTAAAACGTCGACGTTGAAAGTTAAGGACTTTTCGGGTAACAATAAGTTAACCGGGGACTTAACGAAATGGGTATAAGTCTTGAAGCCCCTAAACGTCAATTTTGAGGGCTCATTATGCAAGAAAACGTTGGCCAATCAGAGTTTGAAGAGCCAAGGATTAAATCGCAAAAAATCAAAAATTGAAGATCTGCTGCATAGGGGGGTCGCGCGACGCGAGGCCCAAGGGGGGGTCCATCGCGTCACGCGAGGGGCTCTCTGGTCGTTTCTTTTTGCTCCATGCTTGCCTTTTCACTCCAAACCGACTTAGTTCCATTAATGTAGCAGCATGGGCCCCCCTACCTGGTTTAGGGCCCTTAGAGACACTTGTTGATGATCAATGAGCATGGGTAGACTTGTTTGTCAACAATCTAGAGCCTTATGAACACTATATAAAGGCCTTCATGTACAAAAAGTTCTTCACACCTTTCTCTTGCACTTCTGATCATTTCTGGAGCTCCAAAGCAGAACCAAGCCATCCCTAGTCGTGCATAGGACTTTGGTAAGCTTCCTTAACCTTTCTTAGTTGAGTTTTTGGTTAGTTATAGCTTAAAAGTCAAACCGTCGTACTTAACGGTTGACTTAACGGTTAATCACAAATGGTCCAGTGATTAGCCGAATCAAAGGTAGTTATTTGTTGGTAATTATGTGGGCTTTAAACCCCTAAAAGGGCACCCTCTGATTCCCACTCTAACTAGTCTGAATGTCGAGTCAAACGTGCTTAGAAAAAGTCAACAGAAATGCTATTTTGCGATTTTATGCATAATCAGTAATGTAGATGGTGTGTAACCTGTTTTAACACTCATAAAACATGATAATAAGTATATTAACTAGTCTAAGCTTGTTTGATCCAACCATTTACTGTTTTGACCCGGTTCGGAACCGAAAGTCGCAAAACTTTGACTTTTGCTTTGACTTCAGTTCTGACCCGTTAAAGTATGTTTTAGATATGCCTTAGGACTCTCTTAGGACCAGGTTACATGATGGTATAACCCTCTGTGATCGGTTCGTTGTTTGTCCGAGTCTTTTACACCTTTCCGTTAAATGCTTAAAAGTTGAGCGTAACGCCCTTTTCAATTTAAAGCGAGAATTTCGGACATGTGAAAGGACAATAACCTTAGTTACTGATTTCTAAACATGTCCCTAAAATTTCACGTCAATCCGAGGTCCAGAATAGGAGTTATGCTAAATAGCGCAAATTACGGAAACTTTATTAATTAAATAGCGCAATTAGCATAACGCCTATCTAAACCCAGATTTCGACACCAAACCTTTTACACACTATGTAAAATAATATTTTGGGATTTTTAAAGATTTTTAATTATTTTTAATTATTTTTAACTTGCTCATAACCTGCGGTTATGGCAACGGTTCGGTAAATACCGAATATACCCTTTTCGGACATAACTTGAGTTCTACAAGGTCTTTTGACCCGATTCCAGTTGATACTGATTTTAAATAATAAATAGAGTATATTGAACTTTATAAACTGTTCGGAAAACTCAGATTTCCTGTAGAACTCAGAAACCTCTTTTATAATCTTTAACAAGACCGAAATACCCCTACGGGGCATAATATGAACTTAAACTCGTTACGGGCATTATGGAAGGTATCCTACTGATACCACAACCTCTTTAAAGCATACTGACTTAGGAAACTAGTGTAGGACTCTTACGGTTACCCGTTGCACCTTTTGCGCGCACGATTCGGCTTATGTAACTAGTTTACATAAACTAGCCGAAACGAGTCAAACCATATTGTTTTGACCCCAAAATCCAGAGTGTGGTTATTATACCCATATAAAACAAGTCTTCAAACTTGTTGGGTCCAAATCACATTCCATTGCCGGTTTTCGTCTTTCACGCGATTAAACCTTCGTTCCAGAATAGGAGACCAGTAAAAGCTAGTTGCAATTTATTCGATTAAGGATTTATACTTGCAAAGGTAAATACTTTTAACTTGTTTTCCATTATACAGGCTTGGGTTACGGTATTTAAAATACCGCTTGGTCGGGCAATTGACCCCAACTCATTAGTAGTTGGGTATTATCAATGTGACCCGTTTAAAATTTGTTTTGTTGGCTTTACGCCTTTGGGAGCTTAATGACCATGTTCCGGATATCCTTGGCAGCATTTTACGAAATGGCCACGACCTTGACATCCGGGTGTAGGCGTACACCCGGCATTATGTCCATGATTATAAAGGTATAGCCGTTGGTTTTCCTGCCACGATTTTATGCTATGTGGTGTGTCTATTAATCTTTAACCCGGCACGACCCGGGCGACCGAACGCATAGTACACATGTAATTCTTTACAAATTTAATTATAAATTGTCCCAAGTTATAAAGAGTTTGTGCCTTGTGCATTCAAATCAATTTTATTAAACATTTTACAAAAGTGTCGGTTGAATGTATTTACCAGTGTAAACAGACGTATTTTCCCAAAAAGACTAAATGCAGGTACTAAGCGTAATTGGCTGGATATTTCTCCTTAGCATCAATAAAAGAGTCTCGCAAGCTTAAGATGCCTACGTCTGTTGAACAATGATTTTTATCTTATTATTGATCCCCTGTGGATTTTATTTCAACAATGGTGATACTTTGATATTACATTAAATGTTGAAATATATTTATCTTTATGCTTCCGTTGTGCATTCATATCATTGTGTGGTTTGACTATATTGTTGCCAACTACGTCACGGAAATCCCCCACTGGGCCCACCGGTGAGACACGTGGAAAACGGGGTGTGACAGGTTGGTATCAGAGCCAACGTTGAGTGAATTAAACACTATCCTTATGTGTTTAATCTCAATGACACAATTGCACATACTTGAGTCTAGACAAGAACATAGGACAAATTCGAAATTTTATTCCAGTTTGTCTTTTATTGTTTATTGTGATTTAAAGTTTTGAAAGCAGGAACTATGCCACCAGCAATTAGAAGAGGAAGAGGCAAAGGGCCGATCACTACTCACAATGATCACGAGGCCGGACCTTCGAACATGCGAGCTCCTTCTAGTACAAGGAGCGAAGAACCTTAGAGACGTAGAAGGAACCTCTTTGAACCTGCAAGGCATTCTACCTCGCACAGTTCAACACCTTCATACCGTCACTCTTTTGGACCAGATTTGGAAAACAATCCTAGTAACCCTCAACCTTCGTTTATACCTCTCCAACGATCTGCTTCGCACCATTCCTATGGTGATCCTACTCCTTTCTTTCAAAGCCGATTTAACCCAGATGATTATATTCAAGAGCCGATAGGCTATAACCCTTTAGGACCTGAAGACCATTTCTCCGAAGATAATGCGGTAGATATGGATGAAGACACGGATCCCATAGAACCTGCAAGGGGTACTCCCAACCATCCAATCGAGATCTCTGATGGGTCATCCTTTCATGGAACACCCTATCAAGGTCCCGACAGTTATCAGACGAGGTTTGACCAATGTGATTGGTACTTTACACCTTCACATCATTTCTCACCTCATGACCAATAGCAACAACAGGATCCTTCTGAGGATTCGTGGTTCGTGGTAGTTACGCCACCGCCTCCACCGCCACCAGTTCAACCAGTACTGCCAGATCCGCCAAGGCGTAGGAGATCAGGTGCGCGGATGTCCACCCGAGGAGGGGAATTCCATTTCAGCACCCCTCGCCACTCGAGTGCAAGTCACTTCCCGCCAGTGCCTGAAGAACCACAGTTAGGGGAACCTTCTGGTCATCCTGCAGAGGTGAATTCTGCACCAGTTGCACCACCTCCGCCACCTTTCGGCTATGACAATCCGATACCAGCGTACGGCGGTTCCACCGCGTACAACCCGTTTGAGCAGCCGACTCACACGCACTACAACTATAATTATGATGCCGACCCATACGTGGTAGCGGCTAATTACAATGCCCTCCATGGAACCTCTTGGAGACCAGATTACTCAGCTCATGGGTATCCAGCACCTCCTAGACCTCCAGTTCAGCAACCGTCGCAGCAGCCACGTTTTTTTCCACCGGAGTAAGAAGAAATCCTCCACCGCCTAACCCGTGTGGAACGAGACTTCGAACAAGAACGTAAGAGTAATCGTGGATTCCTCAAGGGCCTAGCAAACCTACTAAAAGGGAGGAAGAAACGAGATCATTAGTCTCATTATGTATTGTTGTATTTACTATTACAATTTAGTCCCTGCGTGGACATTTACCGTGTTTAGTCCCTGCGTGGGCAATTGCATTTCAGTCCCTGCGTGGACTTATCTTTTAGTCCCTACGCGGACATCTATCTTTGTATTTTGTCCCTGCGTGGACTTGTTTTCTACAAACCTCTGCGTAGGTATTTACTTATCTAAAAAGTCCCGTTTAGGGCAGCGTGTAATTCTTATTATGATTGATGGAATGTTAAGTTATAAATTTCATTTTTGTTATTATTATTATATGAAATAAATCAAAAATCATTCCTTTTAAATTAATCTGCCTAAATAAAGAATCTTAATGGTGAAACCTAGCCAGGTGTCATTATAAGACCCGGCCAAGATGGTAAGCCCTGATTAAAAGATTCAGATTTCCTGTTAACCTCTGTAAACATGTTAACGTTCTTGGCAGATGTGATTTGTTAAAATCGCACGTGTCATTCTTATATGAAAATCCTTCTAAGGATTCCAAAGCCCAAATTAATGATTTATAAATCATGGGTTAAATCATCAATGAAGATGATCATTTATTAAACATCCATTAGCGATGTAGTGCCTACGGGCCAAACTTATTAAACATCCATTAGTGATGTAGAGCCTACGGGCCATACCTATTGTCATATAAGACAAAAGGCAGTTGTAGTCTATGACTCCCTGTCAGAAAAGGTAAAAGGACTACGGTTCAAACCTTCATGCCTTGATTCTCTGTAATCCCGGATTATATTATAAAAACGTCCTTGTGACTAGGCTCTTGTGCCACTAACATTATTGTTTGTAATTAGGATAAGTTATATTCAAATCCTAAATAAAAGTGAGTAACAAATTAACCAGATATGGTCTATATTTACCATGGTTAATGAATTGCCATAAAAGACAATTCCATAATAAACTCCTAAATAAAACTTTGTCATTATCTTCTGTAGCAGATTCAAGTTACAATGGCTGATCCAAATGAAGTGAATATTCATTCGAAAGAAGATGAAAATGATAACGCCCATATTCATTTAACGGGCGCGGAATTGAAAGCTCTTGTCGACGGTGCTGTTAAGGCAGCCTTGGATCGACAGTATGAAGAATACACCGAATCCCGGAGCAGAACCTTATCTACACCACACTCAAAGCCAAAAACCCACTCAAAATCTCACAGCAAACCACCCTCGACTCCGTCTAAGCCTAAAAAGGACGATGATAAGCACTCATCCAATGAAAAAAGTGTCCGTCCTAAAGAAAAAGTGTTTACTGATGCATCTCGCGCCAGGGGTTGCACCTATAAGTACTTCGTATCTTGCAAACCCCGAGATTTCACTGGGGAGAAGGGCGCGGTAGATTGTATGACTTAGTTAGACGAGATGGACACCGTTGTGGACATCAGTGGTTGTGCAGAAAGAGACGTGGTGAAGTTTGTTTCGCAGTCATTCAAGGGCGAAGCCCTGGCATGGTGGAGATCTTTGGTTTAGGCCTCAGGAAAGGCTGTGTTGTATGGCATGACGTGGGAGGAATTTATTTCTCTCATCAAGGAAAATTACTGCCCTCAACATGAGGTTGAAAAGATAGAGTCTGATTTTCGATCGTTGGTTATGACTAACCTTGACTGTCAAGCTTACCTCACGAGCTTCAACACAATGTCCCGGTTGGTTCCGTATCTGGTAACCCCGGAACAAAAGAGAATAGCTCGTTTTATCGGTGGTTTAGCCCCTGAAATAAAGGAAAGCGTAAAGGCCTCTCGGCCAGCTACCTTTAGATCTGTAGCTGACATTTCTTTGTCCCTCACTCTGGATGCGGTCAGACAAAGATCGCTGAGAAACAAAGAAGCTGAGAAGAGAAAACGTGAAGATGATACTTCACGAAGGTCGAGCAAGAAGCACCGTGGAAACGGTGACAACAAGAAAGGGTCTGAGTCAAGGAGAGATGGGCAACAATCTGGTGAGAAGCCCAAGTGCAAGATTTGCAAGAAACAACACTTTGGAAAGTGCAGACTCGAATTGAACTCGCAGACTCAGTCAAAGTCATTTGCTTGCGGGATATGCAAGTCCAAGGACCACAAGACCTTGGATTGCAAAAAGATGAAGGATGCAACTTGCTACAGTTGCAATGAGAAGGGGCACATTAAAACCAACTGCCCTAAATACGCCAAGAAGCCTGAAGAGACCAAGAAGACCAATGCAAGAGTCTTCAGGATGGATGCGAAAGAAGCTGTGCTAGACGATAACGTGATCACAGGTACTTTCCTTGTAAATGATGTCTTTGCAAGAGTACTTTTTGATTCAGGCGCTAATAAGTCTTTCGTAGATCATAAATTTTGCAAATTGCTGAATATGCCTGTCAAAACCTTGAGTATAAACTATGAGGTAGAGTTAGCAGATGGCACCATAGAAACCGTCTCTACTATATTAGATGGATGTGTGATAGCCATTAAGAACCCCTCTTTTCCTCTATCTCTACTTCCCTTTAAATTAGCCGTTTTGACATAGTATTGGGTATGGACTGGTTAGCTCATAACCAGGCCCAAATCGTCTGCAACAGAAAGCAAGTGGTGATAAAGACTCCGTCTGGTGAATCGCTTACCATTCGGGGAGATACCCAGTATGGGCTGCCTGAGCAAGTGACTATGCTCAAAGCTTCAAAATGTTTAAAGAAGGGTTGTGTCATCTACATGGCACAAGTGATTATTGATGAGCCTAAACCAAA
This sequence comes from Helianthus annuus, assembly GCF_002127325.2. NCBI lineage: Eukaryota > Viridiplantae > Streptophyta > Magnoliopsida > Asterales > Asteraceae > Helianthus > Helianthus annuus. The sequence goes on along the minus strand of NC_035444.2, from coordinate 38,232,624 downwards.
GATAGAAGACATCCCCGTCATTTCTGAATACCCAGAAGTTTTTCCGGAAGAACTACCTGGTTTACCACCAGATAGGCAAGTGGAATTCAGAATTGACATCATTCCTGGAGCAGCACCTGTTGCTAGAGCACCTTATAGGTTAGCACCAATCGAAATGAAGGAGTTAAGGACACAACTGGATGAGCTGCTAGCTAAAAGTTTCATCAAACCTAGTTCGTCTCCTTGGGGAGCACCTGTCTTATTTGTCAAAAAGAAGGATGGATCGATGCGTCTGTGCACCGATTATCGCGAGCTTAATAAAGTCACGATAAAGAATAGGTATCCTTTGCCGAGGATCGACGATTTGTTCGATCAGTTACAAGGGGCAATTTATTTCTCGAAGATTGACTTAAGGTCACGCTACCACCAACTGAAGGATAGAGATGAAGACGTACATAAAACCGCATTTAGGACTCGTTATGGTCACTATGAGTTCTTAGTGATGCCTTTTGGGCTCACTAATGCACCGGCCGTATTCATGGATCTCATGAATCGCGTTTGCAAGCCGTACTTAGACAAATTCGTCATCGTTTTCATCGATGATATTCTTATCTACTCAAAGAACCAAGCTGACCATGAGAAACACCTTCGCTGTATTCTCAAACTCCTGCATCATGAGAAACTCTATGCCAAATTCTCTAAGTGTGAATTTTGGCTACGAGAAGTCCAATTCCTTGGACATGTTGTCAGCGAGCGTGGTATCCAAGTGGATCCCGCTAAAGTGGAAGCTGTCATGAATTGGCAAGAGCCGAAGACGCCTACAGAGATTCGTAGTTTCCTGGGGTTAGCAGGATATTACAGGCGCTTCATCGAAAATTTTTCAAGGATTGCTGTGCCCCTAACTTCCTTGACCAAGAAGAAAGTAATGTTCGTTTGGGGCCCTAAGCAGCAAGAGTCCTTTGATATTCTGAAGCAAAAGTTGAGCAACGCTCCTGTACTGACATTGCCTGAAGGTACCGAAGAGTTCGTAGTTTACTGCGACGCATCACACACTGGCATGGGGTGTGTGCTTATGCAAAAAGGCAAGGTTATTGCCTATGCTTCAGGACAGTTAAAGGTGCATGAAAAGAATTACACCACCCATGACTTGGAGTTGGGTGCCGTTGTGTTCGCACTAAAACTGTGGAGGCATTATCTGTATGGTATCATGTTTGTAATCTATTCGGATCATAAGAGCCTTCAACATCTGTTTGATCAGAAGGATTTAAACATGAGGCAGCGCCGTTGGATGGAGACTTTAAATGATTATGATTGTGAAATCAGATACCATCCCGGCAAGGCGAATGTAGTCGCTGATGCCTTGAGTCGAAAGGAAAGGGTGAAACCCGTCCGAATCAATGCCAAGAGCATTGAAGTGAAGAATAATTTGATTGAAAGGTTGTTAGCTGCACAGAGAGAAGCTGTGTTGGAAGCTAACTACCCTAAAGAAAAGCTAGGAGTAACTGAGGAGCAGTTAACTCTTAGCAAGGACGGAATCTTACGATTAAATGGACGAATATGGGTTCCAACTTATGGAGGACTACGAGATGTTATCCTCCAGGAAGCCCATAGTTCCAAATATTCTGTTCACCCTGGAGCTGATAAGATGTACCAAGATCTAAAGGCAAATTATTGGTGGATAGGCTTGAAAAAGTCTGTAGCCGCTTATGTAGCCAAATGCTTGACTTGTGCGCAAGTCAAAGCTGAGCATCAAAAGCCGTCAGGCTTGCTACAACAGCCTGAACTTCCTGAATGGAAGTGGGAAATGGTAACTATGGATTTTATTACCAAGTTACCCAAGACGAGAAAAGGAAATGATACAATATGGGTTATAGTTGACAGACTGACTAAGTCAGCACATTTCCTACCCATCAAGGAGACTTATAGCTCCAACATGTTAGCCCAGTTATACATTGATAAGATTGTAGCCTTACATGGCATACCTGTGTCTATTATCTCTGACAGAGATACTAGATACACGTCGCATTTTTGGAAAAGTTTCCAGCAATCTTTGGGCACACGTTTGAATTTTAGTACGGCTTACCATCCTTAGACAGACGGTCAGAGTGAGCGTACTATTCAGACGTTGGAAGACATGCTACGTGCATGTGCGATCGATTTGGGTGGTAGTTGGGATAAGAACCTACCATTAATCGAATTCTCCTACAACAATAGCTACCATACCAGCATTAAGGCTGCGCCCTTCGAGGCATTATACGGTAGAAAGTGTAGATCGCCCGTTTGTTGGACGGAGGTTGGAGATGTCCAATTATCAGGACCAGAGATAGTCTTCGAAACGATGGACAAGATTGTCCAGATTCGAGACAGTCTCAAGGCTGCCCGAGATAGGCAGAAAAGTTACGCAGATCCAAAGCGTAAAGATTTTCACTTCGAAGTAGGTGAAAAAGTGTTGCTTAAAGTATCACCCTGGAAAGGGGTGATGCGTTTCGGTAAGAAAGGCAAATTAAGCCCGAGATATATTGGCCCATTCGAAGTAATCAAACGTGTTGGATCGGTTGCCTACAAGTTAAACTTACCGGAGGAACTCAGTGGTATCCACAATGTGTTCCACATCTGTAACTTAAAGAAGTGTTTCGCTGACGAATCACTGGTTATACCACATACGGATGTACACATTGATGAGAGCTTAAAGTTCATTGAGAAACCTGTGTCGATTGAAGATCGACAGGTAAAGAAGCTTCGAAGGAAGCATGTACCTATTGTAAAGGTCAAGTGGGATGCCCGTAGAGGTCCCGAATTCACGTGGGAGGTTGAATCCACGATGAAAGAAAAATACCCTTGATTGTTTCAGTAAATCTCGGGTCGAGATTTATTTTAAGGGGGTGAGGAAGTAACACCTCGAAATTTTATGTCCAATGATGTATTGACACGTGTCGTAGGTTTACACTTGGTGTTAAATACTGAATAAAGGACTAAAGTTGGCAAACATTGAAAGTATGCAAATTCGAGGGTTAAAAATGTCAACAAGGGATAATTATATCGTACATTAACCCTAAATGATGCTCGTACCTTCAAACGAATGAATCATGGATCGTACGGAACGAAATGTGGAAGAAAGTGAGGAATTACAAACTACAGGGGTCAAATGTGTCAACATGTTTAAGTTATACCTCTGAGTGACCTTTTGACAAACCCGAAGCTTTGTAACAGTTAATTATGCTCACTAGAATACTCAACAAAAATTTCATAAAGTTTCGTTATCGTATGAGCAAGTTGTGATCAAATTCGTATGCAAGGGACTAAAACGTCAACGTTGAAAGTTAAGGACTTTTCGGGTAACAATAAGTTAACCGGGGACTTAACGAAATGGGTATAAGTCTTGAAGCCCCTAAACGTCAATTTTGAGGGCTCATTATGCAAGAAAACGTTGGCCAATCAGAGTTTGAAGAGCCAACGATTAAATCGCAAAAAATCAAAAATTGAAGATCTGCTGCAGAGGGGGGTCGCGCGACGCGAGGCCCAAGGGGGGGTCCGTCGCGTCACGCGAGGGGCTCTCTGGTCGTTTCTTTTTGCTCCATGCTTGCCTTTTCCTCCAAACCGACTTAGTTCCATTAATGTAGCAGCATGGGCGCCCCCTACCTGCTTTAGGGCCCTTAGAGACACTTGTTGATGATCAATGAGCATGGGTAGACTTGTTTGTCAACAATCTAGAGCCTTATGAACACTATATAAAGGCCTTCATGTACAACAAGTTCTTCACACCTTTCTCTTGCACTTCTGATCATTTCTGGAGCTCCAAAGCAGAACCAAGCCATCCCTAGTCGTGCATAGGACTTTGGTAAGCTTCCTTAACCTTTCTTAGTTGAGTTTTTGGTTAGTTATAGCTTAAAAGTCAAACCGTCGTAGTTAACGGTTGACTTAACGGTTAATCACAAATGGTCCAGTGATTAGCCGAATCAAAGGTAGTTATTTGTTGGTAATTATGTGGGCTTTAAACCCCTAAAAGGGCACCCTCTAATTCCCACTCTAACTAGTCCGAATGTCGAGTCAAACGTGCTTAGAAAAAGTCAACAGAAATGCTATTTTGCGATTTTATGCATAATCAGTAATGTAGATGGTGTGTAACCTGTTTTAACACTCATAAAACATGATAATAAGTATATTAACTAGTCTAAGCTTGTTTGATCCAACCATTTACTGTTTTGACCCAGTTCGGAACCGAAAGTCGCAAAACTTTGACTTTTGCTTTGACTTCAGTTCTGACCCGTTAAAGTATGTTTTAGATATGCCTTAGGACTCTCTTAGGACCAGGTTACATGATGGTATAACCCTCTGTGATCGGTTTGTTGTTTGTCCGAGTCTTTTACACCTTTCCGTTAAATGCTTAAAAGTTGACCGTAACGCCCTTTTCAATTTAAAACGAGAATTTCGGACATGTGAAAGGACCATAACCTTGGTTACTGATTTCTAAACATGTCCCTAAAATTTCACGTCAATCCGAGGTCCAGAATAGGAGTTATGCTGAATAGCGCAAATTAAGGAAACTTTATTAATTAAATAGCGCAATTAGCATAACGCCTATCTAAACCCAGATTTCGACACCAAACCTTTTACACACTATGTAAAATAATATTTTGGGATTTTTAAAGATTTTTAATTATTTTTAACCTGCTCATAACCTGCGGTTATGGCAACGGTTCGGTAAATACCGAATATACCCTTTTCGGACATAACTTGAGTTCTACAAGGTCTTTTGACCCGATTCCAGTTGCTACTGATTTTAAATAATAAATAGAGTATTTTGAACTTTATAAACTGTTCGGAAAACTCAGATTTCCTGTAGAACTCAGGAACCTCTTTTATAATCTTTAACAAGACCGAGATACCCCTACGGGGCATAATATGAACTTAAACTCGTTACGGGCATTATGGAAGGTATCCTACTGATACCACAACCTCTTTAAAGCATATTGACTTAGGAAACTAGTGTAGGACTCTTACGGTTACCCGTTGCGCCTTTTGCACGCACGATTCGGCTTATGTAACTAGTTTACATAAACTAGCCGAAACGGGTCAAACCATATTGTTTTGACCCCAAAATCCAGAGTGTGGTTATTATACCCATATAAAACAAGTCTTCAAACCTGTTGGGTCCAAATCACATTCCATTGCCGGTTTTCGTCTTTCACGCGATTAAACCGTAACTATCCTTTGAAACTGACCGGTCTAAGCTACGGCTAAATTAAAGACCCGTTAGGATTCTAATAGGTTATTTTAAACCTTCGTTCCAGAATAGGAGACCAGTAAAAGCTATTTGCAATTTATTTGATTAAGGATTTATACTTGCAAAGGTAAATACTTTTAACTTGTTTTCCGTTATACGGGCTTGGGTTACGGTATTTAAAATACCGCTTGGTCGGGCAATTGACCCCAACTCATTAGTAGTTGGGTATTATCAATGTGACCCGTTTAAAATTTGTTTTGTTGGCTTTACGCCTTTGGGAGCTTAATGACCATGTCCCGGATATCCTTGGCAGCATTTTACGAAATGGCCACGACCTTGACATCCGGGTGTAGGCGTACACCCGGCATTATGTCCATGATTATAAAGGTATAGCCGTTGGTTTTCCCGCCACGATTTTATGCTATGTGGTGTGTCTATTAATCTTTAACCCGGCACGACCCGGGCGACCGAACGCATTGTAAACATGTAATTGGCATCAATAAAAGAGTCTCGCAAGCTTAAGATGCCTACGTCTGTTGAACAATGATTTTTATCTTATTATTGATCCCCTGTGGATTTTATTTCAACAATGGTGATACTTTGATATTACATTAAATGTTGAAATATATTTATCTTTATGCTTCCGCTGTACATTCATATATTGTGTGGTTTGACTATATTGTTGCCAACTACGTCACGGAAATCCCCCACCGGGCCCACCGGTGAGACACGTGGAAAACAGGGTGTGACAGTTAACATAGTTGTTCGTTGGAAAGGTCCACGGAGGACCCCTTGCTTCGTGGACCTGGCAATCTTTCGTGGCCCAGTAACATTCTTCGTGATGTTAATAGATGATGACGGGGGTAGCCCAAGACCAAATAAAATGACTTAAGTACATAAACGACTGAAAGGTTAAATGGTTCGAAGGTTGAAAAAGCTGTGGAGTGGGGAAAAGCAATGCGGAAACAGTAGCCAGTCACATCCAGGGATTGCTTCACCAACCACAGCCGCAAAAGCAACGCAGGTCTGCAGAGCACATGCTATTATCCACGGGTCAAAAGGCTTCAACCCCCGAAAGGGCAAGCCCCACGCTGCAAGCTAGGTCACTAGTCAAATGAATGCCTCTTTGGGAGATGTCTTCTCCTATATAATTGACACTTCATTTACTGAGTTGGGACATTCTGGACCAGACCTGTTTCTTTAAAACTCTAGTCATTTACATCGTGTACTTGCTTCATGCAAGTTACTCCGTTTCACATCTAACTCACACATATTCTATTTGTTTCTTTATCCGAATCTGAACACATTTCAGAGAAGGATCCTCAGCAAACAACAAAAATAAACTAGTGTACCTCCTTCCACGTCTTGCAAATGTGGGGGACCCCGCGACCCGCGTTAGGCAAGGTTAAACCCTTTAACCCTTTTGCCTAACCATCCCTGCTACTACCCTTGGTCTATTATTTGTTGCATCAACAATAGACACTTATGGTTTCAAGTTCAGCAAGAGAGCACTGTGAAAGAGAGCACTGTGAAAGAGTGCATAGAGAGATAAGCAGTTTGTTCAAGCGTGTATGTACTGGGTCTCTCTACAAATCAATATAGTGAATCTTTGAAGTTATATCTTTTGTTATATTGGTTGTGCTCTTTCTTTGGTTTGCATATACACTTGGATTCCGCACTCGTATGTGTGTTAAACAACAAGGAAGTAGGTTATCTTGATCCTCCGAGAGGGACCTACACCACGAGCACAGGTAATGGAGTCATAGTCAATGCTGCTCTATATGTGGTTCTTTGAAAACTTGGTGTGATTCTTTAAAAACTTGGTGTGATTCTTTCATGCTTTATATGTGGTTTGTAGCTATAGTGAAAATATGAATGTATGTGTGTATATATGTTAGGAACATATATACGCTGATATACATACGGTTATGTCGGGAAAGAGGGACGAAAAGAGGTCGGTGAAGAGATCCAAATTTTGGGTCAAATTAGGGCAGATATGAATAAAATATTAATGCATGGCATATTAATATATTATTTAACGTATAAAGCACTCTAACCGTTTGAAATGATCATAGCATATTTTTCGTATAAAATAATAAGCATATACTATTATAAGAATACCAAATTTATAACTTTATCCAATTCAAATAATTCGATGTCATAACTTTAAAAAAAAAGGCATTTTGAAAACATTTTGGGAAAAAAAAACATTATTTATTTTATTATTATTATTATTAATTTTTTTTTGCAAAAATTACAATATGTCTAAGGTAGAATACAATTTATATTCTTTTCACAATGTTTAATTGTTTTTACATTTATTTATTTTTATTAGTTGGATATATTGATCCGTGTCATATCTTAGTCCCATCTCCATGTCTCCATATGGAGCCACCATCATGCATCAACAACGTGGCTACTATTCTTTTTCTGTCATTTGCTCACGTTTATTGGTTAATTCATAAGTAATGAGCCTTAGTGTAAGTAGTTCATGACTTCATGTAGTGGGTCAAGATTAATTAGTGGCCTTAATGATAGTTGTTTTTAGTATGTGTTTTGTTATCAAGGCTATATAATAATCAATTGTCTTGTGGTATGATGACGGGGGTAGCACAAAACCAAATAAAATGACATTAACACATGAGTGCTTAAAAGGTAAAAAGGTTCAAAGCTTCAAAACCTGGGGACTTGAGATAAAGCAACATGGAACAGTAAAAAGTCACGTCTCTGGATTACTTCACTAACTCACCAGCCGCAAAAGCAATACAGGTCCACAAAGCACACTCTTTTATCCGCGGGTCAAAAGGCTTCAACCCCCGAAAAGGTAAGTCCCCCACTGCAAGCATGGTCACTAGTCAAATGCATTCCTCTTTGAGAGATGTCTCCTCCAATAAATTAGACACTTCATTTACTAAGCAAACATTCCTGGCCAGCCCTGATTCCTGAGATATCTGGTCATTCACTTCGATTACTTGCTTTATGCGAGTTACTCTCTTTCACAATCAACACACACATTCTTTTTGCTCATTCATCCGAATCTGAACACACTTCAGAAGAGGATCTTCAGCAAACAACAAGAATAAACTAGTGAACCTCTCTCCACGTCTTGCAAACGTGGGGGGACCCCACGACCTGCGTTAGGCAAAGTTGAACCCTTCAACCCTTTTGCCTAAGCAGCCCAACTACTATCCTTGGTCTATTATTTGTTGCATCAACAAGTTGGCGCCCACCGTGGGGCTACGCCACTATTTTTTCAAAAAAAAGACCTAGTAGCGGAGCACCATTCTCCTGAAGTTACCATGTCAGAAAGTTGATCCCCTGGAGAAGTGAATCAAGTTCCTAACACTTCTACCCCAGGTGCTAGTCAGGCTCAAGCGGCTACACCTGCTTCCTTCTCAACACCAGGTGGCACTCCTGAGTTTTTGACTTTCAGCACACCAACTCCATCCAGATCCGGGGTCCCTTCCCCCAATGTTGGTGTCTCTAGTGCACCCTCACATGTTGAACTCACCCCTGAAGGGGTCGCTAACAACTTTCTTGAGTTGAGGTCTCTCCTCAACCAATATGTGAGTAGGGAAAGGGACAAGGGAGTTAGGATTCGTTTGGATTATGATGAGCCAGAACCAACACTATCTCCTGGGCCTCCTATCCCACTTTTTGCATCCAGGGATGAGGCTGGTCCCAGTAATCCTCCTCCAAACCCTAACCCATATTTATCCACAAGGCCAAATCCTACAGCATATCCTCTCTTTTCATCCCAACCAGCCACTAATGGTGCTCCTTTGGGCCATGAGCTGACCCTTGACCAGCTCTTACAGTCCCCGGTGATGAGTATACCACCAACAACAACTTCATGGGAACAGGACTTATCCGTGCTCCCCTTGGCATGAAGCGCCGTTATGAGCACCCCCTTGGGAGTTAACTGTTCAGTTGCACCCGGAAGCCTTCAAGGCTTCAACCTTATGCCCCAGATGATGACTCAGATGATGGCTAGCTTCCCGTGGCAGCACTTTATCAATCAAGTGTTGGCCACTCAAGGGAACAACAATAATAGCAACAACGCGGGTGCGAGGGTTGAAGAAGATTTGGCCAAACCTTATAAGCCAAGTAACCTCTCTTGCTTTTCACAACAGATAGCTGATTATGATTTCCAAACAAAGAACAAAATGCCAGCACACATCAAAACGTATGATGGGACTGAAGATCCTGAAGACCACCTTCAGATCTTTACTAGTGCCGCAAGAATCGAGAAATGGTCAAATGCTGAATGTTGTTTGATGTTCATGCAAACCCTTGTCGGATCAGCCAGAATCTGGTTCAATGACCTGCCTGCTCGAAGCGTTCGAAGCTTCGATGACCTCAGCAAAGGGTTCCTGGCCAATTTCTCCCAACAGAGGCGGTATGTCAAAGATGCTACAGTGATCTTTCAGATCAAACAAAGAGATGATGAAAGCCTTCGAGAGTTCATAGACAGATACAAGAAGGAAGGTCTAACTTATGTGGGGGCAGACGAAAAGATGAGGGTGGCCGGTTTCATGAATGCCATTACCTCAAAATATCTCACAAGGGATTTCAACAAATCCCTCCCCAAGACCTTAGAAGAAGCTCTCGAAAGGGCTGAAGCCCACATCCGGGGAGAGGAAGCAGTAGACATTAAAGAGCAAAGGAAAAGAGGATCCAGCTGGCGAGGCAACATCCCAGTTAGAAAAAGAGGAAACTTCAACTCCTATGACAGACGCCAAAAGGGTTCAGATCATCGAAGGTCTGAAGGCCGAAACCCTTCCAGCAGGGAGAAAGGCATGAGTTTCATACCTCTCACCAAGACTCCTCAAGAAATCCTAGCAACAGAAGAAGTCAAGCAAAACTTTCGACCTCCTAGCCCTCTCCCCAAAAGCAGAAAAAACGAGAACTCCACACAATACTGTGAATTCCATGAAGAAAAGGGTCACCACACCAATGATTGCTTCTAGCTTAAGAAAAGGATTGAAGAAGCTGTTAAGTCCGGAGAACTTGCTGACTTAGTGAAAGGGGTAAGAGACAAAATGGCTGAAGGAAAGGGCAATGAAGTCAATATGGTGGATTTTGATGGAAGGGTTCCACACAAGAGGCAACAGTTGGAAGCTTGGGAGCTTCAGTGTGTTTGCTTTCCCCCGACAGAGAAAGACCCTCTTTCAAACCCACTTGTGGTAGAAGCGACTGTGGGGACGTTACAAACAAGCAGAGCATACATAGACACTGGGGCTGCCACTGAAATCATGTTCGAAAAGTTCTTCAACCGTTTGAGCAATGAAGAACGTTCAAGGCTTCAACCCTCCGGGACCTCCATAAAAGTTATTGGCGATATACCCCTTAAGCCTTTAGGGCAACTGACGCTTAATGTTCGTTTCAGCGAAGGTCAGAAGGAAAGAATCCAACCACTCACCTTTGTGGTTATCAACATACCTTCAAACTATGATGTGATCATTGGAAGGCCGGGGCAGTGTGCATTCTGTATGGCCGTGTCTGTTGGCCATGGCACTTTCAAATTTCCCACCAAGAGGGGAATAGCAACCCTTCAACCTTCTCAGGAGGCCTACTTGGTTGAAGGTGAGAGTTCCAAAAGTGAAGAAGACAAGCAAAGGCTAATCATAAATCCCAAGTACCCTGAACAAAAGATAAGGGTCAACCCAAGCCTTTCACAAGAAACCCTCTCGTATCTTGAAAAGTTGCTAACACATTACAGTGATGTCTTCGCTTGGTGTCCGGAAGATATGACAGGGATCCCTCGAATCATTGCTGAACATGAGTTGAGGATACCACCTGGTGTCAAGCCGGTTGTCCAAAAGAAACGAAGTCTAGCCCCTGAAAGGAGCTTGGCTGCATGTCAAGAGGTTGAAAAGCTTGTGTCAGCTGGCATTCTCCGAGAAGTCAAGTATCAATCCTGGGTTGCAAACCCGGTTATGGTTCGAAATCCGGACAATTCTTGGAGAATGTGTATAGACTTCAAGGATCTCAACAAGGCTTGTCCCAAAGACCGCTACCCGTTACCAGAAATTGATCTCAAGGTTGACTCCCTCTCCGGTTACCCTTTCAAGTGTTTTCTTGATGCTTACAAGGGTTACCACCAAATCCTCATGAAGGAAGAAGATGAGGAAAAGACCGTGTTTCAAACCGAAAGGGATCTTTTGTTACCAAAAGATGCCTTTTGGCCTCAAAAACGCTGGAGCAACCTACCAACGTCTAGTGGACAAAGCCTTTGCAGGCCAAATTGGTAAAAACATGGAGGCATATGTCGACGACTTGGTGATCAAAAGCAAGACGGAGTATCAAATGCTCGATGACATTCAAGAAACTTTCAAGAACCTCAGAAATGTTAACATGAAACTCAACCCTGAAAAATGTTCATTTGGGTTTGAGGAAGGGAAGTTCTTGGGTCATATTGTTGGGAAACAAAGCATCAAGGCTAATCCAAACAAGGTGAGAGCTGTTCTTGAAACCAAACCACCAAAAATCAAGAAGGAGGTTGAAAGCTTGAATGGCAAGCTTGTAGCCTTGAAGCGTTTTACCTCAAAGTTGGCGGAAAGGTCTCTCCCCTTTTTCAAAACGCTCAAGGGTTGCACCGATAAGAAAGACTTCAAATGGACTGAAGAGGTTGAAGAAGCCTTTAACCAAATGAAGCAACACCTAGCTTCCCTACCAGACATGGCAGCCCCAGAAATGGGAGAATTGATCTCAGTATACCTCTCAGTTGCTGAAGAAGCAATAAGCGCAGTCCTCACCATTGAACGAGATAAAATCCAGGTACCCGTTTATTTCTTCAGCAAAACTCTAAAATTGGCTGAAACCAAATATCCTACTTTGGGAAAACTTGCCCTAGCTCTAGTTCAAACAGCTAGAAGACTTTGAAGGTATTTCCAAGCACACCCTATACAAGTGGTCACCGACCAACCTATTAGGAGTGTGCATGAAAAACCAGAAAACTCGGAACGATTAGCCAAATGGGCAGTGGAACTAGGTGAACATAACATCACCTATGTCCCAAAAAAAGCTATCAAAGCCCAAGTCTTGGCTGATTTCATTGTAGAAGTCCCTAAGCAAACCATCACTGAAGTAAACACAGCTGCCACTGAAACCTCAAACCTTGAAGCCTAGAAGCTTTTTACCGATGGGGCTTCAAGCGTTGAAGGGTCAGGGGCTGGGCTTATTCTGATCAACCCAAAATGATTAGAATTCACATACGCTCTTCGCTTTGACTTTTAGACAACCAACAACGAAGCTGAATACGAAGCACTGATAGTTGGTTTAAGACTGGCTAAAGAAATGAAGGTCCAAAAGCTTGAAGTGTTCATAGACTCGTTGCTGGTATCAAGCCAGGTGAATGATAGCTACATTGCAAAGGAGCCCAACATGAAAAGGTACAAAGAAAAATCCAAAGAATTGATGAACACCTTCCAAATGTGTACAATCAAACAGATTCCTAGGTCTCAAAATAAGAAGGCTGATGCCCTCAGCAAATTAGCTTCTCTTACCTTCGCTCACCTCACCAAAAGGGTGCTGGTGGAGGTGCTAAAAGCTCTGTCAATTGATGAGTTATAAGTTCAAGACGTAGTCACTGAAGAAGATCCAAATTGGATGACTCCAATCAAGAAGTTCCTTAAAAATGATGAATTGCCTAATGACCAAACAGGGGTTGAAAGGGTTAAGATCAAGGCAAGGCAGTATGTTCTACAAGGTGAAACCCTATACAAAAAGGGTTACCTCGCACCCTTGCTAAGATGTGTTGGTCCCGAGCAAAGTCAGTATTTGGTCAAAGAGGTTCATGAAGGTATATGTAGAGCTCATTTTGGAGCTAGATCGGTGGTTGCCAAACTTATGAACCTCGGGTACTTTTGGCCCTCAATGCACCGAGACACCACTGAGCTGCTAAGGAAATGTGATGCTTGCCAAATTCATGCACCAGTCCCAAAAAGTCCCAAACACGATCTGGTCTCAATAACCTCAGCATGGCCATTTTATAAATGGGGGATGAACATTGTCGGCCCATTCCCACCAAGCAAAGGTGGAGTAAAATTCTTGTTGGTAGCCATAGATTATTTCACCAAGTGGCCTGAGGTTAAACCACTTGCGAAAATCACGGGCAAGCAAATCATCGACTTTGTTTGGGAAAACATTATTTGCCGTTATGGATTGCCGGGAGTTCTTGTCACCGACAATGGGAAGCAATTTGCTGAGAAGCCTTTCAGCATTTGGTGCAAAGAATACATGATCAATCAGGTTTTCAGCTCAGTAGCATACCCGCAATCAAATGGTCAAGTTGAGAGAACGAATCAAAGCATAGTGGAAGGTATCAAAACTAGATTGGGAAGATATGAAAGCAACTGGCTTGAAGAATTGCCAAGTGTTCTATGGGCCATAAGAACAACCGAAAAAACAAGCCACAAAAGAACACCCTATAGCTTGGTATTCAGGTCTGAAGCAGTAATCCCAGCTGAAATAGGAGTTGTAACACAACGAATTGTCAACATGGATCCCGAATTGAACCAAAAAGAGACCATGTTGAACTTACAACTCCTAGAAGAAGCACGAGACCAAGCCGCAATCCAAGAAGCCAAATACAAGCAACGAATGGAAGCCTACTACAACAAGAGAGTCAAGAACGAACGCTACAAACCGGGAGACCTGGTACTTAGAAACAATGAAGCAAGCAAAAAAGAGAACCAAGGAAAGCTTGGTCCAAGATGGGAAGGCCCGTATACCATCCTTGAAGCACATAAGGGTGGATCTTACAAGCTAGCAGACTCAGAGGGTAAAAGGCTTCCAAGGCACTGGAATGGAAAAACTTTGAAAAGGTTCCATGTCTAAATGGGAAAGATTGGTTTGTATTTCACAAGTTGCATTTCAAGGATTGAACTATGAAACACCTCTTGTAAAAATACCTCTTGAATGAATGAAGTTGTTTTATCAAATTTGTCTTTCTATCCTAAGATCAGGTTGAGAACCTAGCAAAAAACTCCATGGCAAGGGCCATGAAAGGGGATGAGCTCCCAGGCCACATCGCTCAATAGGTTCAAGGGTTGAATGGACCTATATAAGGGGTGAGTTCCTAAATCAATACAACTCCATGAGACTTGTTATCAAAAACAAAATAGTCTCATAGACAGGTTTGAACAGCCTACACCAAACGTTCCTTAAGCCTTAGAAAAATAAACAACAAACAGACTTACGAAAACAAATAAAAGAAAATGATGAATAGGATAGGTGCTATGTATTCTTGTTAAAGTACCAAGGCTAAGTGACTGCAGCACTGAACCCTTTAAGGTATAAAAAACATAAAGACAACGCAAACTTGACAAAGACAAAGCTAAAGCAAAAGCAGAAATAGCTTAAGGAACAATACTACAACTTGAACAAAGTTATAAAACCTTAAAGACACAAACCAAGCAAAGTCACAAACCCAAGAAGCCTTGAAGGCTTCAAGCTACACACATGGCAACCCAAGAAGCATTAAAGGTTTCAACCTACATACGGGATTGGCAAAAAGCTTAAACGCTTAAAGCCAACCAAGCTGCCTTAACAAAATAGGCACAAGTATAAAAAAGACAACACAAAACAAATAGTTAAGCATAATAACATACCAAAGAAAGCCTTGAAAGACTTTCAACCATCCAAACACAAGTTAAAGCAAGTCCTAGTGACTTGTAAGTTTAACAATTGTTCAAACGGCCATACAGGCCTAAAAACACAACCACATAACAGGAACCTTAAGGGTTCCTGCAAAACCTAATATTGTTTGAAGTTAAGATTACAAACCATAAATTGTTTTCAAGAGTGCTAAGAAAGCTATGAATATCCATTAAGCATCAGTAGAAGGCTTAGAAGCACCAGAGCTGTTACCTTTGGCCTTCTTAGTCTTCTTGATCTTCTTAGCCTTCGAACCTTCACCGCCAACAGCTGAACCCTCCAAGCTGGCATCCTTAGGAGCATCAAGTTCTCCAGAAAAAGTATCTTCGCTATCTCCTGAATAGGAACGTTTCCTTGAAAGAGAGCTGAGTATTTCGATACATACCTTCTCATCGAGACCATCAGGCTTTAGTTCCCTCAAGATAGAAAGGGGCTTACCATAGCAAGAAACAACTTGACTTACATATGGGTATGTTAGCCTTTCCATCTGCTCTACGGAACCCTTGAAGATATTGGAAGCCTCGGGACGGTACAAAGGAGATTTTTCCAAAGGATGGCCATACTCATGAAGCTTATAACCTGCAATAAGACCTTGATGTTTACCCAGATTAAGCAGTTTAGTGTAAACTTCACCTAGAGCAGAGTTGAACTCTTTAGAGTGAAGAAGATAGGTCACAACTTGATGAAAACCCTGCTCAATAAGCCACTGGTTATCTCCAGTGACTTGGGCAACCAAAGCCTTTAAACCATCTTTTTCCTCATCAAAGGCCTTTTGTTGAACAACTAAGGCCTCCCTGTCAGATTTTAGCTTCAATCGATCGTCTTCAAAACTCTTTTTGAGATCACTCATCTCAATTTCATGTCTTCTTGTCAGCTCACCCTCCTTCTTGACCCAAGCCAGCTCTCTTTCAGAAAAACTATCAATCTCCTTCTTCATGGCAGCAATCGAAGCTTTCATCTTTTCCTTCTTCTTGGAGGCTTCCTCATATTCCTGCATACCTTTGGCAAAACGGGTAACACCTTCAGCCAACAGGGCTGAAAGGTTGCAGGAACTCAGCATCATCCTAGAAATAAGATGATCAGCCTCCATCTCAGGTATAGCGCTTTGAACACCGGGAGGAGCAAAATGAGCTAAGGCTTCAGCACAAACAGCCGGGTCTTTGAAACTATCACCAACTTTAACCCCCCAGC
The DNA here is from genome assembly GCF_002127325.2 of Helianthus annuus. Lineage (NCBI taxonomy): Eukaryota > Viridiplantae > Streptophyta > Magnoliopsida > Asterales > Asteraceae > Helianthus > Helianthus annuus. The sequence goes on along the minus strand of NC_035444.2, from coordinate 38,216,570 downwards.
TAGGCACATAAACATCCTGACCCTCTGAACCTTCGAAGCTCTCAACGCTTTTGACTGAAGAACCTTGAATAACAGGAGTGTTACCTTTCTTGATTAATTTCTTCTTCTTGCTTGAAACAATTAACTCCTTCTCCTTACCCTTGCTGACATCCATAGCTTGATCTGCTGATGCTTCAATATCATCACTAACATCAATAGGCTCCGAACCAGAAGGCTGATCAACACCTTTCAGATGGCATTGTGAACGACGAGTGGAACCCTTGGAAGCAGTAGCCTTGGTAAAACCTCTGACATTGGGGACATTTACATACCCGGAACCCTCGAACCTATAATCAGAACCCCTAACAACCGCATTCTCACCAGGGGTAGCAGCAACATCATCAAAGCCAACGTCGGAGGTGTCATCGCTTTTGATAAAGTCAAGAGCAGACATAACTACAACACAAATATAAAAACACATAAGCAAACAAAGAAATAGGAACAAAAGAGCAAGAGAAGAATAAATGCATACCCTTCCCATCTCTAATAAGCACCGGATTCCGATTGGCCTTTTCCCACACTTTACTAAGACCCAATAACACCAACAAATGCTCAGGGAAGGGACGAAGCCTCGAAGGGCACTCCCTAAGAGTTTCTAAAAAACGAGTGTTTATGTCAGAAGCAAAAGGCTCTGGTTCGTTCAGAACGGCATCTGGGTGTCTCCAAACAAGTTTAAAGGGAACAATCTCTTCTGACACCCAGAAAAAACCGGTCCTTCCAGACCCCAAGTGTAGAAACCATGGACGAAACCAAACAGGTATCAACTTGAGTGGTCTCGAAGGTAAACCAATCACCATTCTTAGCAAGCCGGAAGAAATGGCGGAATGCTAACAAGGATGGATCATACCGGGAGGCCCGACACAAAATTTCAAAATGTAAAACCCTAGCCATGCCAAGGGGATGAATCTGACCAAAAGACACTCGATAATATTCCAGAATATTCAAAACGAAGTTTAAAAACGGGTGACGAAGATTGGAAAACTCAAAATGCCAACAATATAAAGCAATCGAACCAGGAGGACATTCATTGATAGATTTATCACAAGCCGGTGCAACCGGTTTAAATTTCATCCCTATCCCCCACTCCATACAAAACAAATCAACTTCCTCCTGAGTCATTCGAGAAAATGACTTTGCCAAATCCTTACGAGCACCCATGATATGCGAAAATTAAACAGAAAATAAAACAGAGGAAACTAACCTGTTTTCGAAAAGAGGAAAACTTGAGAAAAAGAAAGCGAATGATGTTTTCTTTTGTTAAAGCATATGTAAATTAATGAGATAAGAATTAATATGATTAGGCAAAGGAATTAAAAACCGCCGCCTGACAAACTGCCACAAGTCATGTCAACTGTCTTGTCAAATTCAAAATTCAAAAACAAAACCCAAAACCGTTTCCAACCCTTCAAGCTTCGAACCCTTGAAGCCTTTAAGCAGAAAAATACATGTATAAAAGTCAGAAGTCTTTGAGCTCATCCCACAAAAACCTCTGACTTGGGGGCTGATGACGGGGGTAGCCCAAGACCAAATAAATGACATTAACACATGAGTGCTTAAAAGGTAAAAAGGTTCAAAGCTTCAAAACCTGGGGACTTGAGATAAAGCAACATGGAACAGTAAAAAGTCACGTCTCTGGATTACTTCACCAACTCACCAGCCGCAAAAGCAATACAGGTCCACAGAGCACACTCTTTTATCCGCGGGTCAAAAGGCTTCAACCCCCGAAAGGGTAAGTCCCCCACTGCAAGCATGGTCACTAGTCAAATGCATTCCTCTTTGAGAGATGCCTCCTCCTATAAATTAGACACTTCATTTACTAAGCAGACATTCCTGGCCAGCCCTGATTCCTGAGATCTCTGGTCATTCACTTCGAGTACTTGCTTCATGCGAGTTACTCTCTTTCACAATCAACACACACATTCTTTTTGCTCATTCATCCGAATCTGAACACACTTCAGAAGAGGATCTTCAACAAACAAAAAGAATAAACTAGTGAACCTCTCTCCACGTCTTGCAAACGTAGGGGGACCTCACGACCTGCGCTAGGCAAAGTTGAACCCTTCAACCCTTTTGCCTAAGCAGCCCAGCTACTATCATTGGTCTATTATTTGTTGCATCAACATGGTCCATGAAGAATATATATAGGAAATTTCTTAGAAAGAGTCTCTTTGTTCTTCTCTATATTTCTTGTGAGTTTAATCATTTCGAGTCAATCTCTAACAATGGTGCTTCTTTGATCCAATGTGACACACAACACCAACAACTTCGGCTGCCGCGCAAGACCAGCAAGAAAACTCCCAATAGCTTCGGCCACCACAATCACGAGCTTCTTCACCCACCCTTTTATGAATTAATTTTAAATTTGATTATTTTGCCCTTCTCAAATATATTATTAATTAACAAGATTTTTTATAAATATAATGAGCGAGTTACCTTGCCCTCGGCCCCTAGAAAGACTTGACAACCCAAGTTGATTATATTACTTTGTGAATAACATGTATACATTTTCATCGGTTTAACTACCCATATCGTAGGAAATGTATATTTAAAATGCTTAATGCAATTTAAGTTCCTTTTAGTGAAGTTAAAATGATTTTTCTGTTTTCTTAAGGCTTCGACTATCCGGTCACCCTCTGCGCCTATTTTCACACTTTTTGTGCCCTAGACGCCTCGTATAGGGCTATACGAGACGTCTAAGCACTGAATTCAAGGGGGTCTCAAATGGTGTCAGGCACAAAGTTTAAGAAAACCTATACGAAGAGTACAGCCCTATACGAGGCGTCTTAGGCTTGGGTTTTTTTTTTTTTTTTGGCTGAAATAAGGGGTGTTTTGGTGGGTTTTGGTATGGTTTTTTTGATAGTTTTTGAAGATGTGTTTTTTGGTTGAAAATTTTTTTGGTTTTAAAAAAAGTTTTGTTTTTTTTGTTTTTTACACTATAAAAAGTTATTGTCTTTTAAAAATCAACTATTTTAAAAATCGGCTCTTTAAATATATTATATTGATTAAATATTATAATGTTTTTAACATTTTATTTTTTAAAATATTATTCTTCCGATTAAAATTTTATCTCGTTCAAATATTGTTTCCGTATTATCTCAATTTAAGGCAACAATCATTAAGTAACCGAATAACTGGAAACAAACATAAATATGACATATATAAGATAACTTTGTACATCCATAACAAAAATATATAAGATAAGTTTGTACATCCATAATAAAAATAAAAAAACAACAGGTCTATGCATCCAAATCCAAATCCGAATCCGAATCCTGATGCTGCTGCTGCTGATGTGGTGCTCGAGCCGGTGGAAGCGGTATCGGGGGTAATGCCCCTCTCTCTCTCGTCTATCCTGATCGGCCCGTACCAGCCAACCTACCAAATCGTTGAGCCTGTCAAGCTCAGCTCGTACATCCGGATGTAGCGCAGCTCCTGGGGCATGACCTGGAATAACGTGACGTGGAAACTGAGGCGCCCCGGGAGGTGGCGGTGGCTGTGGCACCGCTGCACCGTCTACATCCTCCAGAGGGTCCTCCACGGGCACTGCATCAGCAGGATCTGGCGGAGGATAGACGGGCTCGAACTGCTCTGGTAGGGGCTCCTCTCTCCATATGCCCCCGTCGCGGTCTTTAAACCGCCAGCCAACGGGGAACCTCTTGAGCAGCTTCATCCCCCACAGCGACTGAAAACCCATCCGCGTCGGCATGACTGGCGGCGTCCGTAGATGTGGGTCCTGGTGCAGTACGAGGCCCAATGAACGGGCAATGACGGTCACGTATGCCCCACCATACAAAAATCCGCGCTCCTGCCAGTGATGGGCGGAGACGTAGTACTGGGCTAGACCGTGTGCTAGTGCGCATGGCCTCCTATACAACAAACAATAAAAGAAAAAAAGATCTGTGGACGTACACCACTCACGGTTGTAGCCGCGCGCTGCAATAGAAGTAGCGAGCATATGGTGCATATACCTGCAGATAGTATTAGCGAAATACAGAAACAGAGACTAATAAACAATACACATAATCACAATAATTGCCGTAATAAACGTACGTACCTGTACAGTGGGTCCCTAATAAACGACACCCTCCCCTTCGACTTTTCGTGCTCCCAATGATTTGCCCCCGCAATCACCTGCCAAAAACCCTAAAAGAGCGGCACTGGGACCCTAGGAGGGTGAAATGTGAATGATGAAAGGAACTCGACCAGCAGCTCCCTGTAGCTCGGCGTGTGCGCCAAATAAAAAAGACGATGCCACGGCGAATCGACAGGCATAAACCGACGCACTCTAGCCGTCTCACCAATCGCATCTATCGCATCCCAGTCGATCGCTGAGTGCGATCCAATGTGCATCCTCCTAAGCTTCTTGCAATGACGGGCGGCATCGGTGCCGTTGGGAAACTCTAGATACGGGTGACCCTGCAGCGTATCCGGAGGCGGAGCCGTCTCCGTCGTGGACCCTGCTGAATCGGCTGACCCCCCGGCGGTGCCCCATCAAGCTCTAACTGAATGTCATCGTCCTCCATAATCAATCTGCAAATAAATGCCGTATACGTATAAAAACAATAATAATAATAATAATAATATAAAAAAATAATAACATTAATAATACTAATAAATGATAATAATAATAATAATAATAATAATAATAATATTAATAACAATAATAATAAGTAATAATAATATTAATATTAATAATATATAAATAATAATAATAAATAATAATAATAATAATAATAATAACAATAATAATAATAATAATATTAAATAATAATAATAACAATAATAATAAATAATAATAATAATATTATATAATAATAATAACAATAATAATAATAATAACAATAACAATAATAATAATAATAATAATAATAATAATAATATTAAATAATAATAATAACAATAATAATAAATAATCATAATAATAATAACAATAATAATAGTAATTAAAAAAAATACAGTGCCTCGTATATGCCTCGTATAGAGGTATACGGGGCGTCCTGTTCTACCATCTTCATCTTCAACCTCAACCTCAACCTAAAAACCTCAAACCCAACAAAACCTAAACTACGGGCAAACCTACGGTCTAAAGGCAAAAATGAGGCTAAAATACTAAACTACGGGAAGAAATACGTACCAGGGATGCCTCAAATCTTCGAAAATACAGTCCAAATACGTATCCGGGGTGTATAAACCTCTGTGCACCGTATATGTGTGTGTGTTTTGTTTTGGGTGATAATGTGGGTCGTCTAGGTCTCCCCCCCCCCATATACGAGGCATAGACGCCTCGTATAGAGCTAGACGACCCGTCTGTGTTTTTTGTTAAATGACCATTTTGCCCCTGTAAATCCCCTAGTACAGGCTTTAATCAGGGGCAAAATGGTAATTAACCAACCTATAAAGATATTTCTGGAATGGTTAATTACCATTTTACCCCTGACTAAGGCCTATACTGAGGGCTTTACAGGGGTAAAATTGTAATTTAATGAAGATATTTTTAATAATTAAAAAAGAAAAAGGGAAACAGTTGCCGCCCAATATGTATTGGTCGTATAGACCTATACGCGTCGTCTAGGGTGGTAAATTACCTTTAAGCCCCTGTTGAAGGCCTATACTGGGGTCTTTAAAGGGGTGTATTGGTAATTAAACAAAATATTTTCAAAATTCAAATTTAAAAAAAAATGTTGCCGCCCATATAGACTACCCGTCCAGGCCTATACGAGGCGTACATTTCTGATAAATTCAAATCAAAATTCAAATTTTAATAATCCCGCTCTTAAGGACGACCCATACTGCTCTATATGAGGCGTTTGGTAATGCTAAAATGACCTTTTAGCCCCTGATTTAAGCCTAGAATGGGGGCATATCAGGGGCAGAATGGTCTTTTGACCAATTATATACGATGCGTCTAGATATATACGAGGCGTATATTTGTATTTTTTTTTTAAATTTACAAATAAACTGTTTTAATCAATTCTAAATATAAAAAAGTTATATAAATTTTTATAAAAATGTTATTAACCTGTTTTAATCAATTCTAATTATAGAAAAATGATAGAAATTATAAAAAAATTATAGAAATTGTAGAAAATTATAGGAATTAATACAAAAAAATACTATTAATTACAAAAAATACTATTAATTACAAAAATCATTCTTTCGTATCACTATCGATGTAATTAAGACCGGGGTTTGATCTTGGCGGAGGATTCATTATCGATGTATACCATTCTAGACGTGGCAAGTACATATCTTCCCATTGTTCCGTATGGGGTCTTCGGTGGGTCAACCATAGCCCGTGTGCTGGTGGCATTGGATAATCCCCTTCTAGCTTAACATGTATGAAGTGGTTCTCGTTAACATGTGTAAGCGTTACGAATAATGGTTGTTGATTAGCCGGAGGACTTAGTATCGGGAAGAAAGTGGAACTCGCACCCATGGTTGTCGTTAACAGGTGCACCCCGATACCGTACATTTGTGCAACAAGAAGTCCCGCTAAGGGGAAGTCCATCCAATGATCCTCCCCACAACCGGATACTGAATCCCAAATTAGGCCCTGACGATGCGTGTAAAAATAACCTTCATCCCATGCTTCAAATATTGGGAACTAGATCGATTCTTTCTTATCCATTTCTTGGACAAGGTCCCTTCGAATAAGCCCCCATGAACTCTGATCCATACCTAAGCCCACAGCCACAGACTGAAACCCACAATGACCGTCCGGCATCACATCTCGTATGCACGAGACGTACGGATGGAACACTGGCGGAATGGCATACTTAAACTGTTTGATGATTCCCACGTACTCGTCCTCAATAATTAAAGGAAAACCCTTAGCATCTCGTGTCTCTTTCTTCTTAGAACTCTTTGAACGGCTTAGGCTCGCTTTGGGTTTTTGGGACCTTATAACCGAGTGTTGAGAGGCCTGTGACGGAACGTACGAGCTGTGGCGAGGTTTATCGTACTTACTTTGTCGGGAACCCTCAAAGCACGTGTTTGCGTCACCGAAGGAGCTTCTCCTCAATTCTTCATCTATACGAGCGGCCTCGTCCAACCTTTGTTGTACCTGCTTTGTTGTTGGTCGGCCACGAGTATTTTGTTGGACAACCGGTGGTTTCTTGGTAGATTTCTTTGGAGTCAACACCGCTTTAATCTTTGACATCAGGCTTTTTTGCTGAGCTGGGGGGTGCGACTAATTGTTGTCTAACAATATTTAGCTCTTCAACCACGTCAACGTCATCGTCTATCAATTTACAACTTTTGAAGTTAAGTTTCCGCCAGAAGACGTCTATGGCTTCGAGTTGAATCGGACGCTCTGCACGGTTAAAAACAACATTGTTTAAGTCACATGATTAACGGAAATATATCACACAAGTGTTGTACGTTTAACAATTATTACTTTCACGCATGTACTTTTCTATCCTACAAGCACAGGGCAACCCACAGCTGTACCACATTTGGCAACCACATGATGAATGAAAGCGCTCCAAGACATCTAGCTTCCTAATTGCCTCTCCCCTCAACAAGTCAAGGGCTGTATGGGATCCTTTTCCAAGTAGGTGTTGAAACATCGGGTGTTTGTGGTGGTTCATTCTTTTTTCGATGCTTTCTCGAAAAGTCTTCCTTATTTCACCGAACTGTGTCTCAACTATATCCCGGACACAACCAACTACACGGTCCAGCGAGCTCCTATCTAGGACGTATCTCTTTAAGTTGGCGTGTTGGCTCTCAACTCTGTTTGTGGTACGATTACCAAAGTTGCGCCTTTTATCGGTCAACGCAAAGACGAACATCTCCTTATAGTCTTTTAGCCAGTTATCGTACACGTAATTGAACACTCCTAAAAAGTAAAACTAATTTAATAAAATTTGCATAGGTGAATCGTATGTTATTAGATAAACTTACTAGAACGTTTGCACTCCACAAGTCGCTTTCGCATGTTGCGCAAGTGGTACTCGTAGATGGGTATGATGGAGACTCAATCAATGTCCCCCAGAATGACAAAAATTTATCCCAGTCTTCGTCTGTGAAGGCACCCTTGCAGTGCTTCATAACATTCTGTTGTATGTGCCACCTACAAAGAAGCCTGGAGGCGTCTGGAAATACTTTAGCACACGCGCCCATAAGGGCTAGGTCCCTATCCGTTAAAATCACACGTGGCTCCATACATTCATCCAACATTGACTTGACCCTCTCAAGCACCCACACAAATTATCACCCCGTTCTTTACTAACAACGGCATGCGCGATAATAAACGATTTGTTGGTAGGCGTCATACCAACAATCTGGATAAATGGCATATTGTATATATTTGTCTTGTACGTCGCATCGATCAGCATGACATGGGGGAATGCACGCCACATGTCTCTCGAGTACCGATGAAGAAAGAAGATCTCTGTTACGATCTCTGTTCCGGGTTCCTCCCGTGTCTCGTAAATAAAGTCGTTGTTTATCAACATGTTTTCTAGTGACTGCATGGGAGTCAATCATTGTCTTTGTTCGGCTCTAATCTTCGCCACAACGATTTGAACGTCTTTCTGAACATGAAACCTGTCGGGGTCCTGCCTCCTTATCGTTTGAAATATTTTGCGCGGCTCCATGTTTTGAGCTGTCAGCTGCTCGATCAGTTTCATTTCACTTGGAGTAAACCTTCGCACAAACACGTGGGCCGACAGGTCCTCACAAAGTTCGTGGTTATGTTTAATTTTTCCGTCTTTTATTTACCAGGTTTCATACGGGTGGTTTCGCACAGCCAGCAGGTAAAACGGGCAACCGGTTTTTTTGCTTCCGGCTTTTCTAAGTGTTGCTGTAGTCTGGTGCTCACCACCACGATCACATTCAAGCCATACTCTCCCGGTTCTTCCCCCGATTTTCTTTGATCGACAGGTGACAATAACGAAACCATCCGCGTTTGCTATTTCTTGTATCTGTTTCTTTAGTTCATCTAAAGAGTTGAAAACCTGTAATATCGACAATGTTTATAATAATAATAATAATAATAATAATAATAATAATAATAATAATAAAATAGTAATTTATACCTGCTTTTTTAAGTACGGACTGTCCAGGATGGGAGGTGCCTCACCACCATATCTACTATATCCACCATAACCACCACATCCACCATATCCACCATATCCTCCAACGTCCGGATTGTTTTGATGAACGTAAGGAGGGCCCCGGGGAAATGAATTGCTGATGACCACCGTCTCTTCTGTATCCACCGTATCCACCATATCCACTGTCTCCTCCGTATCCACCGTCTCCTCCGTATCCACCGTCTCCTCCGTATCCACCATCTCCTCCGTATCCACCGTCTCCTCCGTATCCACCAGCATGGTATGAGTCATCTACGGGGGCTGTTTCATCAACAGGATGATGCTTGTTCTGTTGATGCAGATTTTGTGTCCGATGCTTGTCGAATAGATTAGTTATTATTTTACGCTGAATTTGTAATAGTTAGTGAAACGGTCTATCGAACGTGTATAGACCCGCTCGTTTGAAGTGGTCAAACGAGAGGGTTATTCGTTTGACCGTGTGTGGTTGCAAGACAAATTATGGTTGTTTAATGTTGGTGTCGAAGGATAAGGCATCAAAGGATTGTGTATCCTTCGATGAGCTCGAAAGATATCCATCGAAGGTTGAAGATGGACCTTGAAGGATATGGCATCCTTCGAGGTATATGTGTATCTTTCGAAAGCTGGATGGTCGACAGATGATCTATCGACCAGTCAGTTTGATCCTTCGACCATACAACCTGTGTTTGGTATAAATACCAACACTTTGTCATTTGCAACACAAGAGTGAGAGCACAAGTGTGTGCAAGAGAGTGATAGGAGGTTTGAGACCTCACCGGGAGAAATCACCACTTGGTTTCTCCCCGGATGTATACTTCTTTGGTATTAGTTCGGTTTCCATGTAATCGGGCCGACTTGTAATGTTTACTACCGGATTAATACAAAGTTTGTTTGTTTATCCTCTCTTATCTTCTTCCATCTATGAACATAATCATGAAAATCACGGAATCGATCCCGAAACAGGGACCTACAATTGGTATCAGAGGAGAAGGCAATTGGTATCACGGAATCGATCCCGAAGCATTGTGGGATTGTTTAGTAGCTAGAGGAGAAGGCAATGCAGCTGCTCGAAAGTCTCGGCATGATTTGTTGAAGAAAGAGTTTGAATCTTTTCAGTTTTTGGAAAACGAGACTCTGAATGATATGACCACACGTTTCTATCATTTGATTAGTGAAATGTGTGCTTATGGAGTTGTCTCTACTCAACAAGACATGGTAAGTAGGTTTGCTGATGCCTTACCTCCAAAGTGGAGCTCTTTCATTGAGTTGTTGAAGCACACTGGAACTCTAGACACGGTTAACATCTACGAGTTCATTCAAAAGCTGGAACACAAAAATGATGAAGAAATCAGGAAAGCCAGGAGAGCTCCCGCCCCTCAAAATACAGAAATGTATCTTCTGGGTTTCGATGCTCTAGCAAGAGCAGCTGCAGCCCAGCAACCTAAACTGCAGACTGCATTTGTCTCCAACACAAGTTCCTTTCCATTTCCTCAATCAACAGCTGCTCCACCACAACCTCAATTTGATCCGAGGTCTTACATTCCTGTCCCAACACAGCCACAACCACAACCTCAACAACAACAACAACAGCAAGCTCATTATGCAAGCAATCCTAAACCTCAACCCCAAAATCCTAACACAATCCGAGTCGACAATTCAAATCTTTCACACCTTAGCATTGAAGTTGCTAAGGAACATGTGGAAATTATCAATACCATGGTCAGTGCTTACTGTGGTTTGGTAGCAGGTCAGCTTGGAAACATCAATATGACCAATGAAGACTACCAACAGATCGACAAGGAAGAAATGGAGTTGATGGATATCAAGTGGGCTTTTGCAAGTGCGGTTAGAAGGGCCAAAGACTTCATGGCTCGTACTGGTAGAACTTCGTTAGAAGGAAAGAAAGATACGAAGTATGGGTTTGATATCAATACCGTTACATGCTTCAACTGTGGTAATAAAGGGCACTTCAAACGTGAGTGCACTCTACCAACAAAACACGGCAATCACAACCCTTTCAGAAACCAGACGAATGTGAATGCCCAACAAGAAAACCGTGAACGGAGGATGGTGGCAGTGAATAACAATCAGGGACAGCCTGGAACTACAAATCACAATCGAGCTTTGGCTGTTCAAGCTGATGAAGGATGTGACTGGTCAGTGCAGTTTGGTGAAGATGATTAGGGAAGTGGAACTGCTTTGTATGCTAAGGTCATCGAGCATGTTGATAAAGAAGAGTCTTCTGGAAGTGATGACAGTTCTGGTTATTCTGGAAGTTCGGATGAAGAAGGCTCTGTTTCTGGGGATAATCACTCAGAGCCTGGAGTGAAGGAAGAAGGAGATGATGATATTCAGGATCTACTGAATGAAGCTGATGAGCTTAAATGTCAGAAATCAATTCTGATTAGGAAGGCTGCTACTGCATCAATGGAAATGGAGAAGCTATTTTCTGAAGATGGAGCTTTTTCTTTTCAAACTGCCTTTATGGCAAACGACTCAGCCTCTACTAGTCAGGTAAATTCTGAACCTCCTGCTCCTAGTATTTGTAAATCATGTGCTGAGATGAAGCTTGAATCAGAAAAGCTTCATAGTCATAACCAGAATTTGGTTATTGAACTGTCGGAATGCAAAGAGGCAAACATGGCTTTAACCCGGAATGAAAAAGAATTTAAATCTGTAATAGAAACATTAAAGGAAAATGTGTCCGAGGTTAACAAAGTAGTTTACCACAAGCAAGTAAGTATAAATGAATATATTAACATTGTGGAAGAAACTAAAAAGCAATTAGCCATTGCCCAATGCGAACATGATGCGATCAAACAGAAATTGGATAGTTATTTTAACTCCCAATTTGTGCTTGATCACATCATCGATGTTCAACAACCAAAGGGAAATCAGAAAGGCATAGGGTATAATAAATGTCCGCCCCCCTTGATGAACAACTATACCAAGATGCCTGATGAGGAAGAAATGCCTCGGTATGAACCCAGTGTGCCTCTTGATGTTGAGGAGTTTGCTACTGGCCTTGGGTTCAAACCGGACAATTCTTCAAACACAGCCTCTAAGGAACAAGAAACTTCATCATCCATGAAGCAAAGTCCTCCAATTATCGAGGACTATGAGACATCGGATGATGAATCAGAAGTGGCTGTAAGTGATCAGGATAAATCACTTAACAAGATGAAAGGAGTAGTTATTCCACGAGAGAATCACATCCTTTGTGATCCTGATACTCCTGATGTTCCATCTGTTAAGAAGCAAGTGATTGATCCTGTCAAAGTTGATAAGACAGGTGTGACTACTGTTAAAAGCAGTAATGTGTTGTATACTTTGGTTGGAGATAATAAAATCTACTCAGATCATGTTTTCCCAATTAAAAATGTAAATAAATCTTTGATTGACAAAGTCTTTGAAGACCACACAAACAAATTTTTGGGAAAAACACTTCCGGGAATTGTGGTAACACAATGTGATCCAATTCCTAAGGCTGAGGTTAGAAAACAGTTTGGTAATCAAAAATCTCCAACCACTCAACAACCTACTGCTTCTAAGGGTAAACAACAACAACGAGCTCCAAAGCCAAAGGCTAAGGTTGAATCAAAAGGAGCTCGTTACAAGAAGAAAGGAAAAGATGTTAAATTTGTAGCATCAAAAGGTACAGATAAAATTGAGACTTTTGAAAACAAATCAAACACTGATTTTGTACAACAAGTCAAGATTTTGAAACGTAACAGTGATAACAATTACACCCAACACACAAACGGGTGTGATGAAAGAGCAAGTACCTCAGGTTCTACAAGTTCAACATCTGCTAGTCGATCAAGTTCTCCTAAGTCTGTTGAAAGGAGAACTTGTTTCAAATGTGGAGAAATTGGGCACATCATCAGAAACTGCCCAAATGCTCCAAAGAAGAAATTTGTTGAGAAAGCTCCACCTGAAACAGTTCACCCTCAACGTCAGTCAGTTTCACCTAAACATGATAAACGAACTGTAAAAGAACAAGAAACTAAACAACGACGTAAGAACATAAAAACCGTTGAAAAAGCCTTAAAATCTGAAGTTAAAACAGTTCAAAAGGAACCAAGTGTGTCACAACCTATAAAACCAGAATCTTCAAAAACTGGTAGGCAAAAACGAACTTGGTTACCTAAGTCGGGTGACAATTCAGGGGGAGCAGTTGTTCTGGAAAACCATCAAGAGATCGAGCTCACGTTTCGTGATGCTAAGGGACGACCCAAGACCACTAAGGCTTGGGTCCCCATTCTCAACTGATGTGTTTAATTGACATGTGCAGGATGTTCTAGGAGGAACTATTAATAGTCATTGGATTGTTGATAGTGGAGCATCCAGGCACATGACTGGCGACTTACGGCTCCTATACGACGTGAGAAATATTAGAGGAGGGTATGTTGCTTTTGCGGGTGACAAAGGCGGATTTATCACTGGAGAGGGAAGTATCTCCAACGGCATCGTGTGCTTTGATAAGATCAATTATGTGAAGCAAATTGATCACAATCTTCTCAGTGTGTCGCAAATCTGCGATAAGAAATTCACCGTGCATTTCGATGATGCCGGCTGCTATGTGCTGAAGCCTGGATTCAAAATTCCACAAGAATGGATTCTCTTATCGGCTCCGAGAGTTAATGATCTTTATATTCTCGACATGAGCCAAGCGATTACAACATCTGCACAAGTCACTTGCTTTGTCTCAAAAGCCACGGAAAAGGAGTCTATATCTTGGCACAGAAGAATGGGACACATTCACTTGAGAAAGATGAACCATTTGGTGAAAAATAATCTTGTGAATGGTGTGCCTGTGAGAAGTTTTCATTTGCAAGATATCTGTGTCTCATGCCAAAAGGGGAAGCAAACAAAGAAGTCTCACCCTTTGAAGAAAATCAACACTGTCAGCATGCCTCTCGAACGTCTGCATATGGACCTTTTTGGACCTATGAAGCACAAGATAACGTTTGGTGATGCCTATTGTTTAGTAGTTACTGATGACTACTCTAGATTTTCTTGGGTATCCTTTATGGCACACAAGAGTCAAACTCCTGGCATCCTCAAGGATCTTCTTACAATGTTGGAGAATCTCTATTCGTTGAAAGTGAAAAGGATCCGAAGCGACAATGGTACCGAATTCAAGAATTAAGTTATGGATGAGTTTTGTACTTCTAAAGGCATTCTTCATGAGTACAGTTCTCGTTATACTCCACAACAAAATGGTGTCGCTGAGAGGAAGAATCGGACGATTATAGAAACTGCTAGAACAATGTTAGTAGAGTCGGAACTCCCTATTCAATTCTGGGGGGAGGCTGTATCGGCTGCATGCTACACGTTAAACAGAGTTCTTACAGTAAAGAGACATGGCAAGACTTGCTTCGAACTCCTTCAGAAAAGGAAACCGGATCTTTCTTACCTTGAACCGTTTGGTGCTCCTTGTACTATGATTGAGCCGGATGGAAAGTTTGGTGCAAGAGCTATCGAGGGTTTCTTCCTTGGATATGCTACTCCGAATTTTCGTGTTTGGAATCTAGCTACCAAAAAGATTGAGCTTTGGAGCAAAGTTAGGGTTCAAAGGTACACAAGTCCTGTTAGGGCTCCGGGTGATCCGTGGATGTTCGATTATGATGGGCTATTTGACTCCTTCAATCTGCCAACCTTTGACGAAGAATCAGCAGCGGCTAGGATGTTGTTGGAAAGTGACAACGCTGCTGTCTCGCCTTTGGTTAGACCTATTGTTGTTGATCCTCAAGTTTCTTCGTCTGTCAACAATATGGGTCATAATGAGGTTTATGAAGATGCTGCTGATTATAATGACTCTTCTGAAGATGATGAATATCATGATGCAGCCGAAGGATCTTCAGCTCCAGCTGCTCCTGTTCAAGGTGCCTCTGGTGATACTCCTCATACGCAGAATATAGATACTGCTGAAGGGAATGCATCCACCTCTACCCACATTCCTGGTGTGGAGTTGGTTGTTGATCTTAATCTTACCAACTTGGGTATCAATGCTCGTGTGCCAGATAATCCTGAAATGAGGATTCACGATACTCACCCCCAGCAGAATATCATAGGAGATGTCCATCGCGGTGTGCAGACGCGTAATCAGCTGAGAAACAACCGGAATGCTGGTTTGTATTCAGTTATAAGAGAATCTGGTCAACAGAATGACTGGTCCTTCGCGTGTTACGTGTCACAAGAAGAACCAAAGTCGTGGAAAGAAGCATTGAAAGACAGTGCTTGGGTAGAAGCCATGCAGGAAGAATTACAGCAATTTCACAAGCTTGGTGTTTGGAAGCTTGTTGAAAAGCCTGAGAACTACAAGAAGATTGGCACTCGATGGGTCTTCAAATGCAAGAAAGACGACCGTGGAGTGGTTATTCGGAACAAAGCTCGTTTAGTCGTTCAAGGTTTTCGTCAGATAGAAGGGATCGACTACAACGAAGTCTATGCACCAGTTGCACGTCTGGAAGCTATTCGGATCTTTCTGGCTTATGCCTCATTCAAAGGATTCAAGGTTTACCAGATGGACGTCAAAAGTGCATTTCTACATGGTGTGGTTGAAGAAGAGGTATATGTCGAACAGCCTCCAGGTTTTGAAGATCCTGTCCATCCTGATCGGGTTTGGTTGCTCAACAAAGCTCTCTATGGTCTTCATCAAGCGCCACGAGCTTGGTATGCAACCTTATCTACATATCTGCTGGAGAATGGTTTTCGAAGAGGTCTTATCGATTGTACTCTCTTCATCAAAGAACAAGATGGAGATCTTCTTCTGGTACAGGTATATGTTGATGATATTATTTTTGGTTCTACTAATGATGTTTTGTGTAGGAATTTCGAGCGCATCATGCAGGATAAGTTCGAGATGAGTGCTATGGGGGAAATGAATTTCTTTTTGGGCCTACAAGTGCAACAAACGGAGTCTGGGATATTCATCCATCAGACTAAATATGTTGGTGACATCTTGAGCCGGTTCCAGATGTCCGATGCAACGCCCATTGGTACCCCACTGCCAACTAATCACGGAATTACTCCAGACTTGAAGGGTGAACCTGTTAGCCCTTCATACTATCGCGCGATGATCGGATCCCTTATGTACCTCACAGCATCAAGGCCAGATATAATGTACCCAACGTGCCTGCTTGCCAGATATCAAGTTAACCCGAAGGCCTCACATCTTGCAGCTGTCAAAAGGATTTTTCGTTATTTGAAGGCTTACCCCGACACCGGTCTGTGGTATCCTAGGGATAATAACTTTGACTTGGTCGCATTCAGTGATTCTGATTTTGGCGGATGCAAAATCGACGGCAAATCCACAACGGCTGGATGTCAGTTTTTAGGAAATCGCCTAGTCACATGGCAGTGCAAGAAGCAGACATGCGTCGCTACATCAACATGTGAAGCTGAATACATTGCTGCCTCAAGTTGTTGCTCCCAAGTTCTTTGGATCCAACAACAATTGCGGGACTACGGTTTTGAATTCCTAACTACTCCTATATACGTTGATAATTCTGCTGCTTTAGATATCACTAAAAATCCTGTGCAGCATTCAAAGACCAAACACATCGAAATCAAATATCACTTCATACGTGATTGCTTTGAGAAAAGGCTAATCGATGTTGTTAAGGTCCACACCGATGACCAACGTGCCGACTTATTTACCAAAGCTTTTGACAAATCTAGATTTGACTTCTTATTATTGGTAAACGGCATTAAGGTCAAGCAAGAGTAAAACCAACATCGGAAAATCATTTTTGTAAATATCTTTGTGTGTTTTAAATTTATCTTAGTTTATTGATTTTAGGGGGAGTAAATCCGAAAATCTGAAAATCCAAAAACATTGAAAAATTTCAAAAACACAAAAACAATAGAAAAACAAAAATGAGTTTCCTGGAGAGCAAAAGAGAAAATGATAGTACATCAGTGGTCTATCCAAACCTCTTTAAACCTTAAATGTAAAACGATAAGCAGCTCTATATAAGATGTATCGGTAGGCTCACAATCATTTTAAAGTGTGCAGGGTGATATAAATCTTAATCGACTGAAGATCGGGTGGGAACCATTCATTGGCATATGGTCTTAGTACCGAAATTTCGTTTGATAGATTGCCGAGGTTCTGAGATATTCGGTCTTTATGCTGCTTATCATCTGGGTATCATGGTTGTATCTTTTACCGAAAAATAACGGGGACGCAAGTCTAGATCTTCCATGATACTATACATACGTGTACATATTACATACTGCATTCGACCTCAATAAGTGATAAACAATCACATGTCCATATTCAAATAAGTGATAAAATATCACATTTATCCGGGTGTCAAGTTCGTCTCTCTGCTGTACGGAAGTACTGACCTGTTCACGGACTTGCACCTGTGCCCTCATGCATAAGAAAATCAAGTTCCTCATCAATAAGTGATTATATCACACAGGGCTTGTTTTCAAATCAAAATAAGTGAGTATCTCACAGCTTATACGGTCAAACAGATGATAATCGGTATACTCACCGGTAAGATGAACTCTCGTGCATACCTTGATACGGGAATGTGTCGTGATGTGGATGAACACCGGTCGGTAAGTATAAATCATACCTTAACGTATCCCCTCGCCATGATTACATCTGATAAGTTGAGCTTAAGTGGACAACAATACCGATAATTGTTATAGGATGCTTATCTTAATGTTAACTAACTGAACAACAAGAGTGTTTTGGCATGACCGTACACTGATATGATTCTCTTACCCTCGAAACTCGCAAAAAGAATGTCTGTATATATTTATTTACTGCTTAACTTTTATTGTTTTTCTTTTAAACAGTTTCGTCGTTTGGTGCATATCAGCACGACATTAGCGGTGATGTCGTTTGATAACACTCAAAGGATTTTAAATTGTTGTCTTTTAATTTCAAAAATACCAAAAAGATTTTAGGTGTGTTTTAATATAAACTTTGTAAAAGCCAAAAAGATTTTATTTCTACTTTATTTTCGATCGTACGATGTTGGAACTCTAGTCTTCGTTACCTGAAACCTGACTGAAAACCGAACTGACTAAATCTTCATAAACGGTCGAAATTTGTAAGTTTTGAAAGTTAAAGCTAAAATTGACAAATTTATTAAACTTTCAAACTGTCGGACGGTGGTTGATTATGACATGGTCATTCGTGTGTCATTTGGTTATACTAACTATTCCAAGCAGTTGTTCTCATTACGCGTTTAGATTTCTTGCATGTGCAGATTCTAAAGGCTAGGAAAACATGGTCGATGACAAGCTTTGGAATGAAGACACGACGAGAAGGCGCTCAAAAGATGAAGATTATCGAGTTGCCGCTGGCCATCATCAACACCACAAGGATCTCACTTCATAAAGATCAAGTCTTTCACGAGCATAACTCAAGGGGGAGCTTATGCCAAGGGGGAGTTTGTCAACACACTTCCTACATGATACGGGTAGTTTGTTGATACACTCTCTGCTTTCAATACGTGAAGACTTTGAAGATCCTCCGACTTTGAAGACTTGAAAGGACATCAGAGTTTTGAGAACTCGAAGACCAAAGACCATCGAAGTTCGAGACGAGTCTACAACTATAGAAGATAAAGACAAAGCTACAGCCAAGGGGGAGTTTGTTGGTGCACTTGTGTCTGTACTTTGTCTGTATTCGGTCACGATGTAAACGATGTCCGTGTCACGATGTAAACGATGTCCGTGTCAGTCCTGTAAGTTGACCAAGTCAACCGTCCTCCTGGTTTGACTTAGCCAAACAATCATATATTGGTTGTAAAGTGTCTGTCTCGAAGGTTGAGGATCGAAGGATGTTTCATATCCTTCGATGACTTCGAAAGATATGCTTCGACTGATAGACCTCGAAGGATGATCCTTCGAGGTCCTTGCTGATCCTTCGAGAGCATTGCATTCGAAAGATGATCCTTCGGACCATCTATCGAATCCTTCGAGCAAGACCTGCTGTGTATGGGTATAAATACCCATCCAGTGTGTTGTGTTCATAAGAGAGACACTTAGAAAGGCAGACAGAAAGATAGAGCTGAGAGCATTCTGTCCGAAACACACACACACATAGTGAGAGTTTGCAAGTTAGATTTGTAAACATTGTGCTTGTAACCGGAACCTTCATACGTATTAATACAGTGGTGTTAATCGGTGAACTCTTGTGTGTTTGTTTCTCTACTTGCTTCATCTCGGTTTGCTTACTAGCTTGGATTCCGCACTCGCTAGTAGGTTTGTATAACAAGGTTTAGGTTCGTCATCCTACGGAAAGGGACCTACATGTTCAAATCTAGAAACGGACTGTTTTGTTTTCCTTGTATACTAGACACAACCTCCTCTTGCTCATTAGAATCGGGAACACCAGACTCCTCCAAAATAGACAACTGTATCATCATTAGTAAATAATAAACTAAAACAACAAGTAATTAAAACATTTAAGCTAATAATTGTTACCGGAACGCTTTCGTGCACCCGGTTGTCGCTAGAATACTGCTCAAAGATATAGTTGCCGTCCCAATATGATGACATTTCAACACTCCGGGATGATAAGAACGCAAATACAAACAACAAGAGTGTCTTTCGAATAAATACAAGAAGAAACAGAATGTGTGAATGTGTGTGTTTGTTGAATGCTCGGGTGTGGACCAAGAATGCACTGTATGTTGCATTTTATGTGAGATATAGATGCCTCGTATAGCTCTAGACTCCCCGTATGTCTTTAAGTCACATGTCTGATACAAAGTCAAATCAGTCAGTAAGACGCCTCGTATAGGCCTATGCGAGGCGTCTTAATACCCTCGTATTGCTCCCTCGTACAGGCCTAGACTCCCCGTCTGATGTGACGTTGTACGAGGTGCAGAAGCTGGTCGGGAAAAGCAACCCTATACGCCTCGTATAACCCTATACGAGGCGTCTAGAAAAGTATGGAAATAGGCATTAAGGTGTGTAAATATGTAGACCCTTTCTTAATTACGTGCTTGGATGATAGACCGAAAAGAATACCATTTTGTTTTCTTAATGAAGGACAAATCAAGTTAGAGGGAAGATTAAGGCCAGTTGGGTTACTTCCTCTTTTCCTTGCACGTTGAGATGGGAATAAAAGAGAAATATCATTTTAATTTTAACTTTTTTTTAATAAAAGGATTTTCATTAAAACAGAGATGATTACAAACTAATAGCAGGTACGCCGCTACCTCTTCTTCTTAAAGAAATATTACATAATTTGATTTTCAAAAACATATCTAGCACTTCGGTAGTAAGACAAAGATGTTATTTCTTCATTCATATTTCATACAAAATGACTCAAAAACATTCCTTAATATTTACGTATCAAGTCATCAAAAACTGAAGAAAAGTCACCCACATAATCACATATTTTACCAAAAAAAAGACTAATTGATAGCATGCACTTGAAGAGGCTGTGGTTGAGCCATGGACCTTCTCTTCCACAAATTAATCTCCTTAGGCTCCAACTTCACACCAGCAACCCTAACAAAATCATCACCAACCCCTTTGTTTCTCACCACCACCGGTGCAGACCCCGGCATCACGGCCTCTTCGCCATCGCTTTCACCGGAATCCAATGGCGCAACCTGAGTCGTCCAATCAAAACTCATAAACGCATCTCTCCCACTTGCGAATCTCTTCATTGTACTCAAACATGGACCCTTCTGACCAGTCAACGCCACCTTTGACTTCTCATCGATTGCATCGATCTTTCTCCGGCCACCACTGAATAAGCTCTGAATCCAACATTTCTTCTTGCTCTTTACAACCACCGGATCCACTTTCATAACCTTTCCTTGATCTTCTTCGGTTTTATAAGTTCTCACCGGAGTGTACGACGTCGTTCTTGAAAACTTATTGGTTGGTTTGTTGGTGAGTTTCCGGTAGTGTTTGCACTTAACTGTACCTACGCAAGAGACTCTAGGAGAAGTGGGTTCGTGTAAAAGTGTGAGCTTTGAGTCGTTATTGATTTTCCGGTGGGTGTCGGATGGAAGTGTGGAGAGAATGGGGCCGGAGAATCCGATTCCGAGATTGGATTTGTGGGGTTTTTCTGATGGTTTCTTGTCTTTAACCGGGCTGTAGAGTGAAGGGCTTTGAAATGAAACAGATGATGTTGCTGTTGGAAGATACTTCAAGATTTTGGTCATTGATTTTGTTGCAACTATCTTTTGGTGTTCCATTTCTAACACCAAAGTATTATTTATATCGAACCCTCTCTCACTCTCTAAGAACTTGGTGTGATTGTTTGCCACTCTATATGACTGTACGTGTATATATGTTAGGCACATAGATACGCTGATATACATAAGGTTATGTCGGGAAAGAGGGACGAAAGAGGCCGGTGAAGACATCCAAATTTTGGGTCAAATTAGGGCAGATATGACTAATATTATTAATGCATGGCATATTAATATATTATATATTTAACGTATAAAGTATTCTAACCGTTTGAAATGATCATAGCATATTTTTCGTATAAAATAATAAGCATATATACTAATTATAAGAATACTAAATTTATAACTTTGTACAATTCAAATAATTCGAATGTCACAACTATATAATTCACATAATTCGAATGTCACAACTATATTTCAAATAATTCGAATGTCACAACTATAAGAAACAGAGGCATTTTGAACACTTTTTTTAGGAAAAAAACCATAATTTTCTTTTTCAAAAATTACAATATGTCTAAGGTACAATACAATATATTCTTTTCGCAATAGTTAATTGTTCTTATATTTATTTTTTTTATTAGTTGGATATATATTGATCTGTGTCATATCTTGGTCCCATATCCATGTCTCCATATGGAGCCACATCACACATCAATAACGTGGCTAATATTTTTTTTTCTGGCATTTGTTCACGTTTGTTGGTTAATTCATAAGTAATGAGCCTTAGTGTAATTAGTTCATGTAGTGGGTCAAGCTTAGTGGCGTTAGTAATAGTTGTTTTTAGCTGGTGTTTTGTTATCAAGGCTGTATAATAGTCAATTGTCTTGTGGGCCATGAAGAATATATATAGGAAATTTCTTTAAAAGAGTGTCTTTCTTCTTCTTTATATTTCTTATGCTCGGGTGTAGATATTTGCACACCAAAATATCTACTTTCACATCAAATTCGAGCTTTGTATACGTCAGATCTGTACGCGGCGTATAGCTATCTTTTTAAAATTCTAAGAAAATCTATGATTCACACCATGTGGGAATTGTTACTTTATATATGCCGCGTACAAACCTTTACGCCTTGTATATTAGGTTTCTTTAACATTTTTATTAAATATTTATCGTTTTAGCAAACTTTTATAATAAGTATTTTTTTAAAATAAATAAAAAACATTGTTAAGTGTAGCATCGTATAATATATGTCTCGTATAGACCTATGCATGTAGCATCGTATCATATAGTGTAGTATAAGTCTTATATAGCCCAATACGTGTATTATAATATCATATCTTATCGTATAGTGTAGTATAGGTTCTGTATAAGCATATATGTGCAGTATCGTCTGGTATAGGCCTATAGGTATTTTATCGTATAGTATCGTATCATACGGTGTAGTATAAGTCTTGTATAGGTCCCGTATAGGCTTATAGGTCTCGTAGAGGCCTATGGATGTAGCATTATAGGTGTAGTTTAGGTTTCGTATAGGCCTATATGCCGATACAAGACATATAGGGGACCTATACGAGACTTATACTACACTACATGATACGATATCATAAGATACGATACGATACGATACAATACAACACCTATATAACACTATAGGTGTAGTTTAGGTCCCGTCAAGGTTTATAGGCCTATCCAAGACCTATGGGGAACCTATACAAGAATTACACTATACTATATGATACGATACGATACCAAACAATATGATATGATACAACACCCATATAACACTATAGGTGTAGTTTAGGTCCGTATAGGCTTATAGACCTATACAAGACCTATATGGAACCTATACGATACTTATACTGCATTATATAATACGATACGATACCAAACAATATAATAAGATACAACACCCGTATAGGTCGATAGGTGTAGTATAGGTCCCACATAGGAGTATAAGTGTGGTTTAGGTTTAGGTTTTGTATAGGCCTATACAAAACCTATATGGGACCTATACGAGACTTATACTATACGATAGGATACAATATAATACGATACGATACTATATGATCAGATACAACACCCGTATAGGCCTATAGATGTAGTATAGGTCCCTTATAGGACCATAAGTATAGCTTAGGTCCCGTATAGGCCTATACAAGACCTATAGGGGACATGTACGAGATTTATACTACACTATACGATACGATAGGATAAAATACGATATTAAAGGATACGATACAACACAAGTATAAGCCTATAGGTTTAATATAGGTCCCTTTTAGTGTAGTTTAGGTCCCCGTAAAGGCCTATAGGTGTAGTATAGGTCTCGTACAGGACTATAGATGTAGTTTAGGTCTCGCCCGGCCTGTATAGGCCTATAGGCATATACAAGACCTATAGGGGACCTACATTAGACTAATATTGCACTACTGGATACGATAATATATGATACTATACTACACCTATACGCCTATACGAGACTTATACTACATTATATGATACAATAATATATCCATAGACCTATACAAGACTTATACTATACGATATGATAGTTAACAGTGTTTCTATTTATTTATTTTTTAAACTACGTACTTATTATAGAACTTTGCTAAAGCGATAAATAATGTATAAAAATGTTTTTGAAAAAAGAAATGGAATTAGTTGATGATAATTAAAAATGGAATGAAAATATTTGATAATAGTTATAAAAAAGATATTATTTTTAACTACTTTTGAATGTTGTTGTAGAACAGCATTATCACATAAAATATTTTGTTAGTATTTCAAGAAACAAAAGTAACAAACAAAATACCATTTTAACCTTAAAGAAATAGTACATAAATTTGATTTTCATAAACATAACTAACACTTGACAGAATATTAATTCTTCATTCATATTTATCAAAATGACTCATATATCTCTTAATATTTACATATCAAGTCATCAAAAATTGAAGAAAAGTCACCATATCATCAAAACTAAGATAGAAAAAAAAAACTAATTAGCAACATGCACTTGAAGAGGCTGTGGTTGAGCCATGGTCCTTCTCTTCCACAAGTTAATCTCCTTTCTTGGCTCTATATTCACACCTCCAACCCTAACAAAACTATCACCAACCCCTTTGTTTCTCACCATCACCGGCGCAGACGAAGGCATCACGACCTCTTCACCGTCTCTTCCACCGGAATCCAACGGTGCAACCTGAGTCGTCCAATCAAAACTCATAAACGCATCTCTCCCACTTGAGAATCTCTTCATTGTATTCAAACACGGACCCTTCTGACCAGTCAACGCCACCTTTGACTTTTCATCGATTGCATCGCACTTTCTCCGGCCACCAATGAATAAGCTCCGAATCCAACATTTCTTCTTGCTCTTTACAACCACCTGATCCACTTTCAAAACCTTTTCTTGATCTTCTTCGGTTTTATAAGTTCTCACCGGAGATACGACGTCGTTCTTGAAAACTTATTGGTTGGTTTGTTGGTGAGTTTCCGGTAGCGTTTGCACTTAACAGTACCTACGCAAGAGACTCTAGGAGAAGTGGGTTCGTGTAAAAGTGTGAGCTTTGAGTCGTTATTGATTTTCCGGTGGGAGTCGGACGGAAGTGTGGAGAGAATGGGGCCGGAGAATCCGATTCCGAGATTCGATTTGTGGGGTCTTTCTGATGGTTTCTTGTCTTTAACCGGGCTGTAAAGTGAAGGGCTTTGAAATGAAACAGATGATGTTGCTGTTGGAAGATACTTCAAGATTTTGGTCATTGATTTTGTTGCAACTATCTTTTGCTGTTCCATTTCTAACACCAAAGTATTATTTATATCAAACCCTCTCTCTCTCTCTCTCTCTCTCTCTCTCTAAGAACTTGGTGTGATTCTTTCTTACTCTTATGTATTTCTAAAACTCTTGTGTTTTTTGTGGGTATATATAGGCTCCCTATATATATAAGATTATCAGGCCATATGCTGATATGTTACGGTTATGTCAGGAAAGAGGGAGGAAAGAGGCCATTGAAGAGAACCAAGTTAGGGGTCAAATTAGGGCCGGTATGATAAAATATTGTTTGTTGCATGGCATATTATTTAAAGAGTGTATAAAATATTCAATCGTTTGAACTAATCATAGCATACTTTTTTAGTGTAAAATAATAAACATATGGTAGTATAAGAATACTTAGGTTAAAAAGTTTGTTAAATAATAAACATATGCTAGTATAAGTCCGAAGGGTGTGGGGTCCAATTCAAACGATTCGAATGTCATAGTTATAAGGCTGAAGGGTGTGGGGTTCATGGTTGGAACATGATCGATTCGCCACGTAGGAATATAAATGGAAGGCCACACTACCCCTTGCTTGATTTATTATGGATCGCTTGGATTAAACCATGGCAACCATGGTCCTCTTTTCAATTTTCCAAGATTTTCTTTCCTTTTTTTTAAACAAAAATAAATTAAAATAAATAGGGGGATAGTTGTTTGGGTCATTACCACGCCCTTAGGGTAGTGATTTTGGATGATGAACTAAAGGTGTGTGACATGACGCTGATCGACATGGAGGGTAATGATCAAACCCTATAGCCTAAGGGGTCATTTTGTTCGTGAAAACTTTGTGAAGGAATTGGAAAGTTTGAAAGGAATTGAAATTTGTAGGAATTGTAGCTAATTCCTTTATACATTAGCTACATGTTTGGTTGGTAAAACTGATGACAGAATTGAAAGGAATTGGAAAGTTTGAAAGGAATTGAAATTTGTAGGAATTGTAGTTAATTCCTTTAAACATTACCTACATGTTTGGTTGGTAAAACTAATGATGGAATTAAAATTAAAAAATAATTAAATTACTTAATTACCCTCTTAAAACTACCACCAATTTCCTCTTTAATTCGTCCCAATCTAGAACTTCAAATCAATGGCATCTGATCTAAAACAAATGTTTCAGTTTGAGAAATGCTTTAAGACATGCAAATTAATCACATGTTATTCTTTCCATGGAGATCTCAAATACAAACAGGCAAAATTCAACTTGTAAATCGGCCTTCTATTCCTACTCATCATGGCTACTCAATTTACTTGGATCTCAAAACAAAATCAACCATGCTTGTATTCTTATTCGGGTTTTAATTCTGTTAAAATGGTGCAACGGTCTGTTTATAACTTCAATTTTGGTGGATTTTGTTTAAGTTGTAGATTTTCCTTCAAGTAAGGTTTTGATTTTTGTTCTAATTTTTTATTCTAGTTCAACCGACTTTTATTTAAGCAATTTCGGTTTAGTTCTTCAATAGTGTAGCAAGTTAGACGATCGGTTGTGGCAGGTGATGTGCTAAAAGTAATTTAATAAAAACAATCTAAATTAACCTAAATTAGACACTAAGTAATACTCTAGACTCTCTAAACTCGACTAAACTACTAACCAGCAAGCGAACCGATCGACGCTAGTAAAGCTAAGTAAATCCGGATATCGAACCCACAGGACTCAATTTAACTACGTTAACTAACTTATCTAGACTGACACTGACACGGACATGACACTAACTGTTTTTATACTTGAGGGGGGGGGGGAGGTTCTAAATTTCCTAAAATTGTGATTTAAATTAAATTAATTAACTAAACACAAACTAACTCGGGTTTTTACTCAGATGATGGAAAAGACTACCTAGACTGAAATCCTGGATTGTACTAGTAATGATTTATCAGGATATTAATTATCATAGAATTGGGATCTTCTTATTCTAAACCTATCGAGATACCGAACAAGACCCTCGACCTTTCTCGAGAAGACACTTATGGAGCTCTAAAGGCTTTTATGGACACCGGTTAGTCTAGATTCCTCACGGGTTATCTAAGTGGTTTACAAAAGTATCCTAATTCAATCCACTCCCTCACAGACTATAAATCTAGGATAGACTTGGATTCTTAATTTGACTTGTTCATACAATAATAAATATTCTATCAATAATAAATCTAGGATTGTTAATGTTATATATTCACAAACTTTTATTTTAAAATCATAACACTTCAACCATAAAACAAAATATTAATTCTTCACTGGTATTTATCAGAATGACTCAATGTATCTATTAATATTTACATATTTAAGTCATCAAAATTGAAGAACAAGTCACCCACATATTAATTACCACACAAGTAAAAAAAGCCTAATTGGCAGCATGCACTTGAAGTGGCTGAGGTTGAGCCATAGTTCTCCTTTTCCACAAATTAATCTCCTTTCTAGGCTCCAACTTCACACCAGCAACCCTAACAAAATCATCACCAACACCTTTGTTTCTCACCATCACCGGCGCAGACGACGGCATCACGACCTCTTCACCGTCTCTTCCACCGGAATCCAATGGCGCAACCTGAGTCGTCCAATCAAAACTCATAAACGCATCTCTCCCACTTGCGAATCTCTTCATTGTACTCAAACATGGACCCTTCTGACCAGTCAACGCCACCTTTGACTTCTCATCGATTGCATCGCACTTTCTCCGGCCACCACTGAATAAGCTCCGAACCCAACATTTCTTCTTGCTCTTTACAACCACCGGATCCACTTTCATAACCTTTTCTTGATCTTCTTCGGTTTTATACGTTCTCACCGGAGTATACGACGTCGTTCTTGAAAACTTATTGGTTGGTTTGTTGGTGAGTTTCCGGTAGCGTTTGCACTTAACTGTACCTACGCAAGAGACTCTAGGAGAAGTGGGTTCGTGTAAAAGTGTGAGCTTTGAGTCGTTATTGATTTTCCGGTGGGTGTCGGACGGAAGTGTGGAGAGAATGGGGCCGGAGAATCCGATTCCGAGATTGGATTTGTGGGGTTTTTCTGATGGTTTCTTGTCTTTAACCGGGCTGTAA
This sequence comes from Helianthus annuus, assembly GCF_002127325.2. NCBI lineage: Eukaryota > Viridiplantae > Streptophyta > Magnoliopsida > Asterales > Asteraceae > Helianthus > Helianthus annuus. The sequence continues at coordinate 38,188,474 of NC_035444.2, read as the reverse complement.
AGTGAAGGGCTTTGAAATGAAACAGATGATGTTGCTGTTGGAAGATACTTCAAGATTTTGGTCATTGATTTTGTTGCAACTATCTTTTGGTGTTCCATTTCTAACACCAAAGTATTATTTATATCAAACCCTCTCTCACTCTCTAAGAACTTGGTGTGATTCTTTCTTACTCTTATGTATTTTGTATCTAAAATGAACAATGGGTGTGTTATATATACTTGTATATATGGTGATATGGATATGATTGTTATGTACTTTTAGGTAAGAGGGAGGAAACGAGGGGGTGGAGAGATCAAGGTTTTTTTGGTCAAATTAGGGCAAATATGACTAAGCAAACTCTAAAAGTATGGCATGGCATATATTTAATATGGATGAAGTATTCTAACCTTTTGAAACTATGATAGCATATTGTTTAGTATAAAATAATATTCATATAAAGATTGAATTTTAAAATGTTGTCCAATTCAAAAGATTTGAATATCACAACTATGAGAAAAAGCAGGACTCAACACTATTCTTTTAACTTTCAATAAGAAAACATATTTAGTTCAAGAAAAAAAAGAGTGATTACTGGTCCAACCCAATTTAACAAATCTGTTTTATCTTATGTTGAAAGACGATTTGTTCCAAGCCTACCTAGAACTTAACCAACCCAACTCACCCATGTTGTTTAATTAGTTTACAATATGTTTTAATTAAAATACCACATAATCTTTTTAGAATCTTCAAATTCTTGATATTTATATACTCATAACCAACATAAGCCTAATTATCCTAGTAAATCTGATGGGAAAAGGTCAGTCACGTCTGCAAAAGCAGACGGCACTGATGACCTGGCCCATCACCAATCCAGAAGAAACCCACCGTTCGAAGACTTACTATGGTAAAACACCTAACTCAGCCTTGAGCAATTTTGCTCCAGGAAAGATTCGAACCCATGACCAACACTTTGAAAGGTCAAAGAGTTGCTAATGCATTAGAAGGTCATCGACTTTATATACCGGTAGTAGTCCCATATATACTAGTTGATGGAGATGGTGAAACCCGAACTTTAAAGTGTTTATCTTACGTATATTATTCGATTTTAAGTAGTTATATGTGTTGAATAAGTTAACTACAAGTATTGGTAATTTTACAGGATAATCGCTTAATTTGGTGAAGTTATGAAGATTAAAGAAATGCATACTGGGCCGACAACAAGAGTTAGATGAATGAATTTTCATAAGAAAAAAAAAAGAATAAAACTCATCAACATCTAATATTACGTGGACTACTTAGGAGTTTTGGTGGCACCATTATTTTTTGAAGCACAACAAAAGTCAACAACATTAATTAGGACATCACATGAATTAGAAGAGGTGGGCTTCATCATTATATTGGCAGATCTTGGTAGGTGACAATATTGGAGAAACAAAGGCAACCGACAATTGTTTTGGGGGCCCACGATTTAGAAGACACGCATACTTTTGGATTGGGCCGCCACACAAAAGGCGGGGGGACGGTTACTGGCATTGCAAAAAAAAAAAAAAGAAAACTGACGGTTACGAGAGGAGCGCCCGGGGGGCTGTTCGGAACGCAATTAAAAAAGGAGAAGCATAAGGAGAAAAGAGAAGAATTGCTTTGAAGATAATGCGCGGCTAGTCTCGTCGGTTTCACCCCAGTGTAGGTAGTTGTATTTTCTAGGGTTTATGCATTTGTTCTTTGATTCGATTTTGTGACAACTTGTATTGATTTTTGAAACCACTGACAATAGTTTACATTTGTTTCGCATTCGTAAAATGTCGAACGATGTTAAAAGTTATGACTTTGCGAAATGGTTATGTGTAGTTATGCATTGTCGTGGTTAGGATTTACTTGTGTTGATTAAAAAGTGTCTTTTTGTCCGTTCTTCAGGACGTTGATAGCTAGTAGCACCTAAGTCACGGTACACTAAATCCGCTAATCAAATGCAATTGAGTTGAATTAAAACATGTAGGAACCCTAGGACTTACAATTACCGAAACCGGGTGTGATCCGTATTCCTAATTCTTGTTTTCAATTAAGTAGTTTAGTTTTGAAAGTTTGGTTAACAAATCATCGTTTTAGATAATATCAATTTGTCGGTTCACTCCGATATCCTTTCAAACTAATTTAATAAATAAAAATAGCAATCTTCATAATCACTTTGTACATTATTTGTAAATAGTCTAACTAATCGAACGGGTCGTGCGATACTGACCACAAGCTCTTCGTGGATACGATACCCGACTTACCCTAGCTACCTAGGTTTAATTGGGTTTTTGACTGACCGAGACGACACGGTCACGTCAAAATGGCGCCGCTACCGGGGAGCTAGTGCGCTTAGTATTTCATTGCTTGTTCGATTTTAGTTTAGTTTATTTTTCTTGTATTTTTTTTTTTTTGTGATTTTACTTTGGGTGGTCGAGCTTTTTGTGCAGGTACATGTTTTGCAGGTACCATCTTTCAATATGAATTGGGTAGATGATGATCCATGTGAGTGTTGTGGAAGCGGAGAGCACTATTTAGAGGATTGCTCTGTTTTCTACGAAAAAGTTCAAGCTAACAAGGAACGGGAAGACTACCTCAGCGGATTGTTTGATTATAGGAGGGCGGATCATAAAGATTTCAATGGTCCATCCTCACATTATCCATACACTAGACCACCTCTACCACCAAAGCAAGAAAGCGGATGTCCTTGTTGTGGAAAAATTCATATACATGAAGATTGTCCAGTGTTTTGGAAAGATCCGGTGTTTTGGAAAGGAAAAATAAAGTTTGGTTACAAGCCACCACCACATTATCAAGAATACTACTATGAACCCAAATCACCATATTTCTCAAGTTACCGGGAGGAGGAGTATGATGATTATTATAATGAATACTCTCAACCGGTATACGAGAACCCACAAGATTCGATGCATTCTAAGCTTGATGCTCTCATGGACATGATGAAAGAATATCACCAGGATATCAAAGATATGAAGAAAGCGAATGAAGTGAGAGATAAAGCCCATGAAGCATTGGTGGTGCAAGTGGGTCAATTAGCGGAGGAATTAGCCCAACTTAAACGAGACCAAGAGGTTTGGGCCAATGGTACAATAGTAGATGGTGATGTGGTGGAAGAGGTTATCGATCTTCCCGAGCAAGAAAATGAATATTTGAACCGAGCGGAAGACATCCCACCGCGAGACGAGTCGGATCCGAAAGATGCCCACGTTCATATCCATCCTTATCCCATATTTATCACTCCAACCAACAAAGTTGGGGATGCGGGTTCGGGTATAAGGATTCGAAGGGTGGCGTTGCAAGACATAGGCCAGTTTAGTAAGAAGCGACCCCAAAGTTGTACAATATGCATGCCGAGCAAAATAAAAAGAGAATGGATCCGGCATGCCAAATACCGAGCGTATGTTGGAAACTCGGTAGGCAAATGTGCACTTCGACCACCATGAGAGGTAAATCAGGTATAATTGTTGTAGAGTTTGTATTATTATTTGTTTTATTTTTTTTAGTAGTTAAATGAACGTTGTGGGTGTGTTCCCTATATAACCCTCACGAGACCTCTCGTCCTCCCAAGCTATTGGGGGGTTTAAAAGGGCTTGTTGCATAAGCTAAATGCAACCGTGATTCCTACGAAAGTGAGTTAGGCTTGTTATTGTTGTAAATTATTTTTCCACATAAATCAAAGTAAATTAATGTATGACTTGGTAATATTTTCATAAAAGTGGTAGAACTAGGTAACTAATAAATTTTAATGGTTGTGAGAAGCATGCTTCTACACAAGGGTTAAGATTTGTAGGTACATTATGTTTGTGAGACGACCGCTTTGTTGAAGAGATGAAGAGCACACGAGGAATGAGCTCTAAAAATCAGGTGCATACGTTCCCTTTTTACTTTTGATTTTTTAGTTAGCAAATAAGTGGATTGTAAATTGTATATCATTTTTCCGGGGTGAAATTTTGGGGAAGTTAGTCGTGTCACATCCCTTGTGCGTTTTTAAAAACTCTAATTCTTACACATTGAGGACAATGTTTACCTCAAGTGTGGGGATGGGGGAGTAGTAAAAGTTTTTCGATTTTTGACCCGTTCATTTAAATACTACACATTGAGGACAATGTTTACCTCAAGTGTGGGGATAGGGGAAAAATTTCAAAAATTTTTCAAAATGTCTTTGTTTGAAGCAATCTAAAAAGCACAAGTAACTAAGTTAACGAGGGATGTCACAACTCATTTGGTCTTTTGTCATGGTCAAGTTCAAGTTAATAGCATGACGGGTATTTAGCGGGTGGTTATTTGGGAATAATTCGCCTAAGAAACTAGCACATCATGCACGTCACATACCATACCCTTTATATATGTGAGGTTTTAAGCCACTTTTACATAATAGAATTACATATATATGTTTCTTTGTTTGAGTGGACCATTAGTCATGTATTGTAGAACTTGTATCTTTTGATACGTTTGAGACCATAGACCGAATACAAGCACGAGAATGATTAAGGCATTAGGTAAACCTTTTTCTTTTACACCATTTGCTTACCTTTACCCAAATAAATCCCCTAGTCGCCCACTTTGAGCCTAAACCTTTCGTTTGACCACCCTATAGCCCATAACCGTAAACCTTTTTCTTTTAAACCTGTGTGATGGAAATTCGATTTTAGGATTATTTGTTTGTATAGTTGTGGTTTATATTTGCAAAAAAAAAAAAAAAGAAAAGAAAAAAAAAAGTGCAGAAAAATTGTGAAAAAGAAGAAAAAAATTGTTAAGAAAAACACAAAAATATGTGTTTATAGTTTGATTTAATAAAGGCGAAAAATTGTTGCCTTCTAGTCGATGTTTGTAGATAATTGTGTTTAGCATAGTTATTTTGTAATAAAAAGTTGAGTTTTCATCACCTTAGCCACTTAAAAAAAAAATCCTATTCCATACCCTTAACCTAGCCTTGTTACAACCCTCCAAAGACCTTTTGACTTGTGCTTAGTATTCATGTTCGGTGGTGGAGAATGATTGAGTTGCAAGCCTATGCGGGTACGTGTTCTAATCGGTTTTGAGTGATTACCTAGAAAGTGCTAATTCATTAACTAATTAGCCAAATTTTATAAACCGAGTGGAGAGAACATTGTGAGGGATGTGCATGACTTGTTAGTTTTACGGGCGGGTTAATCTTGGATAACCATATTATACGTGATTATTCACTTTACCGTTAGATATTTTGTAAATTGTAAAAAGTTTGAACCGGGCATGACATTAGACCTTAACCTTTGTCTCAGGAATGGGAAGTGTGTTTCTCGTTTGACCCACGTGAAAGTGAAAGACAGATTTGCTTGAGGGCAAGCAAACGACAAGTGTGGGGATGTGATGGAGATGGTGAAACCCGAACTTTAAAGTGTTTATCTTACGTATATTATTCGATTTTAAGTAGTTATATGTGTTGAATAAGTTAACTACGAGTATTGGTAATTTTACAGGATAATCGCTTAATTTGGTGAAGTTATGAAGATTAAAGAAATGCATACTGGGCCGACAACAAGAGTTAGATGAATGAATTTTCATAAGAAAAAAAAAAAGAATAAAACTCATCATCATCTAATATTACGTGGACTACTTAGGAGTTTTGGTGGCACCATTATTTTTTGAAGCACAACAAAAGTCAACAACATTAATTAGGACATCACATGAATTAGAAGAGGTGGGCTTCATCATTATATTGGCAGATCTTGGTAGGTGACAATATTGGAGAAACAAAGGCAACCGACAATTGTTTTGGGGGCCCACGATTTAGAAGACACGCATACTTTTGGATTGGGCCGCCACACAAAAGGCGGGGGGACGGTTACTGGCATTGAAAAAAAAAAAAAAAAAAAAAACTGACGGTTACGAGAGGAGCGCCCGGGGGGCTGTTCGGAACGCAATTAAAAAAGGAGAAGCATAAGGAGAAAAGAGAAGAATTGCTTTGAAGATAATGCGCGGCTAGTCTCGTCGGTTTCACCCCAGTGTAGGTAGTTGTATTTTCTAGGGTTTATGCATTTGTTCTTTGATTCGATTTTGTGACAACTTGTATTGATTTTTGAAACCACTGACAATAGTTTACATTTGTTTCGTATTCGTAAAATGTCGAACGATGTTAAAAGTTATGACTTTGCGAAATGGTTATGTGTAGTTATGCATTGTCGTGGTTAGGATTTACTTGTGTTGATTAAAAAGTGTCTTTTTGTCCGTTCTTCAGGACGTTGATAGCTAGTAGCACCTAAGTCACGGTACACTAAATCCGCTAATCAAATGCAATTGAGTTGAATTAAAACATGTAGGAACCCTAGGACTTACAATTACCGAAACCGGGTGTGATCCGTATTTCTAATTCTTGTTTTCAATTAAGTAGTTTAGTTTTGAAAGTTTGGTTAACAAATCATCGTTTTAGATAATATCAATTTGTCGGTTCACTCCGATATCCTTTCAAACTAATTTAATAAATAAAAATAGCAATCTTCATAATCACTTTGTACATTATTTGTAAATAGTCTAACTAATCGAACGGGTCGTGCGATACTGACCACAAGCTCTTCGCGGATACGATACCCGACTTACCCTAGCTACCTAGGTTTAATTGGGTTTTTGACTGACCGAGACGACACGGTCACGTCACTAGTCACATATATGGCTCATCTTCTTAGACCATGTGTAGTGGAGCATTATAGGGCATTATAGGGCAAAAAAACGCCCTCTTCCCCATTACATAGGGCATTATAGGGCAAAAAAAATGGTTTGGCGTTTTAATGAAAACGCCTAAAATGAATTGTGGAAGGTTTGACTTGGTTTTACTAGCCAATGAGAAAATAGTTTGCTTTTTTTTTTGTTTAATGATTGGTAGGGGCATTATTAGGCATTATGCCCACTACACCACTTTTGCAATAATGCCCTATGCTGACTGGGATGCCACGTGTCGGATAATGCCCCATGGTGGGGGCATTATTTTTCTTAACCACTACACATGGTCTTATGTATACGTACAAATTAATCACTCTTTGATTGGTTGGATTAAATCAAACTGGTCTAATTGTATTCATGGGTATTCTATGCCATCTAATATCATGAGATTAAGTAGTCTTTGATTGGTTGGATTAAATCTAATTGGTCATTTGGTCTAATTATATTTATGGGTAATCTATGCCATCTAATATAATAAAATATAATAAAGCGTAAGGACTTACAGATGATGATGTTCAAATTAAGAATTCTCTCTAATGCAACTTATCAAGAAGAATTATACTTGTGTTTGCTCTTAACTATACATGGACACGATTAATTAATGTCAACAAAAATGCTTATCGCGCTTGTGTAAACGAAATTACTTTGCTTCCGAATAGAATCTTTTATGAATTCTCAAACAATGAAGACATCTGAAAATCTTACAATTAATTATCAAAACTGATTTATACATTAAACTTTATAACACCTTATATACTATTTAGATTACTTGAAATTTTGTATTAGGACCAAAGTTAGACACGTACAGTTTTGATTTTTTCATAGTCATTGCAAACATTCTATTTCTTTTGATTCTTAAGTGTATCATGACATTCTGGATGGTGGTCTCTTTAGATTAGAACTAGATGACAATTTTTCAAATCTTTGTTATCATATAATATTAATGAATCACTAACAAAGAGTGTAAGGGTATAATTTATAGGAATACGTATTAATTATAACGGGTTTTGATTCAGGTTGTAAATGAATAGTGTCTTTAAAGGTTTAGTAGTGTTTTGGGCTAGTAGGTGTTTGAGCTGAACCATATGTTTATTGTGGGCCTAGGTAACCTCATAATCCTTGTAATATATAAACAAGGTGATAGCTTCCTTCATAAGTTAGCGATTTTGGTAGATCATTGTACTCATACTAGACATTTTTGTTCTTAAAGTAATAGAAACTTGTGTGAGTTTAAAATATTCTTCTTCAAGTTCTTGGTGTTCGTATTATTTGTTCTTAGAGTTAACTTTCATTTTGCTTCCTGTGATTTGGTCATTTTAACGGTTTTACCCCAGTAGTTTAAAAATAGCCATTTTTCTCCTTGATTTTTCTAACTTATCATCATTTTGCTCCCCGTCTCTAACTCCATCCAAAAAATCCATTAAGTAGAAGGGTATTTTGGTAATTTTATAGATAAAAGCAAGGGCATGTAAGTCTTTTCACCTAAATAAACCTATAACTTGTTTATTTACATGTATATAAGTAATTCTTTTCTGATCCCCCATCTTTCCAATCACTCTTTCTACCGGCCACCACCATCCACAACCATCCACCACCACCTGCAACTACCACCTGCCGACCACAACTACCGCGACATTTAACTAAACGTTTTAATTGAGTTAGAGCCAGGGAGTAAACTACCGAAATATCCCTACTTTTAATTGAACGTTTTAACTGAGTTAGAGCCAGGGAGCAAACTGGTGACAAACTCGAAAGATCAGAGAGGAAAATGGCTATTTTTAAACTATTGGAGCAAAACCATTAAAATAACCAAACCACAGGAAGAAAAACGAAAGTTAACTCTTGTTCTTAAATCACTACGTGTTTGGATTCCACACAAACACGCGGTTAAATAATATCACTGAAAGATCGGTTTGGGGTTTACAATTGGTGTCAAAGCTTTATAACTCTTTGGAGACTCAGATTATATCAAAGATATTTTTTTGAATTTTGTTTAGATTCATCTTTTTGAGACTTGGTTCGAGCAGTTTTTCATAGATTTGGGCTGCTTAGGAATTCATGGGTGTCGTTTTCTGTGTTCTCGAATTAGAGATGCTCGATTTTGTTCCTGTTTTGGTGTTTTAGTTCCTGAAAATGGAGAAAATTAAAGAACATCTTCAAGGTGTTCTTCTGTGGTGTTTGAAGATCTTCAAATATTCATTAATATTTTCAGGATCAAGGGTTAATCTTAAAACTTTGGAAAAAGTTGTTTAATATTTTTGAAATTCTAAAAGATACTGACAGTCATATTTTATTGGGATGAACTTGATCAACAAGATCTTGGATTCTAGTTCTCGGGAAGTTTGGAGTTCACAGGATTTTCGAGTTCTCGAAAATTCAAGTGTTCACGAGGTGTTTAGTTTAAGAGAACATTTTTTAAGAGAACAAGTTTTTTAAGAGAGCAAGTTTATTTGAGAACAAGTTTTTTTTAAGAGAACATGTGTTCAAGAGAACACACTACTAGAAATTGGGTTTTTGCTACCACGTTTTTGGTCGTAAAATAGTGACAACTGCCCTTTGCTTTTTTGCTACCAAAAAGTCGGTAGAAAAAGCACACGTGGCAATTGTCCTTTTGCCACCTATTTGCTACCGTTTTATTTTTTGCAATGTTTTGTTACCGTTTTGCTATTGCATTTTATCCCCATTTTACTACCGCTTTTTGTTTAAATTAGAAAAAAAGTACATCATGCTTTTGATATGACATGATAAATATTTGTTTTCACGCACATTTGATTTCATGAAAAAAATGTTTAGCAATAAATTTTAATATTCCTATATTCTAATCGTATAAATGTTAAACACATGGTTTAAATACGATTAAAAGAAAAAAAAAGTAGAACGCATCTGAAGACTACCGAATCCCAAAATATCACATGCATAAAAGACGTAGACAAATGAAGAAAAAGGTGCCTATGAAACAACAACAACAACACAACAACAATAATAATAATAGAGTAGGAAATTATCTATATATAATTAAAAATTTAGTTACATGAACTATTTTACAACCTTCATTAATGAGACTCTTAAATACATGAGTCTCTTAAATACATTCTTTCTTCAAATTAATAAAATAAGTATATTGAATAAAATTTATATACAAGAAAATTTATATACAAGAGAATGAAAATGAAATATCTATATATAATTAAAAATTTATATATAGACTCCTCCAAATCCACTGCTCCATTCGAATCACGGTCAAACTGAAGAAACAACGAGTCATAGACATGAGAGAGCTCTTCAGGGTCGGGTTTCACATCAATCCCAAAATGGGTTTCAATCATTCTTAAAAACTGTAGTTCTTTCAACATCTCCGAATATGACAACTGTCCGTCATGGTTCGTATCAAAGTAAGCAAATCGATCTTGAACCGAACCATTGAACGCTTCATCGTCTTCGATAAAGCCGAGAATGATGGCACCATCTAACAACTCAACACTCATTTTTTATATGTTCTTTTTTTCTTTTTGTAAATTTGTTGGTTTTGAGTTGTGACTTGGGGTTAAGTAATATATATATCTATATCTATATATAATAATTAAAAATTTAGTTACATGAACTATTTTACAACCTTTATTAATGAGACTCTTAAATACATGAGTCTCTTAAATACATTCTTTCTTCAAATTAATAAAATAAGTATATGAAATAAAATTTATATACAAGAAAATTTATATACAAGAGAATGAAAATGAAATATAAGTATATTAAATAGAATTTATATAGATGAAATGTTTATGTCGTTTTATTGGAAGTAAAAAAAAAAATTAAAACCATGTAGATTTTGAAGAAAATAATTAAAAATTTAGTTACATGAACTATTTTACAACCTTCATTAATGAAACTCTTAAATACATGAGTCTCTTAAATACATTCTTTCTTCAAATTAATAAAATAAGTATATTGAATAAAATTTATATACAAGAAAATTTATATACAAGAGAATGAAAATGAAATATCTATATATAATTAAAAATTTATATATAGACTCCTCCAAATCCACTGCTCCATTCGAATCACGGTCAAACTGAAGAAACAACGAGTCATAGACATGAGAGAGCTCTTCAGGGTCGGGTTTCACATCAATCCCAAAATGGGTTTCAATCATTCTTAAAAACTGTAGTTCTTTCAACATCTCCGAATATGACAACTGTCCGTCATGGTTCGTATCAAAGTAAGCAAATCGATCTTGAACCGAACCATTGAACGCTTCATCGTCTTCGATAAAGCCGAGAATGATGGCACCATCTAACAACTCAACACTCATTTTTTATATGTTCTTTTTTTCTTTTTGTAAATTTGTTGGTTTTGAGTTGTGACTTGGGGTTAAGTAATATATATATCTATATCTATATATAATAATTAAAAATTTAGTTACATGAACTATTTTACAACCTTTATTAATGAGACTCTTAAATACATGAGTCTCTTAAATACATTCTTTCTTCAAATTAATAAAATAAGTATATGAAATAAAATTTATATACAAGAAAATTTATATACAAGAGAATGAAAATGAAATATAAGTATATTAAATAGAATTTATATAGATGAAATGTTTATGTCGTTTTATTGGAAGTAAAAAAAAAATTAAAACCATGTAGATTTTGAAGAAAATATGTATTATTATACGTAATGGATGGTTTTAAATAAGCAATTAGTGTGTGTATAATGTAATCATTCAATTAAAACTCATAACTCGCTTTATTTTTTCATACGTTATATATGTTTTAAGGCAACATGGGTTACACATCAATGCATATTTAATAATCATTTAATTAAAACCCATAACTCACTTCATTTTTTGTCTACGTTATATTTTTGAAGGCAACCATGATGCACATTTAATATCTATATATAATTAAAAATTTAGTTACATGAACTATTTTACAACCTTCATTAATGAGACTCTTAAATACATGAGTCTCTTAAATACATTCTTTCTTCAAATTAATAAAATAAGTATATTGAATAAAATTTATATACAAGAAAATTTATATACAAGAGAATGAAAATGAAATATCTATATATAATTCAAAATTTATATATAGACTCCTCCAAATCCACTGCTCCATTCAAATCACGGTCAAACTGAAGAAACAACGAGTCATAGACATGAGAGAGCTCTTCAGGGTCGGGTTTCACATCAATCCCAAAATGGGTTTCAATCATTCTTAAAAACTGTAGTTCTTTCAACATCTCCGAATATGACAACTGTCCGTCATGGTTCGTATCAAAGTAAGCAAATCGATCTTGAACCGAACCATTGAACGCTTCATCGTCTTCGATAAAGCCGAGAATGATGGCACCATCTAACAACTCAACACTCATTTTTTATATGTTCTTTTTTTCTTTTTGTAAATTTGTTGGTTTTGAGTTGTGACTTGGGGTTAAGTAATATATATATATCTATATCTATATATAATAATTAAAAATTTAGTTACATGAACTATTTTACAACCTTCATTAATGAGACTCTTAAATACATGAGTCTCTTAAATACATTCTTTCTTCAAATTAATAAAATAAGTATATGAAATAAAATTTATATACAGGAAAATTTATATACAAGAGAATGAAAATGAAATATAAGTATATTAAATAGAATTTATATAGATGAAATGTTTATGTCGTTTTATTGGAAGTAAAAAAAATTAAAACCATGTAGATTTTGAAGAAAATATGTATTATTATACGTAATGGATGGTTTTAAATAAGCAATTAGTGTGTGTATAATGTAATCATTGAATTAAAACTCATAACTCGCTTCATTTTTTCATACGTTATATATGTTTTAAGGCAACATGGGTTACACATCAATGCATATTTAATAATCATTTAATTAAAACCCATAACTCACTTCATTTTTTGTCTACGTTATATTTTTGAAGGCAACCATGGGTTACACATCAATGCACATTTAATAATATAATAATAATCATCATCAAAACACACATCAATTTCATGGGTACCTTTTCATCCTGGATGCTTTATAAACTGTCCTAGAAAGTGAACTCGCTTAGCAAGAGTGTGTGAGCACCATGTTTTTATCAATGTTATGGTTTGGTGTTGATAAGAGTTTTAAAAAGCTGCACAGCATGCTTCTTATGGTTTATATGCAAGCCCTCACCACATGAGTCTTCATTGATGGCTTGGGATGTTGGTCTTTCAGCAAATCTGTTGCATGTTATACATAGTAGGTGTGATGAATCATGATCCATCATTGAAGCAACAATCTGGAGAGCTTTTGAAGTTGTGTAGCTTAAATTATTCAGATTCATTTTTTTAATCCAAATGCAAGCTTACAAGAACTATCCAGTGATGAATGGAGGTGATAGCGCTTTTATGATCCCATTCAAGACTTGGGCACAAGCAAAGATGATTACTTTACAGAAGTTTTTTAATCCATTCAGTCACATATTTGTGTTTTTAATTTCATATCATGTTTAACTCTATAGTTTTGCTTTGCTCATATTTAAGTTTTTGTCTTGGTCAGAGTGATTGATTGTTGAGAAGACAGAAGTAGTGTCATTTGTTTGAAGAACTGACCAAAGAATCAAACATAATAAAAAAATACTCTGTTTCAAAATGATTGCAAGCACTTCATGTTTTAAGTTGTTGAAATATATCAAGTTTGTTGGGAAGGAATAATTTTATGTTCTTTTATTTGTTGAGTAGTAGTTGTTATAAGACTCTGATTTAACTTTTGTATATGATATCTTGGTTTAACATGAATATGTTTGTCTTGAGCTAGAAACTATATGTATTTTGCAGTTTGAGGACGATGATGAAATTGAAAATCAGAGGTGAACAACCTCTTAACATCAAATATAGAATGGGATAATCGATTGCCAAGTGATTATAAACAGTACATATATTATTCAAACAAAGAGTTGATGAAAAAGCCTCAAGGTGATGTGATCTTTCCCACAAAAGAGGAAGCATACTCCATTCTTTCACGGGGTGTAATTATCAAGGTCAACTGTGAAGTTAACATAGTAAGTCTCTTACCCTTGAATATTTTTATAATTTATATTTCATAAACTAAATAAAATTTTTAAATCTTCATCATTTTGCTCTCCTATAATATATACATAATGATAGCAGTTTGGGCTTCCAGATCTTATATGTGAGATATATTGATGAGATTAAAAGTTCAGTTCTGAGCTCACAAAGAGTCCGAGAGTGTATGGTATAATACTATTAGGTTTAAGATAGATAAAATATACAATAAACCACACGAGTCTCGGTGAACTTCACACACATTATTGGTAGGAATCCAAAAACCATATGAGAGAATCCTGCGGAAGTGCGGAAGTGGGGGTTCAGGGACTAGGGGATGCGTTTTATTGAAATGCCACTACAAGGTACTTCAGATCTGCATGATTGATGAAAATTGCATGGAAGCTGAAGTTGTAACCGATTGTCACAGGTAATCATGATTCATCAGTATTAAATTACTGCTGATGAGTGGCAATGTGGTCTATCAGTAGGGGTGGCAAAAATACCCGAGGCTGGCGGGAATGCGTAAAGCCCGAACTATCGGGTACGCATATTCGGGTTTGGGAATGTCATGGGTATTGGATGGATATAAATACCAGGGCTGATTAACCGAAATATAAACCCACTTGCCTAACCATATACCCGATTTTTAAAGTCCCTTAAGCTTTCTCCAATAATGCTTCATTCTAATAGTTACTTATGTAGAAAATCAACTTTATTTCTGAATTTTGAGATAAGTATTTTAAGGTGAACGCGCAGCCCCCCCCCACCCCATTTCAATAACAAATAATGCATTATTATGACACCTACGAACTTCATGCACGTGTTAGTTGGCCGTAACCGAGTGTTACTGTTAGGAAGCCTTTGTAAATGCTCAAAGTTGGCTGCAAATGCCACAAATGACAAGAAAAGGAAAGAAAGGGTTAATGAAATCGTCGGAAGAAATAGAAAGATGAAACCTTAATTGATGCATACATTTTAATATCAAAAGCTGTAACGCTTTGTACATAAACAACCCACATCCTATAGGGAGCTACTTTGAAATTTTTAACCGATTTTCTAAACACTTTGCCGTGGTACGAGAGCACGTAAACCCGCATACATAAGGAACATAATACTGAAATGATTAGCGACTACGTTTATAGGTTTAGGGTCTAATTCTTTAATTGGTACTTCTGCCATAGACGCATATTCTGATGTCACTTGGCCCACCTCGCTCTAAATTGAAAATCAACTTTATTTCTGAATTTTGAGATAAGTATTTTAAGCTGAACGCGCAACCCCCCCCCCATTTTAATAACAAATAATGCATTATTATGACGCCTACGAACTTCATGCACGCGTTAGTTGGCTGTAACCGAGTGTTACTGTTAGGAAGCCTTTGTAAATGCTCAAATGTGTAAAGACATAAGGGGAGAATTAGAAGTGCATTGTTCTACATTAAAAAATATAGGAATAAAAAACGTGGTAACGCATCACTTCGAATGTGTAAAGACATATAAGGGAGAAGTTGGCTTTTTGAAAAAAATAAACATGGGATACGCCTCCCTTTCTTAAAGAGAGAATGTAAAGGTGACATATATGAGCTAGCCCATATCATTGTCGAATTATTTTATATGGTATTATGGTCCATGGTTTAATAAAGTTTAAGCACGCCCCTTTGTAGGCGTATTGTCTTACATGTTATGCACCAGTTGTGTCAGACGTCTTACCACAAACAAACAATAGCTATTATGCATGCCGTGCATCGCACGGGCTTTCTCCCTAGTAAGTATAATTAACTAATAAGTGTTCATAACTAAACTTATATTAAATAATATAATAACCATCCATAATGACTAATAAGTGTTCATAACTAAACTTATATTAAATATCAAAAAATATGTAATTATTTAATAGAAGAAAGATAGGAGAAAACAAAAGTTGAGTTTTTCAAGTTTTCCGTTTTTAGCGCCATAACTTCTTTATACGACATTGTTGTTTTCAAGTTATATCATAAAAATTGAGCATATTGTTTTCTTAGCATTCGTATAATATTGATATACTTTTTATTTTTTAAATAAAAAGTATATGAAATTGTACATATAATTGCGTTGTTATAACATTGACATAGTGTTGATATGCGCAAAGGCCTAAATAAATGTGTATGAATGTATGATTGTGTTGTTATACAATTTACACGGTGTTGATATGTGTCTAATTAAGAATGGATACATACGCGGATAACTATGTTATTACATAACACCACCTATGCTTTCGTAAGCAGAATATCAATTTAGACCTAAACGTATAGCAGCACCACTTATGTGGTATAATATAACAGTTATACATATAGTGAGTTACGCTTAAAAAAACTCACTATAAAAAAAACATGTAAATATTATCCACCTTAAACTATCGCTCTTTCCACCATAATTACCACATAACCCATCATTAATTATAACATTAGCCACCTACCATTTCCACCCCAAACAACCAGAAACCACCCTCAATCAGAAATAATATCCGATCACTAGAACAAGACCATTTTTTGACAAAACCATAAAAAAAGGAGTAGAATGAAGGTAACGACAATAACTCGAAAATAACTTTTAAACAATAACCATATTCAAATTCTTGAAGGTCATATGACCACCATAACATCAAATAAACAAGAGAAAAACAAGCATAAAAGTGATTTGTATTCACTCAGAGTTGATGAAACAGTTGTCGAGACTCCCAGTCGGCAGCATGAATCCCCACACAAATAGCCTTAAACTCTGGCAAGCAAAGTTACCAGGCTAAAACATCCCCATACCGACCAAGATCTAAACTATCATATATCGAGAAACATATCACCATTCACGACGTATAAAGTAACAAATCAAGCCTCTTACACTTTGTTCCCGAGACTCATTTAACAGGGGGAGATGAGGGAAAAGAGATGAAAATATGAAAAACCATGTTCCCGAGTTTCATTTAACAGGAGGAGGGGAGGGAAAAGGGAAGAAAATACGACCAAATATGACCATATATTCATCCTCCCAAATTGGAGAGATTTGGAGAGAAAATTTTCCTTCCCCTCCCCTCCCCTCACCTCCCCCTGTTAAATGACTCGGGAACATAGTGTTAATGACGGAAATACACTTCACCTCCACCTTCTATACAACCCTCATAGATTCTTATAAACCCTAGCTGCCACCTCCATACACACAACCAAACCAGAAAAGACACACGAAACCCAGGATTCACACCAGAATGAAAACAAAAAACATGAGAATCAATCAGAAACAAGTCTAAATCTCGATTTTACGTCTCCGGCAGGTTTTTCCAATGAACATCCGACCAAACCGAAACTGAAACGAGGCAAGCAAGGCTCTAACACTAAATGATAAGAACAAGTAGATCTGGCTTTGGTAAATAGGAGTGAGACATCTGAATTTAAATGAAGAACACACAAAAAGATATATGAAAATAAAATCTAACTAAGAAATATTCATTAAAAGTGGTAAACAAACTACAAGATTATCATCTACCCTGGATGAGCCCCCAGGGTGGTGGCTCCCAAATTCCACACCCTAAAAGTGATGTCTACTATTCTATTTAAAGACCCTGAGACTTGTCCTCCAAGCAAACCGCCCCTTGCTTGGAAAACCTCCTAAAGATGCTAAAACATACAAACTATATCAAATCAACTCACTACATCATACGAACAATAACATCGCCAATTAAAGTCGCCTTAATTGATAACATCTTCCGCCAACACTTGTGTCTTCGTTGAGAATCGTCGATCATTGTTCTTTGTTAGATCTGGTCTTCGATTGTAGATGCACTGGTGATACTAAGAGGTCATCAGGTTGTGCATCGGTGACACTCAGATGTCACCGGGATAATCGCAACAGTATACAATGATCAAATACGTGTCACCTGATTAGCTGAGTCTTGATCTAAAATATTCCAATCTTGACACTTCCCTCTCTCACTTTCATATTATAGTATATAATGGTCTCAAAAGTTCCAACAATGTCTCCCTAGACCATTGCATACCACTAGAACTCATCACACACTAATCCACATTGTCAACAGAGTAGTCTACAAATAAAGTCGTCTAGATCGTCTAACTTTAAGACTTGTTAGTTCATCTTCTTGAAAGGTCTTCAAGACTTGCTAACTTTGAGTGTTCAACTTACGTAAGCTGCATCTTCAACACTTGCACCATTGGTTATGTTGTTGATGACATTAAACTATCTTTTTCAGACCCAACAATCTCCCCCTTAGTCTAATGTTATCAAACTCTCGTAATATGTTCAGAGCCATAAAGTCTTTGTATACTTGTATGTTGTGATCTTCGATTTGGCAAGCATCAGTCTCAACTTCAAGGCCCAACAATTTAAAATGTAGTCATGCATGTGGGGTAGCCCACTTTTTTTGAACGACGACTTTCTTGTATTAGGCTACCATACTCCCCTAAATTGAAGAGGCATGTTGCCCCACTCTGGCCAGACTATGTTGTCATAACCGGGTCCACGCTGCCTTCGGAGTTTAGCTTGACGTTCCCCCAGGAAACAATACCGTCGACTGCCACTTGACAGTCGTTGTGCCACCACAAGAGCAGAACTCTCTGGCGTAACACACGGTGAGACGAAAACCCAGGTGAGCTCAGGATAGAGCCTGACACCTCTGCAAATAGGCTAGGTTGTATCCAATATTGCCTAATTCACCAAATTGACACAAGTGGGGATTGAACTTGGGTCTCCATTAGAGAACCCAATTCTCCCTAGCTACCACTAGGCCACAAAAGTGGATTAGGCAAAAGGCTCTTAAAAGAGAGGTTTCAGGTTCAAATCTCGGTAAGAGAATAATTTATTGGTGTAAAGTAGCTTAATAACATTTGCTGTTAAAAAAAAAAGAAAGACTAAGATACGTATTTTGATCTTAAATTCTTAGTTAATGATTGCTATATACAGTAAACAAAAATTAGGTGTTTAAGATTCGAGTTGTCAAATACACTAAATTAGTATAATATTTGTGAAAATCATATACACGCAATAAAAAACTTCAATTTTAGAATCTCGTCCTAAATCAAAATATTATAATTATGTTGATTAGATTATAAGTCCTAAATCAAAATTATTAGTCAAAGTCCTAAATTAAAATATTATAATTATAATTATGTTGATTAGTCAAATTGTGGCATATGCTTAAAAGGCATTGCATGTGGGATAAACTCTACGTATTAAAAGGCATTGCACGTGGGTTAAAGATCATTACGCGGGTTAGGTTTAACGGTTACTACTCGCATATTAATATTTTAGCCAAAAAATGTTAATATGTCTCTAAACATTAACATCTAAGGAGAGAGTATTTGAGAAAGTATGTATTCTTTTCTCAATGGCAACCATTAACACGAGAAGATAAAGAAATAATCTTTATCCCACGTTGTTTTTATAAATAAATTTACTAGTTAAATGCCAAAATAGTCCTTGTGATTTGGACTATTTTGCCAGTATAGTCCAAAGGTTTCATTTTTATTTTAACATCTGGATCCAAAAAGTTTTCATCGTTACCATTTTGATCCAATTAACTTAACTCCATCCATGCTCCTCAGTTAGTTAAGGGGTAGTTTTGTCATTTCATGTTTTCTGAATTATATTAAAAATTATAAAAGGAGAACAAAAACTGTTTTGAGGGAGGATCGAACCCGGGCCTCTGGCCGGTTCACTTACAAACGCACAAGACACTAGCCAGTGAGCCATGCTCACATTTGTGCAAGAAATGGATCTTTATTGATTTTATGCTTTGATTCAGTTCATCACCTACACCTGCAAACAGATGACCAAACAGGTGCCACATCATCGTTTTCAGTCATTAGCTCGTTAATCAGCATGTATTCGAGATGCGGGTGCTTTAAAGATTCGTTAAAATCGTTTTCCGAAACTGAAACCCACGACATTGTTCTCTAGAGTTCTATGATCGCAGCTTATGGGTTTCACGGAATGGGAAACAAGCATATTCAATCAAATGGAAAACGAAGGGTTAGAACCGAACGATGTTACGTTCATGAGTTTACTTTACGCTTGCAGTCACTGTTGTGACAACATTCACTTTTCCTCACATTCCGTACACTAAATAAACAGTAAATTGTGCTTTAATGACTGTGCATGATCTAGTTTACCAGACAAATAATTTTCTGTTTTCCATGCAAGTAAATTCATGCACGTTTTATACTACAAGAATTACTTTATGATAGCATTGCGTCAAAAATACTAGTAAACTCACCGGTAAGACACATTGTGTCGACAATTCTGCAGAAGGCAGTTAGACAATAAAATTGGAGCCTAGTTGTAGGTCCAACGACAAGAATACATTAAAACCCAAGAGTACATATACAAGGGTTTATATTTAGACTTTCTGGAAGCTAAATACGCACTAAAAAGCACCCGAAATACACTTTAAAAGCTGAATTTAATACAATTCAGCAATATAACAAGATTGTTTCATACAAAAATACGACAAATTGATCCAGGATACTTCCCTAAGGGTCGGGAATTGAAAGGGTTACAAAAGGATACATAAAGGACACTAAACGGTGCAATTTAGCACTTTAACGAACTGGTATTTAACCGAACAACCGGACATTACCCGGAATATCAAAATATTACTAGAAGCATTATTTTAATGTTTCCGAACTAGTTATGGTCCCCGAACACCATAACACCCCTTATAATATAATAACATAACAAGTCCCTAAACTAGACACTTGAAAACTAACTAGATTTTACATTTAGTAAATTGGAAGTTACACTTTGTTCCCCCCCCCCCCTTATTACAATCGGCCAAAGCCATGGCCCCACCAAATATTTACCAAATATTTACTAGATCTTGCTTGGATATGTTTTGATTTTATTTGGATATGGCAAGATCACTTGAGATATGGAAAGATCTTATGAAGATATGATATATATATATAAGAACATCATCTCATCTTCTTCACATTAACACCCTACATAACTCTCCTCCCTCCCTCTTAAAACCTTCGGCCGAACACCCTCCAAGAACCACCATCATTTTCGTTTCTTGTTCATCCATTCCAAGTGTGATACAAGGTGCTAGAAGGTCACTAACGAAGCTCGGTGCTCACGGAACTTGAAGGACCTCACCCGTATGCTTTTAACCACTCGATTTCTTCATTGTTTCTTCCCTAGCTTTAAGCTAGTTGTAAGCATCTTGAACACTCTCATTTACTTCCATTTTTAGTGGTTAAAAGATATGATATGTTAAAAATTACTAGAACATTATAAGACATATTCATGAAACTTGAACATAAAGCTTATATATATGATGAATCTTGATGAAATGATGATGTTTTGCATATGTGTGATATTTGTTGTTGTTTATTTGAGATATTGATGATGAGAATTATGTGAACTTGCTAGATTGTGATTAAACACATGATCTAGCAAGTTAGGAGATGATTATGTAACAACATGAAATAATCATCTTCTTATAAGGACATGAACTTGATAAGTAAAAATGATTTCTTGAAAAGTAATGTACAAAGTGAACTAGTACACTTATAAATCCAAGATTTATGAATGATTTTCCAAGAAAACCAAGTTTAAAATATGATTTTTAGAAGATCATAATTTTTACTCAAACTTACACTATTTTTGGTGGTAAAATAAGTGTAAAGATACTAAAGAAACAAGAAGATGTTGCAAATAAACATTTTTGGAAAATGTTATTACAAGTTGTAAAGGACAAAATCTTGTAATAACGTGATTTACAAACAAACAACCATGTTTTTAAGGGTAACTAAACCAACTAAATAACATGGTAAGTTACTACAAGATTTTACAAGAACTTCAAGTTCATGATATAGTGTGATTTACATGATTTTGGCGTGTAGTAAGACGTGAATGAGTTGTTGATGCTTGATGATGATTTAAAAGAAAATAAACACATATGTTTTGAAAACATGGGGAAACCTCCATTTTTAGGGGAAACTCTGTCAAAATTTCTATAAATTTTGACAATTATAAAAAAAATAAGTTTTTGTGAAACTTATTCCCTAAAAATGTACCTAATAATATTTACCAAGGTTTCCCAATTTTTATGAAAACTTCAAGATAAGAAACGATGATTTCTTCAAAATTAAAACTGATATTAAGTACGTATATTTTTGAGGAAAAATATATGTATTTATTGATCACTAAATTTTGTGCTAAGTGTATGTAGTATGTATTATACATGAATAGTGTATTAGGACTTGAAAATACATTAAATACTCATAAGAGTAAGAGTACAAAAATACACATACAACATGCTTAGACAAGTTATGAACATGAAATGAAGTTTTTGGACAAGATACATAATTCGGGTTCAAAATACAAGATACTTATATTTATGTTTTGAGAAAATAATATAAGTAAAATACATAGTTAAAAATATAATTTTTTTTTTCACACAAGAACACATATACAAAAGATAGTGACTTGTACTTGTGCGATACAAGTCTAGTGACTAACGTTAATAAACACGTTTAGGTCATGACGCTAGATAAGCAAATCCGGTGAAGTTTACGACGCAGGAACGCAAAGTTGTGAGTTCATGCTCCCCCTTTTCTTTTAACTGTTTTCGGTTTTATAACTCTCAGGGGTGAAATACATGTACAAATACTTAAACGGTATGAAATACCTATGAAATACTAGATCATGTGAGCATAGACTTAATACTAATAATGCCATAAACTCTTGGTGAAGACTAGTACCAAGCAGTGTTAAAGATGCCATAAATTCTTGGTGAAAACTAGTACCAAGAAATGCTAAAAATGCCATAAAGTCTTGGTGAAAACTAGTACCAAGCCATTAAAAACATTCATTAATTAGGGACGAGGGTTATATCTAACATGTACGGCCGAACCCCACTCATGGTCACAACTAGTACCTAGTAGTGCTTCGGAGTCCCAGTCGAGGTTAATCGACACAGTCGAGGGTAATCGACACAGTCAAGGAGTCATAACAAGTACTCCCCATGTCCTCAAGGAGTCATAACAAGTACTCCCCACGTCCTCAAGGAGTCATAACAAGTACTCCCTATGTCCTCACATGCCTTAAAGGAGCCATTACGAGTGCTCCCTGTGCCTTAAAGTCCTTGTAAAACATTCATGTTCATACACACTTTTCATACCTGTTTACAAAGGAGTCTCTCAAAGATTTACAAGAATTACGATATACAAACAAGACGCATGAACTCGCTCAACTTTATGTTGATGTTTTCCAAAATTACATGTATTTCAGGTAAAAGGATGGATCTTGGGCGCAAGTGTCGTAACTAGAAGTAAACTCCAAGTTTAGATGTCATCCACTTTTGTTGATTTGTAACCTAGACGAAGGTTGTGTTTTAAAATTTAAAATACCATAGTTTGTAATACTCAAATTTCATGAATGGATGAACATCGTTTTGATCATGTAGTTGTTTATTACGATTGAATGCAATGATATTAAACCAGTCACACATCATACGCTCCCGCAAAAGACAGGGTGTGACAGTTTGGTATCAGAGCTTCGATTGTAGTGAACTAGGATTCCTTCTCGAGTCTAGACTACAATCACTAGAGTTCTCTCACGAAAATGTTTTACAAAAAGGTTTTCATTGCATTCACATAAGCGTCAAGATCCACGAGTCAAACACTTTTCAAAAAGAGACAAGGCAAGGACATTAGTAGGGAATACCCTCAAGATAAGGTGCCAATTAAGGCATAGTCTACAAGAGATAGACTTGCCAAAAATAAAATACACTCTTGGTGATAACTAGTACCATGTAGTGTTTCTGTCGTGAATCGACAACTAGAAAAATGACCCCCCCTAAAACGAGAGTTATACGTGATGTGATCAAAATGCATGTTTATGCTAAGTAATATATTTGTTTATCAATACATACATACGAATAAGTGTACGGAATAAATATTGACGTGAATACATACTAATAAGTGTACGGAATAATTATTGACGTGAACAAGATACTTTCGACTCCGACTCCTATTACTGTACGTAACCCGCACGATGAAGCTATCGACCTCGCGTTCATTGCAAAGCTCATAGCTAGAGTGATTACCAGACAAGATTCTAAGCTTGCTTCCGTAGGACATGGCTGCTCTTCCCTCTCGATCATGAAGGTGCCTGACTACGGTGATGATGGCTAGGCAGAGGCGGCAACCTTGAACGAATTCTTAATCAACGGGACGAGATCCCTGCGACTTTTGTGAAGCGAGATTGACGACATACTTGACCAGAAAAGGAAGATGAAGTATTCGTCTTGAAGGTGCCCCTCCAACTACTGGGAATTCTCTTTATTCCTACTTCATTTAATCATCGTGCCTATACGCGCGTAACGATAACGACTGTTAGCGCATGGACCACCGCAATGGTCCTTCTCATAACAGAGATATAAGGACAGTAGTGTCCCCTCCTTGATTGATCATCTGCTTGGACGAGAGAAAATTTGGGGTAACTGTGCAAGACAATTTATTATTACGGGGGCCCACGTAATAACAATTTGTAGTGCATGGAAATCCTGGTGGACTCTGCGGGTCAAGTTAAAGATCACCATCCCTCCAAAAATAATCTATAGGTGTTCACACCTTCATATGGTAGAACAATGCCTAGACCAGTGCTTTAGCACTTTATAACGTAGGAAACCTGTCTTGCCTACTTCGTGACTACCCGTGTACGAGACGTTTGAGGAACGATATGTAAGCAAGTGAAGATGGATAACATTCGAAAAGATTCAGTGACGTTACACTCTCTATCACCTCTACACGAACAACCCCATCTCTGGGAAAATATACACATCAATAAAGCTAATATAGCAGGAAATATCTGAAACCTAAATGACCGAGGCGATGTAACCTCGAGTTCATTTTATTACAAACAATAAGCCAAGTTGGCAAGCCTATGTGAAGGCTCAGTAATTGTTTCCTCGCTTATACATTGAGTATATATACATGTGAAATTGGGTGATTACATGATGGCTTATGGTGCTACGTACCTCATAGACAATTATGGAATATTGTCTAACCTACTTCATACCATTTTGACAGAAGAGAATGTCGCCCAGACGAGACACAAACACCAGTACGTTGCCAAGAACAGAAGCTGAGCTTCAAGAACGAATCTCACAAGCAATTGCACGACATGAAGCCCTCCGCTCCGAACACAGCGATGGCACTACTTGGAATAACCCTCCAACCGGCTGCACCTATAAGCAGTTCCTGGACTGCAAACCATTAAACTTTGACGGCATAGGAGGTGCTGTTACGTTTGTTCGTTGGACAGAAAAGACTGACTTCGTTCTAAGAATGAGTAACTGTTCGCCCCAGCAGAGAGTTACCTTTATCTCAGGGTTATTCTTAGATGGCGCACTCTCCTGGTGGAACCTTCAGGTTCAAACCCTTGGTGCAGATGCTGCTTATGCACTGAGCTGGGACGAGCTCAAGGAAATGATGGAAAAGAAATACTGTTCTAGGGCTGAAATCCAGAAGCTCGAGGTGGAGTTCTGGAATTTGAAAATGGACTGACCGAAGATTCCTGAATATGTCCAGCGATTTCATGACTTGTCTAGAGTCGTCCCCTACTTAGTCAAGCCAGAATTCAAGAGGATTGAGCGATTCATTTGGGGACTTTCACCTCAGATCGGGAGCATGGTTACTTCCTCAAAGCCCTCGACCATCGAAAAAGCTATCGATTTGAGTGTCACTCTTACTGAAGAAGCTCTACGCATGGGGAAATTTTTGGAATCTGAGGATAACAAGAAAGAGACTCATGTGGAGTCATCAGGCAACAGGAAGAGGAAGTCTTCAAGCCTGAAATCGAGCACCCGAGTCAGCTATGGAAGCTCTAAAGCAAACAAAGGAAAGAAAGTGAATCTGCCGCATGGCAGGAAAACTGTTGGAGCCACTAATAAGGCCGGTAGTAAAGGTTACTCAGGGACTAAGCCAAGGTGCAGGGAATGCAATTCTCACCATAAAGGTCGATGTCTGAGGTCTAAGTGCGGAAAGTGTGGAAAAGAAGGACACAGCAAGGATGCATGTTGGGCGAAAGACCCGGATGGAAGAGATAAGAGAGTACCAGGTTGCTACAAATGTGGTGAAGCAAGGCACTTTAGGAAAGATTGCCCTAGAAAGAAACAAGCAAGAAAGGGCTTTCACGATCAGAGCTCGTGAAGCGCCAGGATCCAAATGCGGTTACGGGTACGTTCCCTATTAACCAATCCTATGCATCTATTTTTAATTAATATTGGCATCAACTCTAAACTTGCATGCTTAGAACTTAAGAAACTGCCTGGCGTGGTTTTGAGTAAATTAGACGTCCCGTATTATTTAGAAATGGGCATATAGAAGGCTAGTTTAAGCAAACGAAGCAATTAAGGATTGTATTTAGGGACTCAGAAGGTCGGAACCTTCTGTTAGCATTAACGTAAGAAGTCATAATATGATAATCAGCATGGATTGGATATCCAAGTATAGAGCCTGAGAACATCCCCGTGGTGGAAGAATTTCCAGAAGCCTTCCGTGAAGACTTGTCAGGAATACCTCCACGGCGTCAAGAGGAGTCTAGGATAAATCGCATGCCATGAGCGGCACCAGTGCCGAATGACGCCTTACCGACTAGCCTCGTCCGCGAAGCATGAGCCTCCGATATAACTGCAAGAGCGGCTAGACAGAGGAAATTAAGGACATAACATCCTTAGTTAAGGGCACAAGGCGAAAGTTGATAGACTCCACTCTACATAAATTCCAGAGAATTGAGAATCAGAATCCTTTGTCAAGGACTGATGACATGAACAGACAAATCATAAGGTCCTAGTTGCCACTCAAAGACCAACTCGATGACAAGATGTCCTCCACTGTGAATACAAGAAGGAAATATCCCTAAAACGACCTTTAGGACTCGCTTCGAGCATTACGAGTTCCTTGTCGTATCATTTGGCTTAACACATGCATCGACAATGTTCATGGACCTCATGAATCGAACGTGTAAGCCATACCTGGATAAGTCATATACTTATTGACTACATTCTTATACGGCCAACGACCAAGGAAGGTCGTGAACAACAGCTGCAATTTACCTTGCAACTCTTAGAGACAAGAACGGTTATGTGCCAGGATGACGAAAAGCGGATTTCGAATTCGCGAAGTGAGAACTTTAAGATACATGGGGGATAAGAACGAAATTCATGCCAACCCTGCAACCAAGAGCTAAAGAGCCAGAGTTGCAATTATGTGACGCTTCTCGACAAAGTCTCAATTGTACGTCGATGCAACGAGACCACAACATTGCATACGCGGCACATCGATTAAGGAATCACAAGAAGAAACCTTGAGCTAGATACAGTAGTTGCGCGCCACAAATTTGACGTCATTACCTACAGGAAAACGCTACACGATCTTTACTAACCACAAAGGTTGCAGCACCCCGTTGATCGTAAGAACTCGAATATTAACAAAGATGGACTAAGCTACTGAACAATGCAGACTGTATGGGCATGTTGCATGCTTGTGTGATAAACTTTGACAAAAACTTGGAACACTCACTCGACCTTAGTGGAGTTTTTCCTACAAAAGTATTTATCACACCGCCGTTTAAACCGTTTGTGTGAAGCATTAGAGGGAACATAATGAGTCGATTCCCGTCGTGATGAACAGAGACCGGAAATAAACAATCTACTGGCCCGAGTTGGTTCAGGAAATCTAGAGGCAAGATCGTTCAGATATGTGACCACATCGAGACAGCCCGCAGAATACAGAAAGATTGCGCTGATGAGCGGCGGAAATCGTAGGAATTTGAAACGAGAAGTATGGCTTTAATGAGGGCCTCGCCTAGAGAAGGCATGGTGTGATTTGGAAAACGAAAAGGTTGAATCCCCGGTGTAGGGATCGGAACCATTGCTCACAAGATGAAACTTCCAGAAAAAAGATCAGTAGTGATCGCGACACATTCATATGTCTAGTCTTTAGAGGAGTCTGACTCAAGGAACAGTCGGTGTTCCCACAAATAAGATTCACGTCAATAACAAACGACAAGAATTACTATAGAACCTGTTAAGTTTTTGGACCAAGAGTCCACAATACTATAGAAACCTGTTAAGGTTTTGGACCAAGAGTCCACAATACTATAGAAACCTGTTAAGGTTGCGGACCAAGAGTCCACAAGATACAGAAAAGACATGATTGATTTACTTGAGTACAATAGAATTCATAACATGACCCAGAATTGTGACATCTCGTATTTTCGATCTTTCCATTTTTGGCAAGTCTATTTGTACTTTCTATTTTTGTAAGTTGTACCTTTGTGGTATTTGGTTTTATTCCCAAATTGTACTCGAGACTTGAAATCATAATGAAAATGCATGATTTTATCCATATTTATGTTTGAATGCTATGTATTGTCAAAACAATTGATAACATGTTGAAACTATGTTAAACACGTAAAAACAGTGAAATTACATCTTAATCTCAGCTCTTAAATTCATCGTTGCCAAGAGATTTCTCTAAACCGTACGAAAATTGGGAATTTATACGTTAATTCGGTAAAAATATCAAAATTTGGGTTGAAATGATTTCTA
Organism: Helianthus annuus; assembly: GCF_002127325.2. NCBI lineage: Eukaryota > Viridiplantae > Streptophyta > Magnoliopsida > Asterales > Asteraceae > Helianthus > Helianthus annuus. Next base: position 38,160,121 of record NC_035444.2, on the reverse strand, counting down.
TATTATTTTATTAATATTTTAAATAAGTAAATTTATAATTAAAACTAAATAAATAAATATTTAAAACTAAGTTTTATTGATTTTTGATGATTTTGGTTAGTTAAACTAACCTGGTTAGCTAAATCCTGGTTAAATCAGCTAACCAGGTTAAGTTTATTTAAGGGCAGCACTAACTGAGTCAGAAAACTCAGTTAGTGACTAACCCAGTTAATTCAGACTAACTGTTAATAAAAAAGATTGGGTTTGAACTGTATGCGCGTGGAACAGGATTCGAACCCGCGACCACTAGTTCTCAAACACGCGCATTAACCAACTGGGCTGTCTTCGTTATTGTTATACATTCCAGAAACCATTTCATATATCATGTCATTAAATACGCTGAATTTGAATCAAAAGAAACCGCCTGAACAGATCGTCTTCTTCGTCCCTTCAATTGCTTACCGGAACCCGACTTTCCATTACCCGTAACCGATACCTACTAACTTCTATATAAACCGGTTAACCAAACCATTTTTTTTCCCTTTCATTCGTTCCCGATCAAACCGAAACAAACCGAAACAACTCGAACTCGATTCGTCTCCGATCGTCACCTTCGTCTCGCCGGACCTCCGACCGTCGCCTTCGCCGGAGTTCATCAGCCACCGCCATTGTCCGGTACGAATTCCCGTTTCGATTCGTTTTCCCGTTTTCTTTTTCAGTTCGTTTATATTACTGTTATTATTATTATTATTATTATTATTATTATTATTATTAAAATTATTATTATTATTATTATTATTATTATTATTATTATTATTATTAATATAATTATCATTATTATTAAATCAGATTTTATTTAGGATTATTTTAGATTTTCAGAATTATTATTTAATATCAGAAATTATATTTTAAAATCAGATTATTATCAGAATTTATATTTTTAAAATCAGATTTAATATTTTATTTAAAATCAGAATTTATATTTAAATCAGAATATATATTATAAAATCAGAAGTACTATTTTATTTAAATGAGAAATTATATTTCAGAAGTATTATTTAAATCAGAATTTTTATTTCTGTTTTATTTATTTCCAGAATTTATATTTCAGAATTATTACTTATTTAAAATCAGAATTTATATTTTGAAAAATCAGAATTTTTATTTATATTAAATCAGAATTAACATTTTATATGTATGTCAGATTTATTAGTTTAATTTATTTAAATCAGAATTTTTATACATAATAAACAGAATTATTATTTTCTGATTTATTATTTAAATCAGAAATTTATCAGAATTATTCTTATTTTCTGATTTATTATTTAAATCAGAAATTTATTTTTAAATCAGAATTATTTTCGGAATTAAATCAAAATTATTAATCTATATATAGGGTAGGGATATGGTAAAAAGTGTCTAAAATGTAAGAAGGGTAAGAAGTGTTTTAAACCATTGGATATTTGATCTAATGGTTGAGATAAATAGGGTATAAAATGTAAATTGTGTTTTAATTAGAAGGACCTTATGTAAAAATTGAAGGGCAATAGTGACTTTTCCAACGTTTCAAAATATGGTAACCGTTTCAAAACCCCCATCAACCTTCCTAAAGATCAGCGAATTATATGGTAACCAGCGAATTATATGGTAACCGTCATCAATCTCCAAAAAATCAACGAATTTCTTCATACTCTATCATAAATAGATCTATAATCAGATTCATGGCATGGTGTTTTAAAAAACTGGATAAATTGATTATGATTCAGGTCATGGTGTTTTATCTGGTGACATTGTTCATGTCGTGGTGTTTTATACGCTTATGATTCAAGTCATGGTGTTTTATCTGGAGACATTGTTCATGGCGTAGTGTTTTATCAATTGAAAACGTTCACAGATTTTAAAACACCATGACTATGATTCAAGTCATGGTGTTTTATCTGGAGACATTGTTCATGGCGTGGTGTTTTAAAACATCTATGATTCAAGTCATGGTGTTTTATCAGGAGACATTGTTCATGGCGTGGTGTTTTATCAATACAAAAACATCCCCAGATTTTAAAACACCATGACTATGATTCAAGTCATGGTGTTTTATCTGTAGACATTGTTCATGGTGTGGTGTTTTAAACATCTATGATTCAAGTCATGGTGTTTTATATGGAGACATTGTATAATCAGATTCATGGCGTGGTGTTTTAAAATAACTGGATAAATTGACTATGATTCAAGTCATAGTGTTTTATCTAGAATCCAGAAAACATTGTATTGTGATTACATCCATGGTGTTTTAACATCTGGACAATCAAAATACAAAACATTCCCATATTTTAAAACACCATGACCATGATTCAAGTCACGATCAGAAATGAGGATGACGAAGATGAAAGACGATGACGGTGAATGATTTGTGGAGACGAAAGAAATTGGTGACGGTGGTCGGAGATGCATGTGTGTTCAAATCGGAGAAGATGACGTGAAGATGATGATGAAACAATCAATCCCTAAAAATTCTCATGGCCAGTTTTTTTTTTTCAGTTATATTGTAAATCAATTAAATGACAAAAATGTACAATTACTAATCTACCCTTTTGAATTAATTAAGAGGAGGGACACTTGTCATTCCAAGATTATTTCTTACACTTCTTACAAAAGATGGACTTTTTACAGGATCCTTTACCCCTCTCTCTCTCTCTCTCTCTATATATATATATATATATATATATATATATATATATATATATATCAGAATTTTTAATTTAAATACATGCTAATTAGGAATCATTATTTATATAATCTAACATTTTAGTAGTAATATTTATTATACTTTGGTAAAATCAGTTATAATATTATTATAATATTATATAACAATCAATATTTTTACTCATTTATTTATAAGTTGTCACATATTTCATTAAATATACAAAATATGAGACATATGATTGGGATGTTAATGCTATTTTTATAATTGCCTTGTTATTTAAATAATCCCTAAATTCCAATATTTAACCAATCCTCAAAATTAATAGGGTAATTCTCTTGTGCACATCCTCTTGGGAAATCCCTGATTCTTAATCTTATTCCAAGAAATACGCAACGCAACCTAAGGTGAGTATACATAACCCATTTTCTATTTTACACTTTTGGGTGTAGTATGCATTTCCTATATCAAAAACACTATGTTAAACATTTTTGCACTATCTATCCACATTTCTTGTGAATCTATTTGACTCATGTTAATCATGTTATGCTAATGTTAAACATTTATGACTGTGTGTTCATTAACTTTGCAAGCCTCCCCTAACAATGGCAGCGCTGTAGGTTGTAACGCCCCTCCCATAATATTATGGGTATTGTTAGGTTTATTCTATGTTACTCATTTACCACCCTTCTAGGGTCAGGCTATGTTAATTGCGTTAAACTTTGGTTTGAACACATAGATTTCATCGTTACGAGTATAACTGTTAATATGAACTCATGTAGTCACGTGGATTTGAGCATGTTAATCTATTTCAAACATATTATACTATATTCAAACTTGTATACTCGCCAACATGTTTTGTTGACTTTATTTTAAATGCATACTGCAGGATGAGGAATCAAGATTGAAGAAATAAATAGGATGGCCTAGAAACCCACCTTTGAAATAAACTATGTTTGATGTTTGTTATTTCCTTTTTATGACATTGTATGAAACTTTGGAATCTTAATAAATGGAATTTAATTATATTGTCACATTTAGTGTTATGATGTCTTTGAACAGTTTGTACGTCTCATCCCGATGTTTCCGCCATCGGTTGGGGTGTGACAAGAATTACATGGGAACATAAAGACAAATCATGAATCTAAGTGACCATATTTGTTTCACAACTCCCCTGCGACCGATGGCATCGCTTGAATTTCGGGACGAAATTCTTTTAACGGGGGGAGACTGTGACAACCGTCACTTTTCCGTACATTTCGTACACTAAATAAACAGTAAATTGTGCTTTAATGACTATGCATGATCTAGTTTACCAGACAAATAAATTTCTGTTTTCCATGCAAGTAAATTCATGCACGTTTTATACTACAAGAATTACTTTATGATAGCATTGCGTCAAAAATACTAGTAAACTCACCGGTAAGACACATTGTGTCGACAATTCTGCAGAAGGCAGTTAGACAATAAAATTGGAGCCTAGGTGTAGGTCCAACGACAAGAATACATTAAAACCCAAGAGTACATACAAGGGTTTATATTTAGACTTTCTGGAAGCAAAATACGCACTAAAAAGCACCCGAAATACACTTTAAAAGCTGAATTTAATACAATTCAGCAATATAACAAGATTGTTTCATACAAAAATACGACAAATTGATCCAGGATACTTCCCTAAGGGTCGGGAATTGAAAGGGTTACAAAAGGATACATAAAGGACACTAAACGGTGCAATTTAGCACTTTAACGAACCCGTATTTAACCGAACAACCGGACATTACCCGGAATATCAAAATATTACTAGAAGCATTATTTTAATGTTTTCGAACTAGTTATGGTCCCCGAACACCATAACACCCCTTATAATATAATAACATAACAAGTCCCTAAACTAGACATTTGAAAACTAACTAGATTTTACATTTAGTAAATTGGAAGTTACACTTTGTTCCCCCCTTGATTACAATCGGCCAAAGCCATGGCCCCACCAAATATTTACTAGATCTTGCTTGGATATGTTTTGATTTTATTTGGATATGACAAGATCACATGAGATATGGAAAGATCTTATGAAGATATGATATATATAGGGAGGGGCTCATGCGAGAACCACCCTTATTGTGAGAACCGCGAGAACCAATGTGAACACAACCTAAAATAGCTAAAAAAACCCTAAAAAAACCTAACCCCCCCCCCCCTAAAAAAAAACCTAACCCCCCCCCATGCTAAATGCTAAAAACTAAAACCCCCAAAAAACCTAAAAAAACCCTAACCCCCCCCCCCCACCAAGCTAAAATGCTAAAAACTAAATCCCAAAAAAACCTAAAAAAATCTAAAAAAATCAAAAAAAAATCTAAATTTTTTTTTAATATTTTTATGCTCAAATCGCTAGTTCTAGTGGCCAAAAAAAAATTTTTAATTTTTTTTTTTGGCTTCGAAAAGTAGCGATTTTTATATAAAAAATATTTAAGAAAAAAAATTTGTGTGATTTTTTGCTATTTTTAGGCATTTTTGGTTGTGTTCACATTGGTTCTCGCGGTTCTCGCAATAAGAGGTGGTTCTATCATGATCTTCTCCATATATATATATATATATACATATACACATAAGAACATCATCTCATCTTCTTCACATTAACACCCTACACAACTCTCCTCTCTCCCTCTTAAAACCTTCGGCCGAACACCCTCCAAGAACCACCATCATTTTCGTTTCTTGTTCATCCATTCCAAGTGTGATACAAGGTGCTAGAAGATCACTAACGAAGCTCGGTGCTCACGGAACTTGAAGGACCTCACCCGTTTGCTTTTAACCACTCGATTTCTTCATTGTTTCTTCCCTAGCTTTAAGCTAGTTGTAAGCATCTTGAACACTCTCATTTACTTCCATTTTTAGTGGTTAAAAGATATGATATGTTAAAAATTACTAGAACATTAAAAGACATATTCATGAAACTTGAACATGAAGCTTATATATATGATGAATCTTGATGAAATGATTATGTTTTGCATACGTGTGATATTTGTTGTTGTTTATTTGAGATATTGATGATGAGAATTACGTGAAGCTTGCTAGATTGTGATTAAACACATGATCTAGCAAGTTAGGAGATGATTATGTAACAACATGAAATTATCATCTTCTTATAAGGACATGAACTTGATAAGTAAAAATGATTTCTTGAAAAGTAATGTACAAAGTGAACTAGTACACTTATAAATCCAAGATTTATGAATGATTTTCCAAGAAAACCAAGTTTAAAATATGATTTTTAGAAGATCATAATTTTTACTCAAACTTACACTATTTTTGGTGGTAAAATAAGTGTAAAGATACTAAAGAAACAAGAAGATGTTGCAAATAAACATTTTTGGAAAATGTGATTACAAGTTGTAAAGGACCAAAATAACGTGATTTACAAACAAACAACCATGTTTTTAAGGGTAACTAAATCCACTAAATAACATGGTAAGTTACTACAAGATTTTACAAGAACTTCAAGTTCATGATATTGTGTGATTTACATGATTTTGGCTTGTAGTAAGACGTGAATGAGTTGTTGATGCTTGATGATGATTTAAAAGAAAATAAACACATGTTTTGAAAACATGGGGAAACCTCAATTTTTAGGGGAAACTCTGTCAGAATTTCTATAAATTTTGACACTTATAAAAAAATAAGTTTTTGTGAAACTTATTCCCTAAAAATGTACCTAATAATATTTACCAAGGTTTCCCAATTTTTTATGAAAACTTCAAGATAAGAAACGATGATTTCTTCAAAATTAAAATTGATATTAAGTACGTATATTTTTTAGGAAAAATATATGTATTTATTGATCACTAAATTTTGTGCTAAGTGTATGTAGTATGTATTATACATGAATAGTGTATTAGGACTTGAAAATACACTAAATACTCATAAGAGTAAGAGTACAAAAATACACATACAACATGCTTAGACAAGTTATGAACATGAAATGAAGTTTTTGGACAAGATACATAATTCGGGTGCAAAATACAAGATACTTTTTTTTTGGGTAAAGGGTTACCCCGGTGATTCTATATATTCACAACCAAAAAAGTACAAGTAGTGTAGAGAGCCTACACTAGTTCAAACATAGGACATGCCCTATGAAAGTGACAACCAGAAAACAAACAAAACAAAACAAACGACAACCACCAAAAGGACGACCACTAGGCTACCACACTAGACTCAAAAATTGGAATAAAATTACAAAGGAAATTCAGCCGCCATCATCGTGCAATTCTGAACCATTAATATCCCAAGCCTGTAAAAGTCTACGAACATTCTCACACTTTTTCAACTTCGCTCCCATCAGCTTGTACCGCACTTGTTGAATAATAATTTCACTTAGAGATTCCGGGGGCCTCAGCTGGTTCCTGAATAATCTAGCATTTCGCTCCTGCCAAATGAAGTAAGCCGTAGCCGCCACTACCAATTTAGCGACGTAAACATACGCCAATTTCGAAGTGGACCGATCAAGTAACCACTTAACAATATCATCCCATTTAGCATGCACTGAACCCATGCCCACTTTTTGTCTAACCAGCAGCCACACTTGCGTCGAGAACTTGCATTCAAAAAACAGGTGACTATGAGAGTCATGGTTAGCATAGCATAACAAACAACACATCATATTCATATTTTTCCTGCGCGAGAAATCCCAGCTCAATATCTTATCTTGAGTAAGCGATTTCCTTCTCATGATAAGCCATAATAGAAAAGCATGTCGCGGAATACACTGACCAAACCAAACAATACGACACCAATCAACCTCCACTTCATGATGCCGAACCGACTCCCAAGCTCTAGACGATGAAAACACATGTTTGTGATCTCCTTGGCGCCACAAGACTTTACCAGACTTATTCGGCTACAAAGAGACACTATCAAGCTGAATAAGAACCGGGTACAAATCCCGCCAAGCAACCGGCTAGCTCCAAGAATTGACGGAATAAACATCCGACACCTTAGACTCCATATTAAATCCCGCGTTAGCAATAATTCGGGGAGAAAGAAACTGATCCAGCGGCCCTAACTCACTCCAAGTATCGTACCAAGCTGAGGTAGCCGAACCATTACCAATATCGGACCAAAAAAACTTCCTCACAATCGGCCGAAGCTGAAGAAGCTTTCTCCAAGACCAGCAGCAGCTAGACGGAATTTTGCAAGCCCAAAAACTCTTACCTCTCAGTCTGTAAGAGTGAACCCATTCAACCCACACAGATTGACGCCTCGAAAGGATACTCCAAATATGAGCTGTCATAAGTGCTATATTAACATCACTGATTCGACGAATACCTAAACCACCCTCAATCTTAGGAACACACACCGCTTTCCACGAAACTTTGGACCGGCCTTTTTGAAACGCACTATCATGAGACCATAGAAAATTCCGCATCAAAGCCTCCAGCTTTTGAATCACCCGGTTCGGCAATATAAACACAGAAGACCAGTAAATATGCATAGAAGATAAGACAGAAATTATAAGTTGCAATCTGCCTGCAAACGACAGAAGCTTATTCCTCCAATGCAATATGCATTTTTCTAGCTTCTCCACTAACAGAAAACAATCTTTATGAAGCAACCGCGAAGAAATAAGGGGCACACCCAAGTATTTCACAGGCAACGAACCCTCCTTAAAGGGCATAATATTCAGAATAGCAGATTTCACATAAGATGGCACATTCGAGAAAAAATCAGTACTTTTCTGAACACTAGGCAGCAAACCCGACATTTTAGTAAACAAATCCAGAGCCTTCATAATACACCTAGCTGAAGCAATCTCACCCTTCGCGAAAATAAACAAATCGTCCGCGAAACATAGGTTGATAATCTGTTGACGTTCGCATTTATTATGAAATCTAAACGAATTGTCAATCTTAACCGTATGCTGTAAGATGGCCGTAAGAACTTCCATGACGAGAGTAAATAAATAAGGAGAGATCGGATCACCTTGTCTTAATCCCCTGCTACCCTTAAAGAAACCATGAACCTCGCCATTAACACACACCGAATACGTTGTAGTGGAAACACACAACATAATCCAATGAACCATCGTAGGATGAAAACCGAAACCAAACAAAATACCCTTCAGAAAGTCCCAATCGACAGTGTCATACGCCTTCTGAATATCCACTTTGAATGCACATTTCGGAGGACCAATATTACGATGATAGTTGTGCATCAACTCTTGTGTTAGCAAAACATTATCCGAAATCTTCCTGCCTGGCACAAAAGCTGATTGGTTGACACTAACAATATCATTCAAACCCACTTTTATTCTATCAGCTACAATCTTGATAATGCATTTGTACAATACATTGCAACAAGCAATCGGACGATAGTCCGTAACCACTGACGGGGAAGAAGTCTTGGGAATAAGAACAAGAATCGTGTGGTTCAATTCCCTAAGCAGCTTACCTGTAACAAAAAAAATCAATCACAACATTCGAAACTTCACTACCAACAATAGGCCATGCACCTTTAAAAAAAACCAGCAGTAAAACCATCAGGACCCGGAGCTTTGTCTGACCTAATCGAGAACATCGCCTTTTTAACCGCATCAGGTGTAACCGGACGCACCATGTGACCCGATACTTCATTATTCAACTTGTTCGTAAATAAATCTGGAGCCGGACTGAGCGAAATGTCACCTTGGTGACCCAAAAAGTTCTCATAATGATTAACAAACGCAAGTTGGACTAGCTCATCCTCATACACCTTCCCACTAGCATCCTGAATAACATTGATACGACTATAATGAACTTTGTTTTTAAGGGACGAGTGGAAGAAAGCCGAATTCATATCCCCAACCGCCAACCAATCCACCTTGGACTTTTGTTTCAAGAACCGCTCTTCATCCAATAATGCTTCTTGATAGTTACGACGAGTAGTAGTTTCTTCCTCCCGAATAATTAAACTGGACGGATCATTATCGAGCTCTCGTTGAATCCCATCAAGCTTATCACGTAATTCTTGAACTTTTTTGTGCAAATTACCTTGCTGAAAGAGTAATATTCGAAGAGGAGATTTTAGCATCCGAAGTTTTTTTACGACAGAGAATTGATACACACCTCTAATATCCGTATCCCAAATACGCTTCACAATAACTAAAAAGTAGGGCTTATGAACAAGAAAATTAGCAAACTTGAACGACTTGTGTTTAACTTTCCCAACAACCGGAATTTTGAGAACACTCGGACTATGATCCGATAACCGAGCAGGACAAAAGACCGCCACAGCATTCGGGAATTGGGTTATAAACTGAGAATTCCCCATGACTCTATCAATTTTTTTCATTGTATTTATTTTTGAGAAAATAACATAAGTAAAATACATAGTTAAAAATATAAATTATTTTTTCACACAAGAACACATATACAAAAGATAGTGACTTGTACTTGTGCGATACAAGTCTAGTGACTAACGTTAATAAGTACGTTTAGGTCATGACGCTAGATAAGCAAATCCGGTGAAGTTTACGACGCAGGAGCACAAAGTTGTGAGTTCATGCTCCCCCTTTTCTTTTAACTGTTTTCGGTTTTATAACTCTCGGGGGTGAAATACATGTACAAATACTTAAACGGTATGAAATGCCTATGAAATACTAGATCATGTGAGCATAGACTTAATAATAAAAATGCCATAAACTCTTGGTGAAGACTAGTACCAAGCAGTGTTAAAAATGCCATAAATTCTTGGTGAAAACTAGTACCAAGAAATGCTAAAAATGCCATAAAGTCTTGGTGAAAACTAGTACCAAGCCATTAAAAACATTCATTAATTAGGGACGAGGGTTAGATCTAACGGGTACGGCCGAACCCCACTCATGGTCACAACTAGTACCTAGTAGTGCTTCGGAGTCCCAGTCGAGGTTAATCGACACAGTCGAGGGTAATCGACACAGTCGAGGGAAATCGACACAGTCGAGGGTAATCGATACAGTCAAGGAGTCATAACAAGTACTCCCCATGTCCTCAAGGAGTCATAACAAGTACTCCCCACGTCCTCAAGGAGTCATAACAAGTACTCCCTATGTCCTCACATGCCTTAAAGGAGCCATTGAGTGCTCCCTGTGCCTTAAAGTCCTTGTAAAACATTCATGTTCATACACACTTTTAATACCTGTTTACAAAGGAGTCTCTCAAAGATTTACAAGAATTACGATATACAAACAAGATGCATGAACTCGCTCAACTTTATGTTGATGTTTGCCAAAATTACATGTATTTCAGGTAACAGGATGGATCTTGGGCGCAAGTGTCGTAACTAGAAGTAAACTCCAAGTTTAGATGTCATCCACTTTTGTTGATTTGTAACCTAGACGAAGGTTGTGTTTTAAAATTTAAAATACCAGTGTTTGTAATACTCAAATTTCATGAATGGATGAACATCGTTTTGATCATGTAGTTGTTTATTACGATTGAATGCAATGATATTAAACCAGTCACATATCATACGCTTCCACAAAAGACAGGGTGTGACAACTGTGGGTTAAAAGACGAAGGGGTCAAGGTTAGGGTTTCTTTGGTCATCTGTTTGCAGGTGTAGGTGATGAACTGTATGAAAGAATAAAATAAAAAAAGATCCATTTCTTGCACAAATGTGAGCATGGCTCACTGGCTAGTGTCTTGTGCGTTTGTGAGTGAACCGGCTAGAGGCTCGGGTTCGATCCTCCCTCACAATAGTTTTTGTTCTCCTTTTATAACCTTTAATATAATTCAGAAAACATGAAATGACAAAAATACCCCTTGACTAACTGAGGAGCATGGATGGAGTTAAGTCAGTTGGACCAAAATGGCAACGATGAAACCTTTTTGGATCCAGATGTTAAAAATAAAACCTTTGGACTATACTGGCAAAACAACCCAAAACAAAGGGACTATTTTGGCATTTAACTCTAAATTTACCCTCTGTTAATTTACGAAAATTTCTCCCAACATAAAAACACTATTTCTTTTCTTTTTCTTTTAACCCTTAAGTAGTGTTTGGTATGCAGGAATGAGAAGCGCGATGGAATGGGCTATCATGAGGGAATAGAAAAAATAGGTTTGGTTGGTCAAGGTAATCGAATCACCCATTACATAGGGCATTCCATTATCTCAAATTTATTCCCTCCACACTCCTTGTTTTTTCTTCATGTCATTCCCTCTCTCACCTTCATCACCAACACCTCCACCACTAGCCACCCATCGCCGCCACCACCACCAGTCGCTACCACTCTAAGCCGTTGACCACCGGCGCTGCCGCCCGACCATGTGTTGTCGCCGATCGTCGCCACCCGCCATCGCCGACTACCGCCATCTAACACCGGCGCCACCGTCACACCCCGCCGCGACACTACCCCCCTTCGATACCAAACACCAACAACACCGCCACAGCCACCACCACCGAACATCACCAACCACCGTCGTCGCCATCCTCCGCCACCGAACACCGGCACTACCACTGGTCACTGCCACCACAACCAACCACCTCTACCACCCGCCGCCACCACCCGTCGCCGTCGCCACCGAACACCGACGCCACCGGCGCCACCGCCGACCGCCGCCATCGAACACCGGCGTTACCGCTGCCACCGAACACCTGCGTTACCGCCGCCACCACCCGCCACCGCCACCACCCTTATATTTTTTATCTTTTACACTTTTAACCCTTTTAAACTTTTACATAACCCTTATAGTTTTCATCTCTTACACTTTTAACCCCATAGTTTTCATCTTTTACATATTTGTCACAACCATTTTTATTTTTAATCCCAGAAGTTTTCCACTTTCAACTTTGCCCCCCCCTGTGCTTTACATTTTTTTACCAGTCTGTCGTTTTACGATTCGTTGTAGATTTTGCAAGTTAACACGTTGCAACACGCGTGTGTGGCTCAACGTTTTCACGTCTATTTTTTACGGTTTAACGACTCCCTCAAAACTCGCGGGTCCTAAGCCGACTTAGTTATTCTTTACCATCTTTTACTTTTTCAATTTAATTTTTGTGTGCTAACACGTCGTAACGTGCATCATGATTCATCATTTTTACGTTTACTTTTTGTTTGGCTTAACAGTCCTGCTGCAAAGCGGAGGTCATAGATACTAGTTTTTTAAATAATGTAATCATTTTAATCATAACTTTAAATATCAACATGGCATTTTAAATGTAGCAATTTTGTAAATAATGTAATCATTTTAATTATAACTTTAAACATCAACATGGCATTTTAGAAATTTTGGTGTAAGAGTTTTATATCTAACCATTACTTAATCCTTCTCTAACTAATTAACCAAAAAAAATTTATGTTACACATGTCAAAATCTATCACAAGCGTTTGAAAAATATAGTGTATTCGATCGAATCGATCTCTATTTTGGGCCTTCATTCCAGAAATTGTTATTTTGCTGATATGTCGTGCGTCTTTGTGATACGAATTTCGAATCGATTGATCATCTCCTTTGCTCGTTCTATGTTGCTTCGATCGTGTGGAGCCTCGTTAGTACTTGGTGTAAGGTTAATCCAGTCTTTGCTTTTTCCGAAGAAAGATTTGATGGAATTGTATGAAGTGGCAAGGCTTGGAGGTAAAGCTAAAAAAACATTCCAAGGTATAATCATGGTGTGTTGTTGGTGTTTGTGGAAGGCTAGAAACGACAAACGGTTTTCGAATATTGAAGTGAAAACTAAAAAAAATCATTCAAGATATCAAGTCCCTAGGTTTCTTGTGGTATAGGAATATATCGAATGATAGAAATGTCTCATGGGATATGTGGTGTAAGTTTAATTTGATGTAAGTCAGTGTCTTGGTGGGTTGGCGTTGTGAATAAGACTTACCTTTCAGAATAAAATCTATCATGCACATATCAAAACTTATTCATACATACATTTTACACTTATCAAAATTTATGTTACACATATCGAAATTTATCATAGACATATGAAAAATTTATCTTTCACTGTAAATTTTGTATTGTTTTGAAAGGCTATATCATGAAAATGAGTTATTGGTTTAATCTAGTTAACTAACTAATGGAACAAAATTAATTAATCAATTATGTAAAATTACACATGTATGTGTAGAATCACAATAAATACAAATATCAAATGAAACATTATTAGATTCTTATTAGTATAAGGATATTTGGATTTAAATAACTTCAACTTTCAACCATTTGATTGATAGCAGTTCCAACTTACGAATTGTACCACGACACTTCGAACTTTCAACTTATTTTCTTTTGGTACTCCCAAACTAATTGAACCATAACCTAGTTAGCCGACGTCAGACGCCACATCAGTAATCAAGTGCCACATCAGATGTCACGTCATAAAAAAATCACTTCAGATGCCACCTCGATAAAAAATGCCACATCAGATGGTACATCATTAAAAAGTTAATGTCAGATGCCACGTCCTTACACAAGTGCCACATCAGCAAAAAAAAACAAAAAAAAAACTAATTGAGTTAGGATTTAGTTAGTTTTTTTTTTTTTTTTTTTTTTTTTTTTTTTTTTTTGTAAAGGGATTTAGTTAGTTTGGGAATGCTAAAGGAAAATAAGTTGAAAGTTAGAAGTGGGGTAGTACAATTCGTAAGTTGAGAACAGAGCCGGCCCAATGGGCTTGTGGATCCAGGCTAAGGCCTAGGGCCTCCAATTTTTAAGGGCCTCAAGATTTTGGATTCTGGGTCTTTAATAATATTGGCTTTCAAACCAAAATGCTCAACTATTAAATATGGGCTGCTAATGATTCCTACTTTTTTAACTCCAAGCACCGGGTTTTATTAGGGATTTAGGGTTGCTCTGCTTCTTATCTTTCTATGACCCTAAACAAGCTGTCTTTTGTTGCTTTGACTGGTGAGGTAATCCGGTTTGTTTGCTCGGAATCTGATCTTCCTGTACCCGAAGAGTATGCATGATCTCGGTTCACTGAGACACCAGTGATTAATTAAGCGGTTTTAATATAAACATGTTCGCCACTCTTTAAAACCTGAAACTTGACAATCCATGTAAGTGTTTAACCACTTCGCAAAATTACAGCCCACAAGAAAAACAAATTCTCAACCAATGTTCAAATTTAAAACTATTACCATCCACCAATATAAAATTTCCTACCCATTAGCAATAACAAAGCCATAGCAAATCTCCAAGCTTTACTTGATACGTTATTTTAATGTTACATGAAAATATTTTTTATGCATTATCAAACAAAGGAGACTTGTTTTTCCCAGGAAACCTATTATGACAGGTTTACTTGTTTTGAACAGATTCCATTAATCACCCAGGTATCTAGTTCTAAAAACAAAGAATCAGGTCATTGTCAAACAAAATATGGCGAGTGATTTCTTGCGAAAACATACCCTTTTGACAACTTGCTGCAAGATCAGATCGTAGCTGGATCGTAAGTAGGATGTTTAGCGAACAGGGATTTTAGGGAGTAGGCGTTTGAGGTTGGCAAAATAATGGGGTCGTTTGTTTACCTTTTAATGAGTCTCTTAATGGTTTAGACATCTTACTGGTTCAGTACTTAATGGTTCAAATTGTTTGTTTCGAGAGCAGATGTCTGATGGTTCAAACATTTGCCTCTGAATGGTTAAGTATTATACATAGTCTGAATGCTTAAGACCTCTAACCTGAATTTGTCAGACATTTGCATTTGAATGGTTAAGCATTATACTGGCTCTTAATGGTTCAGACCTCTTACTGGTTCAGAAGTCTTATTGGTTCAACACTTAACCATTCAGAACTTGTCAAACTGTAAGGACCTGTAAAAATGTCCCTAAAAGACTCGTAAGTGAAAACCCGGACCCCTGAAACCCTAATGTGCATGAAAAACCAAAAAATCAATAAAATTGGGTTTCACGCGGGCCGCGTAAACCATAATAGAAGTCTACGCGGGCCGCGTCAACCTAAAGTTGACCGGATAAGCATTCTGGGCCACGTGTCGCACACGTGGCAGACCTACCGATGACACGCTAGCCCTACACGTAGACTAGGGGGCCCTCGCGGGGCGCGTAAGACCTTGTTAAGGTTTACGCGGGCCGCGTAAAACCGATTTTTCGGCTATAAATTGCTGGTGCATGGGACTTGCTTCTATGCTCGAAAATTTCAATCAAACACGAAGTTTACTGCTCAAAATCATAATTCTAAGTAGGGAAACGCTGCTACGATACAGGGTATTAACTCGATCACTGCTACGATACAATGTCCGATCGATTGAAACCGATCCGATGGATGTTTAAGTGTTGCCCGTAATTGGGCTATACTTTGTCATTCGTCGTGAGGGTTTTGATTTCGTGAGCTTATCATAAATGTTGTATTAAGTTACTGACCTAGTTCGTGTGCATTGTTGTTTAAATTAGGTTATCAGGCTTATCAGTAGGCTAAACTCTGCCCGTCTAAACTTGCAATGTGAGTCATTCTCTTTTTATCAACAATGTTTTACAATACTCAAATTATTTTCAAAGTTATAATTACAGGGATTAAGTCGTGGTTATCTTGTGAGGTATTGTGCACATTACTAATTTCTCACGGTTAGGTTCACCAACCTAACAGTGATAATCATCACTACTTGGGTGAAAGGACCCAATAGTGGTATGACCATCGTCACCAGGGTGTGACACGACGCCAGATAAAAATAAGATAGAAGCTATTGTAATCGCTCTTATGCTGTAATTCATAATTAAGGTGTCGTTTTATATAATCTGAGTGACTCGCCGGTATTTCCCTGCTGATAAAATCTTTTTAAACATGTTTCTGACTTACTGTAAATCAAGGAAAAGTGCTACGGAGCACTAACAAGCTTGAAGTAGTGGCTCGATAAAGTAAATAAACATGTTTTGTAAAATAAGGGATTTCCTCGTGAAATTTCCTTTACTGTAAATTATGGGGGTTTGTCCTGAACTGTGAAATAAAATAATTGGGCATTTTCAGTTTTAAAAAGATCCTGTTAAATTTTTCGCTGCCAAAATAAACAATACCAAGGGTTTCTGTTACGCGGCTCCTGAAACGGGTAAAACCGGATCGGGGGCCGTGACACAAACAGCCCCTAAAAGGGCATTTAGAATTTTAGATGGTATTAATTTACAGTTTTTCTTTCATAGACATGTTGTTACATGCTTGTTTTCTTAACTACGCCAATTATAAATTTTTTAGTTTATAATTGCCGGTTTCAAGCCCGGATAAAGGAGGAGGGTTTTTTACTAAATATGTTGAAAATGATAACTTTGTAAAAGGGTCTCCACTTCATAGTTCGATTAGGGCCTCGATCCGAAAACGTAGGAACGGCATTAGTTGAGAATGATATCGAGCAGAGAGTGAAAGTTAGAGCTATTTAAATCTAAAAACCCTTAGTTTAAAAATATTGTTTCTCTTCTTAAAAATTTATTTTCTTCTAATTTTAACCTTCAACTATATATAAATTTCAACTTATTTAGTTCACTTCTATTTTATTACATACACACAACATACATATGGCAGACTCAACCCAGAGACAGATTCTAAAATTTGGGCCATTTAGAAACATTTTTTTATTAAAATCCTAACACAAGAAAATATTATGACACACATGTATTGTATACGATTTTTAAAATGCACCTAATTACACATCTAGAGTTTAAATGATAAGAAACAACATTTAACTATTTAAGTATATCAGTTATTTGTTATCCTTGTTATAACGTAAAATTGAAAGATGTTAAAACTCTATAAATGGCATAAACTATTTATCCTAACACTTTCTAACGTGTTTAGAAGTCCCAAATTTGCAAAACCCTATTCAAATAAAAAATGTACGATTTTAGTATATAATCAAGAAAGTTAGGGTCCCCTAAATGTATTCACAATCCTTCCACCAAATTATGTGAGAGAGTTTTTTATATTATAAAAAGTGGTTGTGAGTGTAGGAAAGAAAATATTTAATGATAAAGGTATAAAAAGTAAAAATGCAATTGTTTTTAGTGTAATTATAGAGTAAAATGATGGTAGAAATGTGAATACTCTAAGCTAAGGGTTACATTTTACAAAGTTGAGTACACATAAATGAACAAATAGTTTTTCCCTCCCTAGAAAACGAAGTTTTAGTCCCACCAATATTCTTAAACTTCAAACCTTTAATAAACTTGTTTGTTTAAAAAAAAAATACAATAAAATTGAGAATTATTCTTTTCAATACTCTTTATATTACTGTTATAATTTTTTATTTGAATAAAGATATTTTGTAAGTTGTAATGCATTGGGCGATGTAGAGTGTGGTCTCCTATTTTTCACGCTCCTAAAATGTGTCTTAGGGTGAATAGGGCACATTCGAGTACCCACGGCAACAATGGCACCCTCGCTATCCGCATTCTTTCGGTTTCATTCCACATACTAGTGTAGAACCGTGCCTGTGACAATCGAGCCTAAAAGGAGGAGGCGGGTTGCTCGAGATTGGGCTTCAAAAATTCACCCTTGTGAATGTAAATAGTGCATTTGTTTGGCCAAATTTCACGGTGCAATTATCCCAAATTTCATGGTACGTGTACATAGGGGTGTGCAAAAAACCGAATTAACCGAATCATAACCGAATTAACCGACAAAACCGAACCAAATAAAAAACCGGTGGGTCGGTTAATGGTTTTTTTTGAAAACCGAAAGTAGCGGGCCGGTTATGATTATCATTTTTTCATACTCACCATAACCGAACGGAACCAACGTCTGATAACTATTTGTAGGATTTAGAACTTTTCAAGATAGTACGTCCTCGTCGCCCATAATACATGTCGCACTATTGTTAGTTAGAGTTAATAGCCAAAATGGTCCCTGAGGTTTGCTCACTTTTGCCACTTTAGTCCAAAATCCAAAAATTTTAAATCTGGGTCCCTGAGGTTTGCATTTTATTGCCATTTTAGTCCAAATTTCAAATCAGGTCAGATTTCTAAAAAAACCCTGATTTTTATCCTTTTTCTCAGGGGTATTTTGGTCATTATACCCCCATTTAGAGTTCATCTTCCCCAAAAAAAAACCCAGTTCATCTTCCCAGTAGATATCCAGAATCTACTAAAAATGAACGAATCTAATTTCAACATAAAACTTTTGCACAATGTTAAATTCGATCTGAATATATAACAAAACTACAGATATCTAAAATTTAATAAATACAAAATCATAAAACTCGTATTCGATTTCGCAGACCAATATTCAAACCCATCATCGTCTTCAACATATCCCTAAACCTTTTGGTCATTTTGGTCATCAACTGGCTTCATCATCGCCACTACTACCACCACCACCACCACCACCACCACCGGCCACCCAACTACGTCAAACAGCCGCCGTCACCACCTTCACCAAACCCAAAGCAAACCCAAACCCATCATCTTCTTCAAAATCCAAGTTATTCAAAATCCGAACAAAACCCGAACCATTAAACCTCTTCCTGGTAACCGAGCCAAAATCAAAGCCTGACCATATCATCACCTCCATTACCATTGCCGCCGGCTGGTTCCGTTGCTGGCGGTTCTGTCGAGTAACGTCACCACTGACACCATCATTAACATCAGCAACCGTCATTGTCTTCATCAGAGACATACAAGAAAACGAGGAACTGAGAGGAGTGCTTACTGCCGCTGTGTGCCGTCACCGGCACCGGAACCCTCGTCGGAATCAGAGATCGAGATGGAGAGATCGAGAGATTGGGGGTGGATGTGGATAAACTGTATTTTTGTGTGAAGAGTTGATCTGGGTTTGATGATCTGGGTTTGATGAAGGTAGTTCAGGTTGGATGAGGGCGGTGGTAGTTCAGGTGCTATAGAGAGAGAGAAGAGAGAGAGTTCATCTGGGTTTGATGATCTGCTTTGATGATCTGGGTGCTATAATAGAGGAATGTTTGTTATATATCTTTTATAATAACTCATAAAAAAAGGACAAAATAGGCTAGTTGCAACAGTAAAAAAATGGAGTTTTTGAAATTTGGACTAAAATGGCAACAAAATGCAAACCTCAGGGACCCAGATTTAAAAATTTTAGATTTTGGACTAAAGTGGCAAAAGTGATCAAACCTCATGAACCATTTTGGATATTAACTCTGTTAGTTATTTTAGGTTAAAACCTGGCTAAAAAAATACCGTTTTCAGTTCTCACCACCTCGTTTTCTTTCAAATCTCTTTAATAACGGCAATATTTCAACTGCACAAAATCAAAACACGAACACGAAGAATCAACCGCTTCCGATTAACTTTTTGATTCTTGTTTCAATTCAGATCCTCTTCAATTTCACATCTCTCATATTGAACATCAAAACAGTACGAATCCGTTTGATACATACAACTGTCATTCATACAGAAATTTTCACTTCACTCGAAGAATCTTGAGTAAAATTCTGAACGATCATCTTCCAGTAAGTTCCATAACGTCTATATTTTGCAATAATCGAGATTAATTGTGGATTGTTGTATTTGCAGGAAAACTGATTGAGGAATCATTCGTTTTTTTTTTGTTCTGTTACGAGTGTTTTGTTGATGCTAGTGTTGCTTAGGGTTTCTCATTTACTTATAGTTCTGTAAATTAGTTGTTATGTGTGAGCATTTAAGTGTTTCTCACAAATATATTGTTGCTTATTGAAAATTTTAATTTTGGTGCTATGGCTATGAGATTTCCTCTCAATACCACCTTAAAACAGGGTATCCACAGGGACAGTTGTGTTTGTTTTGAAGTGCTAGAATGGTTTTAATGAACGTTATAAACCATACTAAGATCAGTCAATAGCGTTTCTGGTTTATATATGTCGGAATCAGGCCCTAAACTCGAGCACAATACTGAACAAACGACTCGACTCTTTTGTTTATTAGAATTTAAAAGCATACATGATACTGATTACAATATCCCTTTGAAAAAATTAATCAAAACTAATTAAACTAAACCTATCTTTCGATTTAGCCTTCAACTTTCACATATGAACTAATTAGGATTATGCGCCTTCAATATATTGTTTTTGGATTGTGGTTATTTTACTGAACACGATGCAAGTTCTTTATGTGTTATTGGAGGATATAATGTAGATTTATGTTTTTGAGTTTTTTTAACTTGCTTTAGGAAGTTCTGCAATGCACCGTTTGGGTATTGCACGCAGTGCCTCTAATTCAGTCCGCCCTTCAAAGGAAAAGAGATTTACTTATGTATTGAATGATGGCGATGACACAAAGGTCAGTGTCCGTTTAATTAGCTTAATATACTGTAACTACATCCGCTTTTTACTGTTAATACTTAAAAAATCTGTGAAAAATTGTGATGTTACAGTGCAGTTTAGTGTCGTTTCTTCGTGTTAATGTGTGAAAAAACCCTTCCATAAACATATTTGTTGTATTAATGAATAAAAGAAATATACCTTCTCCGAAAAGAACAATTAACAATGAGTTTCACTTCCCAAAATGTTGTCCAGTATTCCTAAATATCGTTTAGTTACTGATTCAGATTTTTGAGTAAAATGCCATTTCGTCCTTGAGGTTTGATCAGTTTTGCGACTTTCGTCCAAAGGTTTGTTTTTCCGCATCTGGATCCAACGGGTTTGAAATCTTGCCATTTTCATCCCGCTCGTTAACTCTATCCATTTTTATTTGTCAAGTTAGGGGTATTTTCGCCTTTTTTATTTAGTAAGGGCATTTTGAATACTTGTAGTACATAAAGTGAAAAAGGCAGAATTGCCTTTTAAGTTAACAAAAAAGACGAAAATGCCCTTGACTTAATGGAGAAAAATGGATGGACTTAACGAGCCGGATGAAAATGGGCAAGATTCCAAACCTTTTGGATCCAGATGCGGAAAAATAAACCTTTGGACGAAAGTCGCAAAACTGGCCAAACCTCAGGGACGAAAATTGCCTTTTACTCCAGATCTTTTAATAACATATAAAAAAATTCATTAAAACCAGATAAACCTTCTCTTCTTGCAGCATTGTGCAGGTGTGAACTGTTTGGCTGTATTAAAGTCATCAAAACCAGATCGTTCAAGTTACCTCTTCACGGGGAGCCGTGATGGCACGTTAAAGAGATGGGAATTGAATGAGGAGGATGCCACCTGTTCAGCAACCTTTGAATCTCATGTTGACTGGGCATGATCTTCATTTCTCAGAAATTTTTACCTGAAAAAAATAAAAAATAAAAGAAAATTTGTTCTTATTGATCATTAAGTGCATACTTAATAAACTTTTAGTCAACAGGTCAATGATGCAGTCCTCGTAGGAGAGAATACCCTTGTATCCTGTTCTTCAGATACTACTGTCAAGGTTTCTTTGCAGTGCAAGACTGAAAGTTAACTGTCATTTTCGTCCCTGTGGTTTGTCCACTTATGCCAGTCCAGGCCAAACTTCAAATTTGTACCATTCCCGTCCTTGACATTTTTGAAACATGTCAGTTTCGTACAAAAAAACTAACGTATGTTAAAACCTGTTGTTTAATGAAGGTAAAAACGTCATTTGCCAATTTTCTTAGATTTTACTTTTTTTTAAACCCAATTAAAACCCTACCCCGTTTAAGAAAAAGGAAAATAAAAAAAGGAAAACGGCGTTTTTACCCTTCATCAAACAGCAGGTTTTATCAGACGTTACGTTTTTAAACGGAAGTGGCATGTTTCAAAAATATCAGGGACGAAAATGGTACAAATTTGAAATTTGTCCTGGACTGGCATAATTGAACAAATCACAAGGACGAAAATGGTAGTTAACTCCTGAATCTATTATTAATAGATATTAGTGTTTAGACAAAAGATTGAACTGATATTTTGTTATGTTTTATTACTAGACATGGGATTGCCTTTCTAGCGGAATTTGCACTAGAACTTTCCGTCAACACACAGATTATGTCACGTGTCTTGCTGCAGCAGAAAAAAACGTATTTTTTCTAACAAGTTTGTTGGATCTATTCTTCAAATATCTATACATCTGCTCTTAAAATTGTATGTTTTTTCTCTGTATATGATTCTAGTGCAATATTGTTGCCTCTGGTGGGCTAGGTGCTGAGGTTTTCATTTGGGACATTGAAGCTGCATTTACGCCCCTAAGCAAATCCGGTGAGGCAGCAGACGAGGATCATCCAATTGACACCAATGGATCAAGTAACGGTATTTCGTCACAAACAAATTTGCCGCAAGGATATGTTCCTATTTCTGCTAAAGGACGTAAAGAATCTGTGCATGCGTTAGCAATGAATGATACCGGAAATCTTCTGGTTTCTGGCGGAACAGAAAAGGTAATTTATGTAGCTATTAATTGATAGGCGTAAAACCCCGAATCACTCACTGGTTCAAATCAAACGGTAAAATAAAAGATAGTTCTACGGCTCGTTTGGATACAGATTCACCACCAAACGAAACGGTAGGGCGGCGACGTCTAATCGAAGAAACAGATACACCACTACGGTTAGAGAATCGTGTCTAAGTTCACCACCCAACGCGCCACAGTTGAGCTAGCATAGACGAATTAATTAACCCACAAACATGAAATAATTAACACAAAGATTTTCATTCTAAAACTCACTGCCTTTTCATTGATTTCATGGAGATACATATAGGAATTAAGAAACAACCCCACGATGCTAAATTTTAGGAAATGGAAAACTAAACAACCGACTCTAAATTAAATAAATCATACCTATCAAATAATTAAAAATAACCTTACATGAAAAACAAAATTTAACTACTACATGTTGAACGTGGGGTATTGCATGGTTGCATGTTGAAGTCGTATTCGGGTCATTCCAAATATAATTGAATCAACCCTGCCCTGACTTTGCTGACCCGGGAAGTTCCGTTCATGGTCCGATTGTATTAACGACTAAAACGGGTCGCACTTGCTATCATTAATGTTTGTAAACCGCAGTTTAAAGAGTTAGTATTTTAAAACCAGTGATTTATTATAGGCTGTACGTGTTTGGGACTCAAGAACTGGTTCAAAGATGATGAAGCTAAGAGGACATACAGATAATATTAGGGCTTTGCTTCTTGATTCAACGGGGAGGTTTGTGTCTTCATTGACTTGGATGTTAGTTTAATTATTGGGTTTCTAATGACTCTACGGTTTCATTGATGCAGGTTCTGTTTATCAGGATCCTCTGATTCTATGATCAGGTTAATTCTTGTTGAAATTGTAAAATAGATAACAAATTGATGAGTAGCGTTTTTGAAAATTATAAAGGGACTTTAAACTATTTTTTTCATGTTATCATTTTCTTGTTCTTTTCTAGATTGTGGGATCTTCGGCAGCAGCGATGCGTGCACTCATATGCTGTTCATACAGATTCTGTTTGGGCTCTTGCTAGCACTCCAAATTTCAGTCATGTTTATAGTGGTGGAAGAGATCTTTCAGTATGTCGAATTCTACGATTCCATGAGAGAAAATGTTATTTATTTATATATTGTGTTTGTTTGTTTATGTGTATGTTTTGTAGTTGTACTTAACAGACCTTCAAACAAGGGAGAGTATATTACTCTGCACAAACGAATACCCTATTCAGCAACTAGCGATGCATGATGATGGTATCTGGGTTGCAACCACTGATTCTTCGGTTCATAGATGGGCTGCTGAAGGTCAAAATCCAAAAAAGCTGTTTCAAAGTGGCGGTTCTTTCCTAGCCGGCAATTTGTCGTTTTCAAGAGCAAGGGCTTCCTTTGTAGGATCTACTCTTGTGAGTTGTCTTTTTTTTTTTCTTTCTGTTTTCTTTCTACTGCTTAGATCATCCCCAATGTATCACCGAAGCACCAAAATGGTCTAAATTTGGTGCAGCCCTATTCATCCGACCATTTGACCTTTTGATTATTGTCTACACTTATCATATGGTACTTCAATTAAATAATCATTAAATATTCAACATTAAAAATAAAAAAGTAATTTATGAAAGATATATTTTGATACCAATCTCATTGGGACCTTTAAAATGAGTTCAAATTTTAATGTGGTTCTTAATTTTTTTCATCATCCATCTATAATTGCTATTCTAAAATAGAATGATCTATGCAAATAATAAATATATATACAATATTACAATTATAATTATAAATATTCGATGTTCTGAATGTAAAGGTAGAATAAAGTACAACATTTATCAACACAAAATTAAGTTTTACAAATATAATTGTTTCTACTTTGTTTGAAACAAGTTAGTTTTTGTAGTATTATATAATAAGATCATTTAAGTAAACATATTTGTTTTTTTAGTTCATAAAATATTTTAACTGAAACAGATTTATCAGTAAACCTAATATTACAAAGCGCATAAGAATCTGGTGAAAAAATTGTAGAAATAAGTTTGGTGTAAGCATATTTAAAAGATACTTTTTTACACTAAAATAAAGTGAACTTCAAAGGTTGCACATTTTTAGAAAAAAAATAATAATTAGATTCTTGATTATGAAATCGCCTTCATGTAGGTTCCTCTGTATCGAGAACCAACATTCAGTATCAACGGAATTCCAGGGATAGTGCAGTATGAAATTTTGAACAACAAACGCCATGTTCTAACTAAGGTAACATCACATATTTGCCTTTTATTACTTTTTATATTATCGTTTAATATCTAGAAAATCACGTTTCATCTTCTATCGTTTAAAATGTGTTCTTAATAGGATAACGCTGGTTTTGTTAAGCTTTGGGAGATCACTAAAGGTGTTGTGACAGAGGACTACGGACAGGTTACTTTTTTTCGTCTAAAAGTGTATAACATGTTATTACTTAATAATAAAATACTAAACATATCATCGACTTCATGTTCAAACTGTGTTTTCAGGTTTCATTTGAAAAGAAGAAGGAAGAACTGTTTGAGATGGTATGTGTACTAAAGTGTACCGTTTTATGCGACTTTTTGTTGACTTGCTTTTTTGTATTTTCCAGGTCAGCATTCCCACTTGGTTCAGTGTAGATAGTAGGCTTGGAAACTTGTCGGTGCATTTGGATACCCCGCAATGCTTTTCTGCAGAGGTGTATTCTGCTGATCTTAACATTCCTGAGAAAGCAGAAGATGACAAGGTGTGCGTATTTTCCAAGTTAAATTGCTTATACACACACGTGTGTGTGTGTATGTAGGGGAGGGTTCTACGCATAAGCATAGTTATTAAGGCGTTAGGTGCACTCAAGGCGCATAGGTCTCAGGTCTCGCCTGGGGCCTAGCCGCAAGGCGCAAAAAAAGCGTGGGCCTGAGAAAAAAAAGCGCACAGCAAAAAAACTTAGAAGCATTTTTATATAATAGAAAATTAATACGATTCTTCAAATAAAATAAAACTAAAGCTATTATATAACATTTTATATCGTCTCTTTAGTACCAAAAGCTATAAATGCTAGTTTATTAGTGTAGAAAAATAGTTTCCGTTAGATAAAATAGAAATCTAGCTGGAATCTTGCCAGAATTTAGAGAATTTGGCCGGAAACTCTCCAGAATCTAGGAATCTCGCTGGAATATGGGCATGAACCATCACCTGGAGAATTAAAGCGCAATTGCCTCGCCTTGCTAGGAAATTGGGCCTAGGCGCAAGAGGCGATGACTTTTAACAACTATGCGCATAAGACAGTTTTAACATAAATAACAAAATAAATCATTCATGTTATCAATTCAAATAAAATTTATATACAAGAAAATGGTTAAAATGGAATGTTCATTCCTCTATTCTAAGATTTTAAAAATACGTGCAAAACTTGTTTATTTATAGAAGTCCTACACGTGTAAATCATGTGGTGTATTTCCTACACATAACCTACACATAACCTACACATGTGTAGGTGAACATGTAAAAATTTAAAAACAGATGAACAAATTTGTTTTATGGTATATTGTATATAACATAGACATGTGTATGTAAGAAGTAAGGGTTTTTTTTTTTAATATGAACCATTGATAGAATAAGTTAAATGGTATAGGCTGTTCTTTTTGTTCTTGCAATAATTTAGTCTTTTGTAATTAACCTCTCCCTGTATATGTCTATATGTGTATATAATACATATCTATGCATAAATTATAACTTCAAGGAGGTGGGTCATCCCATTGCATGCACCGGAGCATCAAAACGATTTATAAGTTAATTTATAGTTTCTTTAGAGTTGTTAATAGTAAGTTATTATAATAATTAACTTTTAAATAATTAAGTAATATAAGATGCAAATAAATTATTTGTTCTTAGTTTTATAAACGGAGTAACTTAATTGAAACTAATAAACGTGTAAATCTAGATCATCAAGTGTAAAAATAAATGTAAAAATTTGGTTCATACATTGTAGTTGAAATAATTTGGTGTAAGCATACTCCAAGAATATGTATGTTTGCACCAAAATGGTGTAAACTCAAAGGCCACTGCCTTACCCTTTGAACCGCATTCTAACAAGTATAAATGTTATTTGGTAAACAGGTCAATTTAGCACAAGAAACGCTCAAAGGACTATTTGCTCATTGGCTCTCGAAGAAAAAACATAAATCCGGATCCCAAGACGGTGCACACGAAAACGAGAGTACAGTTCATCCTCCATTTGAGTTCTCAACTACTTCCCCTCCTTCAATTATCACCGAGGGGTCCCACAATGGCCTATGGAGGAAGAAAATCACCGAAATGGACGGTACCGAAGATGAACAAGACTTGCCTTGGTGGGTCTTATATTGCATTTTGCATAACCGATGTCCGCCACGCCAACAGACCATGTAAACAAATCTCTACCTTTTTCTTGATTATCAGTTATCACCGAACTAAGTTACGTATTTTTGTTTGCAGTTTTAGCTTTTATTTGCAGCCTTATGAAGGTCTCACTATCCAGACCATGAGACAAGGGAAGCTGAATGCACCTAGTTATTTAAGAATACGCAGTGTAAAATATATATATATGTATATGTCGTATTTATCTTTTATAGTTATGCAAATAAGTTATCTTGGTTAGATATGTTCTGTTAGGTTTCTAATTATGCTGCGGACAAGTTGGTTACGGAGAAACAGTTGGATAGCTGTGGTGATCTTATGCCTTCTGTAGAAATCTTATGCAATAATCAAGTAAGTTCATTTCATCGTTAATTCTAAGATCGGAAATGAAACTTTTAAAAAAATTTGTTATTATCATATAATTTGTTGTAATCCAGGTCTTGAAATCTGACATGACCGTAGCTACCGTGCGTGCTTATATATGGAAAAGGCATGAGGATCTTGTTCTTCACTACAGGATCATGCCTGAAACATGAATTCTTCATGTGGTAATATCTTTAGCTATTGATTAAACACGACGAGAGCTATCGAGTTTAAGGAAATGGTACAAGGATTTGTGGATCTCGTTAAGAACTTAGTATTTTTTGTACATTATTTAAGAAAGAAAGCTTTACTGTGATAAAAAATATATATGATTTCGCAAGCTAAAATACAACCCATCAACATCCACGCGCATTTCCTTCGAGTGGAACCCGAAAACCATCCGTATGAAACTGCGCATGTGTTTTTTGCGTTATAAGCTACAAAAAAGAAAAACAAATATTTTCTAAGTAAAACAACATATTTGAAAGGTTATATATCATACAACATCAAGTATTGTATTGACTGAGATATTTAGTACACAAACTTATGATTATAGCTAGAAAGCACAAAGGTATAATTAATTTTTTTTTTCACCTTTGGCTAATTATTTACCACACAACACTCAAAACACACTCACTCAAACCCAAACCCAAACCCAGAAAGTTTTAGGAGTTGTTATTAACAAATAACACACTACAAACCAAGTGCTTGTATATTGACATTTTCACCTGTTTCAACTGTTCCCTTCCTCATCATTGTCACGAACTCTTCAAAGTTAATCTTTCCATCCTGCCATCAACCAAAATTACAATAAGCCCAAAAGATCATTAACGATTTGACTCGTTTAAAATAAAACATTGATGCCCCTTACGCTTGAAGAATGCATTAGGTTTTGATATTTTTAAGTTTATAGTTGTTGCTAACCTTATCGGTATCTACATCATCGAGGACTTCATTAATGGTGGCTTCATCTCCCATTCCATATTCAGTCATGGCATGTCTCAACTCATCTCTAGTTATATATCTGTTGTAACAAAACCACCCGTGTCAAGCAAGCAACAATTTGTATAATATTTGGAGTCGCCAAAAAGAAACAAACCCGCTATCATCCTTGTCAAAGAATCGGAATGCTCTGTGCAGATTCTCTTCCCTATCGAGTTTGTGTCGATGCATTGTTGCAGTGATGAACTCGATGTAGTCGATTGTTCCATTCTTATCGACATCAGCCTGGCAAATGAGGAAAACAAACAAGTTTAGCTTTGTTTGACTTTTAAGGTCAAAGTAACTAATTTTTTGACTTGAAATCTATATGGTTTATTTGATTCTTCTTAGGGAATATGAGTATCAGGTCACTAACTGTAATATTATAAGCCTTCGCTTAAAAATTGAATCAAAGCTGTTATCAAGTTTTAATTTGAAAAGCACATTGTTTGACCTCACAAGTCAAAGCATGGTTAAGGGCTTACCGCTTCCATGAGTTGTTGTATTTCTGCCTCAGCGAGCCTGGATCCGAGCTTTGATAGTCCAGTTTTAAGTTCTTCATACGTTATGGAACCACTTCCGTCGGTGTCCATGTTGTTGAACATTTGTTTCAAGCCCTTTATCTCTTCTGTTGATTCTAGGTTTTGGGCGATAACCTTCAATAAGCAAACCGCTTGTTATCAAATATATTTCACCAAATTTTTATCAAGTATAAAATCATGACAAAGTTAACGCCAATCAGTATCTAGGAAGGAAGCATACCTTTATTGCGAGCTTCTTCAACTTGTTCATCGCTCTAAATTGCTTCATTCGAATCAAAACCGCACTATCCATAGGCACTTCCGAAGCTTCACCATCTTCTTTGAGCCACGGATGTTCTGAACTCATTCGTGACTCAAAAGTTATGACCATTTTCAAAATGAACACATCGCTAAGGTACCCACATGACTTGCTAGCAAATGGGTACACGTATGTACCCTATGCTTCCAAATTGCTTATGGGTACCTTTGAGTGCGAGAGTAATCCCTTAAAATATGTAAATAACATTATTAGGGATACTAACCGAGAGCTTTGTCTGCGGTGATACGGTTCTTAGGATCTCTTGTCAACATCTTTGAGATCAAATCTTTAGCACCCTCGGATATAGAAGGCCATGGAGGACTTTGGAGATCGAGTTTGCCGTGTAATATTTCTTCAAATATACCCTTTTCTGTTTCTGAAAAAGGATCATGGATTTTGATTCAGATGAAAAATAAACAGGACTTTGACTTTATAAGTCAAACTAAACTATGTTCTTATGAAAAAATATTTTTTAAAATGTAACGAGTTATAGATTCTACCTCCCCAGAAAGGAGGAACCCCGCTAAGAAGAATGTACAAAATTACGCCTGCACTCCACACGTCTATCTCCTTCCCATAACGGCGATGTAACACCTCTGGTGCCACATAATAAGCACTTCCAACAATTTCTTTGTAAATTTTTCCTGAAAAATAAATTAATAATAATACAATGTGAGATAACGTATTTCATCTATCAGATACCTTAGTTATTTAGTGCTATCAAAGAAATGGAGAGAGAAGAGAGGTGTTGAGATGTAAAGAATTTACAATATTCTTTTTAATGCTATACACACATCTTCTAAAATGTACTCTTAAAATTTATTTATTTTCCACTTTGTAGGACTTGGACATGCACCAATTTGATGCGCATAACATATGATGCGTAGAGGCCATTGCCATTTAAATGAAAAGTATCTATATAATTTCATACATTGTTGATTGTTGTGTATACACAACACAAAATTAACGGTCCGTACAATTTCATCTACATTTTTTTTCAGGTTATTAAATATTTAATATTAAATGGTAAGCAATATATCTATTTCTTGAATTTGCAATATATCAAATCAAATTTGGTTAGACGTCAGATTCAAGATTTAAAGAGTAGAATAAATTTAATTGTTGAACAAATAATTAAATTGCTATTTTCAAGATTTAAAGAGTAGAATAAATATGAACAAATAATTGTTATTTCTAAATTGTTGATTTTTCTATTTATAAATTTAATACTTTAAATCATAAAAGAAAAAGATAGTTTTTATGTTGTGTTATAATCGAGCTACCCATGTCTTTAGTCATGTGGAGCTGACATGAGGTAAACACATCACGCTAAAGTTGTGGCGGCATATTTTAGTAAACGCATAGGCATTCAAGAAAATGTTGTATTGACTAGAATTCAGTGTTGCAAAAGTCGGATTCCTCGCCGAGTACTCGGCGAGTACTCGGTCCTCGGACCTCCACCTTGGCGACTTCCTCCTAGGCGGTCTCAACTAGTCGGCCTCGGGAGTACTCGGTCCTAGTCGGCGCCTAGTCGGCCTAGTCGGAGCCTAGTCGGCCTAGTCGGTCTAGGCGGTTAACGTGGTTTGTTGACTTTTAATCGGTCAAACTCGGTCAAAATCGGCCTACTCGGAATACTCGGCCTTGTACTCGGACTACTCGGCCTTGTACTCAGACTAGTCGGACTTGTATTCAGAATATTTGAACTTTAAACATGTTTCATTTTAAATTATACCCAGTTGACATAAATTATGCTTATTTTAACACATAAATAATATATAACAATTAATTTTCTTTATATTTACCATGTCCGCGTACTCCCCGAGTACTCTCCGAGTACTCCGATTACTCCCAACTCCCCGGTTGGCCGACTAGGGACCGCCTAGCGACTTTTACAACACTGCTAGAATTGATTAATAATTTAATTATTTAGTATGTACGTTATAGTCGTCTAGCTTCTTTATTTTCGATATCCATCTTACTCTATAATATAGATAAAATAACTAAAGTACCTTCGTATCTCATCCTTTATTTTAGCAATAAGTTTATATTTGAAGTGTTACAATTTATCTCTATATAATTAATGTACAAGTAAGAGAAAAAAATAATAAAATAAATGTTTCTATTATATTTTCTTTTAACAACAAATGTTTTTTTTTATTTAACAGCAAAGGAGAAAGGGATATGAATACTTTTATGTGTGTAAATATTTATTTAGTCGTATATGGTGGGCCTATTTCTTTTTGTAAATGATGTAAAGTTGCTAGGGTCTAAAGTTCACACGAACATGATTATGTGTGAATTGTGATATGGATCGGACATATTATTGAAATGACTTTCAAGGGCATCAAGACAAAACTTCATTGACCCCGTTGACCTGTCATTTCACCATTTACTTGTTGACCTTATGTGCCCTACTTGCTATCATTTCATTAATTGATCAATATCTCTATATTTTTAATATTATATATTCTTTTTAGGATGAAGTAAAAAATGTAAGACAACTATTAGATGCCCCGCCCACGTTATAGTTATAGGACAATGGTCGAATAATTTTCAACCAATTGAAAAAAGACTACTATAATTTTGCTAGGGATAAAAAAAACAAAAACGATGATAAGACCGTAATTTTGGGCTCATGGCAAAACTGTAATTTTTCAGGACTAATGAGCTAGTGTTAGGCAACTCCTTGAGACGAAAAAAAATTAAATCAAGTAAACCAATTAAAACAAAAAAAACCTTTATATTTTTGGTAAAAAAAACTAAAACGATGGGAAAAACGTAATTTTTAACTGGGGGCCAAATCATAATTTTAATTCGGGGATAAATTGTAAACTAAATGGACCAACGGGGGAGTGCCAGGAAGTTGCCGGCACGACTGTAATTTTACACTGGGGGCAAAATTGTAATGTCACCAGGAAAACAGACAAAAACAATGGGGAAAATGTAAAGTTAAGTTGAGGGTAAAATCGTAACTTGGCTGTAAGAAAAAAAAAACTAATGGCAAAACTATAAATTTATACGGGGCAAAATCGTAATTTTGAACCGATGGCAAAATTGGGGTTTTTAGCCAGGAGCAAAACTGTAAATTTATTTTTAAGTGTGGGTAAAAACATAATTTTAAACTGATGGGAAAATCGTATTTTTAAGGAAAAAAAACTAATGGCAAAACTATAAATTGAAATGGGGCAAAATCGTAATTTTTTAACCAGGGGTAAAATTGAAATATTTAGCTGGGAGCAAAAGCGTAAATTTATTTTTAAACGGGGGCGGAAACATAAATTTGAACTGATGGCAAAATCGTAATTTTAAATCAGGATAAAATCGTAATTTTATTGGGCCAATAGAGGAGTGCCAGGCAGCTGCCTGACACTATTACTCCTGCCGCCCTTTTTGCCCAATTAAAAGGCTGAACTATTACCGGCTGACGTCACCAACTTATATTTGTAATAGTTTAAATTTTTGTTAGTTGTGCTTTTATTTTATTTTTAGTTAGTAAAAAACAATACATGCATGATGCATCATTTATTTTATTTATGCCATATTATCTTACTATTCATCATCTTTCTTTTTTATCTTTTTTCAATTCAATTTTCAATTTTCAATTAAGACTCCATTATTCATAAATCTCATTTTTTCTATACAAATACATGCACTTAGTCAAGAACATTTCCATCCTCTCTCTACTCTATCTCTCCTATAACTCATCATTCATGTCACAAATACACCTCAAATGCATTGTATTGAGTTTGGTCTTGTAACTTTTGTTTATCCCTCAATTATAAGAACATACCAAAGAATAAAAATGTACAATTTCAACTATTTTTGTTATACCATATAATCTTAGAATGCAATCCTAATCTTGTTTTATAATTATAACTAGAATTGGTTTCCCAACATCTTTAGAATATCATTTTAAATTGGAATTAGTTTTTCTTATTATTGTATTTTTTAAACGCGGATTTGGAAATAAGTTGTATTACATTCCATTTAACTGTTATTGTAGCAATCACTTAAAAGGATTTTTAATTGGGAATAATAATGATCTTTTGAGCAACAAAATACATTTTCTAAATGTGAACATATTCCAACAATCTCCTATGCCAAACGTGAGACAAACGGTAGGTACAAACATGTTAACTTTGCAACATTCTACTTTATCACTTAAATAAATAAAAAACCAATCCCTTAATTAAATACATTATTTAATTAAAAATATAATCTATATCAGTATCTGGTGATCTCTATCATATAGACATATACTACATTTTCCATACAAAAACTATTATGATCTTAGGGGGTTCGGGGCACCTTCGGGAAGTTTAAGCGGGGACCGGTTTTGCCGAAATGGGGGGTGCCGCCATTAAGGCGGGGGGTGAAATCGGGGAAGAAGTTGAGGGTGGAGGCACCGAAGAGAGGGGGAGGAGAGAGGGATGAGGGACCAATCAAAAGTTTCCTTTTTTTTAAAAAAAAAAACCAATTCACCTAAGAGGGGAGTGCCGCCATCAATTTAGGGTGTTAGGGGAGTTTAAGGGGGGAGTTGACGTGGCACACGAGGATTGGTTGGGCGTAAGAGAGGGGACTCACCTCTTAGGTGAGCACCCCTTACACCCTTATCATTCTATATAATATTCTAGCATGTCTTAACTAGACAAATTAACTTGGTGTTAAAAAAACTAAATATATAACTATATAAGATAAAGTTATAAAATCACTTTTTAACAAATATGTTTAGATTTTTGTTTAACATGAAATTAATCATTTGATGAAGAGATTAATTAATAAAATAAATAAGTATTGCAAGACTAACCTTCTTCAATGAAGACAGAAAGCCCAAAATCAGTAGCCTTCAATGGAGAATCTTCATCTTGACTAACCATCAAAAAATTCTCAGGCTTCAAATCCCTATGCATAACTCCCATGAAATGACAAACATGCACCACATTCACAATCTGTCTCCCAAGCTTTGCTGCTTCTTTCTCAGAATAACTTCCTTTCTTTGTTATCCTATCAAAAAGCTCACCACCACTACACAACTCCATCACCAAATGCACACTTTCTTCATCTTCATATGCCCCTCTAAACTCCACAATATTTGGCTGTCCAGTTAAATGTTGCAACATCATAATCTCCCTCTTCACATCATCCATCTCCTTCTTCGTCACAAGCTTCCGTTTCGATATCGATTTGCATGCATACTTCCTTCCTGTGGCCCTTTCAGTGCAAAGATATGTGACACCAAACTGCCCCCTCCCTAATTCTTTCCCAAAATGGTAACTTTCCCTTAGGTCAACATACTCCTTACCTAAAATAGACCCATCTTGATTTTGTTTTTTCATGGTTTTGTTTGGATCATACTCACTAGATATAGGGTAGTATGTTCTTTCTTGAGGGGCGAAACGATCATGATCGGCAGGGCGATCACGAGTAGGCGATGGCGATGCAATTGGGATTTGGTGGTGGTGGTTTTCGTCGTTTCGACGAGGTTTTAGGAAAGACCAACAAATACCCATTTGAGATTGAGGTGAGATGTGAAATGGGTTTGTGTTAGATTTGTGGTTTTGTAAAGGTTTTGAAGTGGGTTGGATTGATGAATGTTGAAGGTGCCTTGCTTGCTTGCTTTGTTTGAGTTTTGGTTCTTTTTGGTTGTACACGTCTTTGTAGGTTTCTTGATTTCAAGTTGCTTCCGGATGTGATTATGGTGACCGTATGATATACGCCAAGCTAGACTAGCTTGTGTGGATAAACGTGTTCGTACAATCTAAAAGAAAACAAAATGTTGATTTTTGCAATAGTTTGTGTTGCTTGTTCAAACGATTGGATTACTTAAAAGATAACATGAAAGGTTTTCTTTTTTCTTTTTTTTTTCTTTTCTTTTTCTAAACTGAAGTTTTTCCAACATGAAAGGTTATTTTTTCCTCTCTATTGAAGACTAACTATTCTTAGTAAATTAATTGTTGTAAAACTAAGGATTCTATATCTCACAAAGTTTATAATTTATTAATTTGTTTTTCTAATTTATATGTAACATTTAATTTTAGTTTGAGTTAATTACTTTTTTCGTCCCTGTGGTTTGGAAAAATAGCTATTTCAGTCCATTTGTTTAAAAATTGCGATTTCAGTCCCTATGGTTTCACTTTCGTAACCATTTCAGTCCACCTCCGTTAACTCCATCCATTTATTCTGTTAAGTACACGTGAATTGACCATAATGCCCTTGTTAATAAAAAACAAAAAGATATCTAAATGAGTTAATTACTGTTTTCGTCCCTGTGGTTTGTCAAAAATCACTATTTCAGTCCACTAGTTTAAAAATTGCGATTTCAGTCCCAGTGGTTTCACTTTCGTAACCATTTCAGTCCAATCTCCCAACACCGTCTATTTTACCGTTAAGTTTTTAATGAAATACCTAAATTACCCTTTTGTTAATTAAATATGGACTTAATGATTTTATTATTGGATTTATATGATTTTATTGTTGTATGACATATGGACTTAAATTGGATTGTAGGGTTCGATCCACCATGGCTTCAGTAGAAGTAGAAGTCTGGCACTATTTTTACGTACATGGTTCCAAAATTTTAATTTTGGATTTTAGAATGAGAAAATGTCTAGGTAAGCATTATTTTTCAAAGTTATTATGTTAATTGATGCTGCTAGGAAGATATTAATCGGAGTGGGGTAATGGGTTGCCGGACATTAAGAGGGTGGGGTTGTGATGCCGGAGAAGATGACCGGAAACTTTTGCCAGAAATGAGAGTAGGGATGGAGTGGGGTGGGGTAGCGTGGGGTTGTGTTTTAACAAGTGGGTCCTAGAATACAATTCAAGTGTACTTAGCAGAATAAATGGACAGGTTAACGGAGTTGGACTGAAATGATTACGAAAGTGAAATCACATGGACTGAAATCGCAATTTCTAAATTAATGGACTGAAATAGTGATTTTTGACAAACCACAGGGACGAAAACAGTAATTAACTCATTTAGATATCTTTTTATTTTTTTATTAATAAGGGCATTATGGTCAATTCACGTGTACTTAACAGAATAAATGGATGGGGTTAACGGAGGTGGACTGAAATGGTTACGAAAGTGAAACCATAGGGACTGAAATCGCAATTTTTAAACTAATGGACTGAAATAGTGATTTTTGACAAACTACAGAGACGAAAATAGTAATTAACTCATTTGTTATAATATTAAAAAGAAAAACCTATATACAATGATTTGTACAATTTGTAAATTTCAACATTTTGTTATAAAGTTTTTTTAAACCTGATTTGTATTTAAAAATGGTCTCGTAATATCAAAACACTTTTATTTTATACAACTAGTTGTTTACCATGCGCGCGCGTTGCGGCGCGCTAAACCAAATCGTTCTATAAGAATGACAAAACATGTCAAATAACAAAAAGTAACTCAAACTAAAACGTCACGTATTTTCGGTACCGGTTCAGCACCGGTATTCACCGATTTTTACCCTCAAATACAACCCCCGCCCAAGGGGCCACGCCGAAACCCAAGCCCACCCGGGGTGGTGACTTGGGCGTTTGTACCCAACCCACGACACAACCCCCGCCCCATACCCCATATTCTAATATTTCCTAGATCTTTTTTTAAACACATAGCCGTTGGCCAACAGCTAGCCTAAACGGCTACTTGTCTTGGCCAATGAGATCCCGCAATGTCATCTTGATAGCCCCGCTCAACGACCGGGCTGAAACCCCCGCCCAAGGGGCCACGCCGAAACCCAACCCACCCAGGGTGGTGAATTGGGCATTTGTACCCAACCCACGCCACAACCCCCGCCCCATACCCCATACCCCATATTCTAATATTTCCTAAATCTTTTTTTAAACACATAGCTGTTGGCAAACGGCTAACCCAAACGGCTACTTGTCTTGGCCAATGAGATCCAACCATGTCATTTTGATAGCCCCGCCCAACGCCCGAGCTGAAACCCCCGCCCAAGGGGCCACGCCGAAACCCAAGCTCACCCGGGGTGGTGACTTGGGCGTTTGTACCCAACCCACGACACAACCCCCGCCCCATACCACATATTCTAATATTTCATAGATTTTTTTAAACACATAGTCGTTGGCAAACGGCTAGCCCAAACGGCTACTTGTCTTGGCCAATGAGATCACGCCATGTCATCTTGATAGCCCCGCCCAACGCCCGGGCTGAAACCCCCGCCTAAGGGGCCACGCCGAAACCCAAGCCCACCCGAGGTGGTGACTTGGGCGTTTATACCCAACCCACGCCACAACCCCCGCCCCATACCCCATATTTTTATATTTCCTAAATCACTATTTAATTAATATATGTTCACTGTTCATTCAGTTCAATTTTTATTAGTATATAATAATTTGGTTTTAACTTAGATTTATGTGCAAAATACAAAAGAAAAAAAAAACTAAATAGAATTGTGTATCTGAGTTTTTCTTAAACATTAAATATTATGAATATTAGATAAAAACTAAATAATATGTTAAATAAATATTAAGAAATCAAGAAAAAACATATATAAAATCTTTTGTTGAGTGCGACAACCCTCAAAATCCTATGTATCCCGTACAATTTATTATTGATAATTAAAGTGTTTGACGACTGTGTGGAATTACTTAACTGCTTCCTGATATCTGTGTTATACTTACGTGTGCTTGTTAACAAACTAATAGTGTACAGAAAAGTTACTAAATAGTCCGGTATGCTTTCCTGAGTGTTGAAAATTAAAAACGTTACAAAAATATATATGTAGGACACTTTACGGATTAATTAAGCACTTTAACGGAACAATATCTAACCGAATAACCGGACATTACCCGGAACACTAAAATATTGCAAGAAGCATTGTTTTTATTTTTCTGAGCTAGTTATGGTTCCCGAACTCTAAACTCCCTATATAAAGCATCCTACACACTAAACATTAGATATTACCTTCAAACTCCCACTAACTAAGTTAGTCACCATCTAAACACAATTTACCCCACCCCTTTGTGTTGTAACCGTCCCTAGGGACCACCCCACCATAAGATTCCTAAATATCTTCCATAATCTCTTCTTGGGATTATGTAGATTGTGTCATGTACTATCAAGACATATGGACCAATGGTTAAACCTTTGTTGGAAATTATAAGTGGGAACCATTAGATCATAATCTTCACTCATCACCACAACATAACACTCCCTTCTCCCCTCTAGTAAGCTTCGGCTGAACATACCCCTTACACCACAACCATTATTAATTTCATTCATACAATTTCAAGTGCACTACAAGGTGTAACAAGGCGTTCAACGAAGCTTGGTGCTCTCGGAAGTGAAAGGACCAACTCCATTCGCTTTTAACCACCACTTTTCTACACTCGAACTCTCCTAGCCTTGTGCTAGTGGTAAGAACTTAGATCCGTTCATTCTTCATGTTATTTAAATGGTTAATAGGTGATTTGATGATTAAAGTTATGAAACACTAAAGAACTTGCACTAAAGTCTTGAACATGTTGGTTAAAGAGTAACTAGTGGTGTAAATCATGTAGATCTTGTGTGGATATAATTCTTGCTGATTTCTTGATAATTTACTGGTTAATATTGATGTTTGATGTTGTTGTGATCACTAAACTTGTTAACGGAATCGATCGAACACGATTTAGAAGGTTAAACACTGGAAATCAGAATCTGTCCAAGTTTTACAGCCAACTTCAGTTGGCTGTAAACAGGTTGTAAGCACTACGAAAAACTGATATTTTGACTCTAAAACGTGTTAATATGAGATACGATTCTAATGGCACCGGAGTCGTAATTTTTGGACTCCGTTTACTATTTTAAAGGCGTCTTTTCGTAACAGCAGCTAGAGCTGCAATTTTTCTGCTGAAAAAGTGCGTCTTGTTTTCGGTTATAACTTGTAATCTGTGTGGAGTCTGATCACGAAATTTATTCCATAGTTGACCACCGATGTATTTGTAATTACCCCACTGGAATTTCGTAAATCGGACGCTCGATGAATTTTAAATAAATTATCTCGTGGACTGTGGTCAGAAAAATATAAATCTGAATTCAGTCCGGAAAATGAATTTTTATAAAATATTGACTATGAACCGGACACCGATATTTTTACACAATAAAATTTGGAACGTTTAAGGCACTCTGTAAAAATTTGGGAATTTTTGGAATAAGTTAACTATGTTATTAAAATGTCCGAAAACAGCCGGTTTTGAATGTTAATGCTGAATTGACATAAGTTGTGACTTGCGTGTCTAAACGTCGAGTATGCTATCTGTGAATGATCTAACATGTTATATGTGTTACGTGCACTATCGTATGTATGCTTATGAGTGGGGAATGGATGGGAAGTTCATGTTAGTAATCTGTATGAAATAACCGAACATAATCTGGACAGAAAATAAGAAAACCGAAGAAATAGTAAACGATTGAACCGGGCTTGTGTTTGACACAATTCTCTTAAACAGATTCGTCGTCTGTTCCCAGGGTACGCCGGTTCGAAACAGCACCGAGCGCTGCCGGACTGGAACACTTGCCTGAAAAGTAAACCGGAGAATGCTGCAGAGAGATCGAGAGAAGAGATTGTCTTTCGGTGTGTCAAACTGTGTTGGTCTGGTCTAGTTTTATAGTCACAGAACTCATAACCGAATTCTAGACATTATTGCACCGTTTTAAACTGATAATGGTCATTAGTATAGTTTTTAAAACTGATAATAAAAACCATTTAACACAATAATGATCATCATAATACTGAATAATCATTTCAGTTTAAAACTCATTAACTAGCCCAACTGTTACAGTTTTTGAAGACTAAAAAAAAAAGTTAGTCAGTCACGAGTGCAAAAACCGTCTCCCGCGAGCCCGGGTTTTCGGATCTGCATTCGTGTCCGCAGGACGTACACGAGTTCAACTAAATCCGGTTCCATTTTTTGCACCCCCCCCCATGCGCGCACGCGCGAGGGACTTGTGGTAAAACATGTCAATAAAGTGATATTTGTTAGGTAAATGTTTTACCTTATAAACACCCTTTTTCTTTGTCTCCACACCAATGTGGACAAGTGTTTTACCAAATGAGACTACCATTCACACACACCCAAATTCCAAAAATCCCCCACATGAATGGAGGTCGATCTCAGAACAACATTGTTCCCATTTAGATTTCAGCAGTTGAGTTTTGCATACGATAGGTAGGTTTTACCCTTTGAACCTTCGCTCATGAAATGCACTTAGCCCACTAGCTCTGAGTAGAACTCGATGTCTTTGAACTCGTCTGCCGTTTGTGTAGACGACAATGCACTTCACACAAGACTCTCCCTGACAAAGTCAAGTCCTCATAGTTATGTTCGTTATGGTCATGAACATGGTGCCTGGTTCTGCGAGAGCCGTTAGGTATTGTGCCCCAACAATACCCTTCGAAGCGACCCCACTTCTCTCTCACATAGGTGATTCACTATGTGTGTTTACTTTAGTCGAATCATTAAAAGCCATAGGCTTAGCCTCACACTTGTCACTTTTAGGAATGGACTAGGAAGTTTATAAATCTTTATAATAAATGATGCGTGTCAGTGTGCATATGTTTTTAATATATAATTAAGCCCCTTTTTACACTTTTAGCCAAGTTTTAAATTTATAAAACACGATATTCACTAACACTAAACACACATATGGGCAAGTGCACCCATCGTGGACGTAGTATAGTGTTGGTAAGATACCGAGGTCGTCCAAGGACACAAGAGCTTTTAATACCGGTTTATCCTCAACGTCTAATCAAATCAAAAAGTTAGAAAAATGTTTTAAACTAAGAAAAATAAAACTAACTAAATGCTGAAAATAAAAATAAAAATAAAAACAGATAGACAAGATGAATCACTTGGATCCGACACGTGTATTAGTATAACCTTTGATTATTTTCGCACTTTTGCACTTGTTTAAGAGATTATCTTAGTTATTGTAGTAGGCCCCTCTTTTGAAGGCGACGTTACCCTCAACCCAGTAGTTTGAGTCAGCAAGGATACAATCCTAAAGGGTCGGATTATTGAAAGATAATGAATTAAGTTATTAATGCAAATTATGGTAGGCCCCGCTTTTGGCGGTGACGTTACCCTCGGCTAAGTAGTCTGAGTCAGCAGGGATACAGTCCTAAATAACCGGGTTATAGTATTAATAGTAGTTAACTTATGAGGGGGTCAAAGAGTTTGGATCCCCGCCATCCAATACCTATGGGCATTGAAGGAGATCCTACTAAATTTGACCCAGGTCCCAAGCAGGACCTCTAAACGCTGAACAAGGGCACGACCCTTACCAAACCGTTCCCTTAACCCCCGACCAGGTAGCCAACATACCTCCATATAGACCGTGGAGATATGAATGGTGAAAATCTTTTATTTTATATAGACAGTAAAATAATGCCAAGACACCACGGACAAACGATAAGGAAAGATCACCTTCAACATAAGTAACTAGTTATTAAAGTCATTAATACAAAACCAAATAAAAAGTGCAAAAGATTAAAAATAAAAGGTATTATACTAAACACTTGTCTTCACCAAGTGATGTAAGAGACTTAGGCAAACATGGCCTTGATTGTCAAGAACTTTTACGATCAATCTTGGATCCCGAGACGACTCACACATTCTACGATGGACAATGGATGATGGTGGTGGATGATGGTGTTATGGTGGTGGTGG
Source organism: Helianthus annuus (assembly GCF_002127325.2). Taxonomy (NCBI): domain Eukaryota; kingdom Viridiplantae; phylum Streptophyta; class Magnoliopsida; order Asterales; family Asteraceae; genus Helianthus; species Helianthus annuus. The sequence goes on along the minus strand of NC_035444.2, from coordinate 38,117,937 downwards.
GTGGTGGATGAGGTGTGAGAGAGGTGGTGTGCCAAGGGATGAGAGAGAATGAAACCAAGCTCCTCTATTTATAGGCTGAACAGAAGGCTGGACACGGCCCCGTGCCCGCCTGACACTCTCTCTCCTCATTAATTGTAATTGCGAATTACAATTAATGCGCCTGCTGTACTTTCACCACGCCCCCGTGCTCGCTGGACACGGCCCCGTGGTGGGCAATGGAAGCTTCTACTGGTTTGTCTTTTCTGCTGCTTCCTGGGCACGCCCCCGTGTTCGCTGGACACGGGGCGTGTTCAGACTCTGTTTCTTCCTTTTTGCTTTGGGTCCGGGCAGTCTACTTTTGTTCCTTTTCTTGTATTTATGGTAGAATTAGCGGTCTTTTTGCTTCTTTTGTGATTTTGAGCTCATTTCATCCTGAAAATACAAAAGGAAGACAAAAACACTCTTTTTCCAACATTAGTACTTAAAAAGGGTTAGTTTTATGCCTTAATTGATGTGTTTTATATGTTGCATTTTACACACATCAAATACCCCCACACTTGAACTTTTGCTTGTCCTCAAGCAAAACTCTTTAAATGTGGCTTACACTCCCAAATGGAATAGGTAGAAGAGAAGTTTTTTAGCTTGTCCTAGAGTGTCGGGAATCCAAGGTTTTTATAGGCTTTATTTTTATTTATTTACAATCCTATTCGTTATGATTTATTTTGAACTTTTCATAAGATAAATTACTTATTTGGGCATAGCATGCCTTATTAAAATTCCATTTATATACAAGTTCACATACTCACGGGAGATCACTCAACACTCGGCCGAAGGTGTATATTTTAGTGAATCACTCGAGAGCGGCACGGAACTTACGTCTTTCCATAGGCTTGCCAAGCAATCAATCCTCCTCCTTTTTAACTTTTTACCTTTGTAAATATCAAGAGGACTTTTTGGGTGAAGGCTTGGGTTTAAAGGTGGGTGGTTGGTTAGTGGTGGTTAGTAAAAAGGGCGAAAATCGTAGCAAGTGTCGGTTTTCGTAAAATACCTTGTTTTTAGTGACCTATTATTTTTTTGAAGTATTTCCCCAAACAAGCTTTTGTAGCTTTTGTTTGTTTTTGACTTCATCATATATATATATATATATATATATATATTTTTGATGTCACATGAAAGGGCAAGTTGACGAAAAACCGAGCTTGTTACTAAAATAAAGGGTGAAAAAAAATGAAAAAGGTTTTTTTTTTTTTTTTTGGTGGGTAAAAATGGTTTTTGGGGTAATGAAATGAAAGGTTTAGGCTCAAAGGGGTTTTCTAGGGGGATTTTGGGTAGGTAAAAAAAATGAAAAATAATGGTTTTGAAAGAAAAATGGTTAGTCCTAATGCCTCCATCATTTACTTACTTGGGTTTAAGTTGGTAAGGACCGGGAATGTATCGTCGTGGCAAGTTCTAGATTTGTAAGGACCGAGCGGCTATTGATGTGCGTGAAGTGTGTTATATTTTTAGATATATATTTAAGCCCTTTTTACACTTTTAGCCAAGTTTTAAATTTATAAAACACGATATTTACTAACACTAAACACACATATGGGCAAGTGCACCCATCGTGGACGTAGTATAGTGTTGGTAAGATACCGAGGTCGTCCAAGGACACAAGAGCTTTTAATACCGGTTTATCCTCAACGTCTAATCAAATCAAAAGGTTAGAAAAATGATTTAAACTAAGAAAAATAAAAACTAACTAAATGCTGAAAAATAAAATAAAATAAAAACAGATAGACAAGATGAATCACTTGGATCCGACACGTGTATTAGTATAACCTTTGATTATTTTCGCACTTTTGCACTTGTTTAAGAGATTATCTTAGTTATTGTAGTAGGCCCCTCTTTTGAAGGCGACGTTACCCTCAACCCAGTAGTTTGAGTCAGCAAGGATACAATCCTAAAGGGTCGGATTATTGAAAGATAATGAATTAAGTTATTAATGCAAATTGTGGTAGGCCCCGCTTTTGGCGGTGACGTTACCCTCGGCTAAGTAGTCTGAGTCAGCAGGGATACAGTCCTAAATAGCCGGGTTATAGTATTAATAGTAGTTAACTTATGAGGGGGTCAAAGAGTTTGGATCCCCGCCATCCAATACCTATGGGCATTGAAGGAGATCCTACTAAATTTGACCCAGGTCCCAAGCAGGACCTCTAAACGCTGAACAAGGGCAAGACCTTTACCAAACCGTTCCCTTAACCCCCGACCAGGTAGCCAACATACCTCCATATAGACCGTGGAGATATGAATGGTGAAAATCTTTTATTTTATATAGACAGTAAAATAATGCCAAGACACCACGGACAAACGATAAGGAAAGATCACCTTCAACATAAGTAACTAGTTATTAAAGTCATTAATACAAAACCAAATAAAAAGTGCAAAAGATTAAAAATAAAAAGTATTATACTAAACACTTGTCTTCACCAAGTGATGTAAGAGACTTAGGCAAACATGGCCTTGATTGTCAAGAACTCTTACGATCAATCTTGGATCCCGAGACGACTCACACACTCTACGATGGACAATGGATGATGGTGGTGGATGATGGTGTTATGGTGGTGTGAGAGAGGTGGTGTGCCAAGGGATGAGGGAGAATGAAACCAAGCTCCTCTATTTATAGGCTGGACAGAACGCTGGACACGGCCCCGTGTCCACTGGACACGGCCCCGTGCCCGTCTGACACTCTCTCTCTTCATTAATTGTAATTGCGAATTACAATTAATGCGCCTGCTGTACTTTCAACACGCCCCTGTGTCCGCTGGGCACGGCCCCGTGGTGAGCAATGGAAGCTTCTACTGGTTTGTCTTTTCTGCTGCTTCCTGGGCACGCCCCCGTGTTCGCTGGACACGGGGCGTGTTCAGACTCTGTTTTCTTCTCTTTGTTTTGGGAGGTGCCGTTGAGGGTCCGGGCAGTCCACTTTTGTTCCTTTTCTTGTATTTATGGTAGAATTAGTGGTCTTTTTGCTTCTTTTGTGATTTTGAGCTCATTTCATCCTGAAAATACAAAAGGAAGACAAAAACACTCTTTTTCCAACATTAGTACTTAAAAAGGGTTAGTTTTATGCCTTAATTGATGTGTTTTATATGTTGCATTTTACACACATCAAATACCCCCACACTTGAACTTTTGCTTGTCCTCAAGCAAAACTCTTTTAATGTGGCTTACACTCCCAAATAGAATAGGTAGAAGAGAAGTTTTTTAGCTTGTCCTAGAGTGTCGGGAATCCAAGGTTTTTACAGGTTTTATTTTTATTTTATTTACAATCCTATTCGTTATGATTTATTTTGAACTTTTCATAAGATAAACTACTTATTTTGGCATAACATGCCTTATCAAAATTCCATTTATATACAAGTTCACATACCTCACGGGAGATCACTCAATCACTCGGCCGAAGGTGTATATTTAAGTGAATCGCTCGAGAGCGGCACGGATTTACGTTTTCCATAGGCTTGCCAAGCGATCAATCCTCCTCCTTTTTAACTTTTTACCTTTGTAAATATCAAGAGGACTTTTGGGGTGAAGGCTTGGGTTTAAAGGTGGGTGGTTGGTTAGTGGTTAGTAAAAAGGGCGAAAATCGTAACAAGTGTCGGTTTTCATAAAATACCTTATTTTTAGTGACATTTATTTTTGAAGTATTTCTCCAAACAAGCTTTTGTAGCTTTTGTTTGTTTTTGACTTCATTATATATATATATATATATATATATTTTTTTTCGTCACATAGAGGGTATGTTTGTGAAGAACCGAGCTTGTTACTAAAATAAGGGTGAAAAAATGAAAAAGGTTTTTGGTGGGTAAAAAAAATTGTTTTGGGGGTAATGAAATGAAAGGTTTAGGCTCAAAGGGGTTTTCTAGGGGGATTTTGGGTAGGTAAAAAAAATGAAAAATAATGGTTTTGAAAGAAAAATGGTTAGTCCTAATGCCTCCATCATTTACTTACTTGGGTTTAAGTTGGTAAGGACCGGGAATGTATCGTCGTGGCAAGTTCTAGATTTGTAAAGACCGAGCGGCTATTCACACAAGAAACGAAAAATGAGCATTTAATCTAAATATGTATGTTTTTATGCTCAATAAAGGCTCAAAACTCACTTTTGTGGGAATGGGTTTTTAATGTGACCAAGCATATAATCGAATTTTTAACTAGACTTGTTATACCGTTTCATAATTTTCTTATGTTAGTTCTTTTTATCACGACGCTATCGGTTGTAAAATAAAAAAATATATAACCCTTTTATAACTTGTTATTCCCAACTTAAACTAAGACAAGTAAATAAAAAAAAAGTTTTTTTGAAAAAAAAAATTTGGGGTGTTTAGCGGTTCCAATAGAGTTTTGTGTAAGGCTTGTTTTAGGATTTTGCAAAATTTCAAGGTTTTAGCACCCCCCCCCCCCCACACTTAAATTACACATTGTCCTCAATGTGTCCAAAAATAAAGTTTTTGGTTGATTAGAATATGTAAAAGTGTGTTTAAAAACAAAGATTTGTGTTACTGGTACTCTGGACACGGCCCCGTGTTGACCGGGCACGGCCCCGTGGTCAAGTGCCAGTAACAAAAATTATAGAAGTGAAACAGAAGCCTGGACACGGGGGCGTGTCCGCTGAACACGGCCCGTGTCCAGTTACCTGAACTGGGTGATTTCCTGCAGGGGGCTCAGCACGGGGCCGTGTTGGTTGGGCACGGCCCGTGTGGAGCCTTCTGTTATGGAGATTTTTGTCGGTTTGTTCTGTTCTTCTGCATGGTTCCATTTTTTCTCGTTCCCTTTTTCATCCATTACCACCATGAGTCCATTTTATTCTGCAAAAACTAAAAGATTAAACTAAACTAAGGATAGGTCCGCGGAATGCCTCCGTGGTGCGCCACGTTTATAAGGGTCTTTGGCTAGACCCGATTCCCGGTCACACGTCTTTTGATTGGGGTGCCTTGCCTCCCAAGTTACACCGTCGGAGAGCGGCATCCAAGCTTGAATCAATAACCTTCATGTAGTGGACCGGGTCGTCATCCTCTATTCTCTTCCCAACTCCAAATTTTACCTCATCGTCCCCATATCTCAAAGTTAGTGTCCCGTCATTCATGTCCACCACTGCTTGTGCGGTGGCAAGGAAGGGTCTCCCTAGAATAAGGGGGACCTCGGTGTCTTCTTCCATGTCGAGTATGACAAAGTCAACAGGATAAACAAATCTGCTTACCCTTACCAAGACATTTTCGATGACACCTTGCGGGAATTTGACCGATCGATCAGCGAGTTGTATGCTTATTTTTGTGGGGCTCGTGGTTCCCAAGCCAAGCCTTTTGAACATTGAAGAGGGCATGAGGTTAATGCTAGCTCCTAAGTCGGCCAAGGCATTGCGAACGGGTGATTCCCCTATTGAGCATGGAATTGTGAAACTTCCGGGATCGATCTTCTTTTGTGGTAGTTTATTGAGTACGAGGGCAGAGCATTCTTCGCCTAAATTAACTAATTGCAAATTTTCAATTTTCTTTTTATGTGTAAGGAAGTCCCTCGTAAATTTAGAGTATTTGGGCATTTGGGTTAGGACTTCGATAAAAGGAATATTGACATGCAATTGTTTTAGCAAACTTTCGAATTTTGCGAATTGCTCATTGGTTTTTTGACGAATTAACCTACCGGGGTACGGAACTCGAGAGGCCTTGGTAGGCTCTGTTGATGGGGGAGTGTCCTTCTCCTGCAGATGTGTTGGCGTTGATTCTTCCGTTGCTGGAGGTACTTCTGCAGGACCTACGGTGCGGTTTCGTAGTGTGATGAGGTGAACTTGCGCCTTTGGGTTGGTTTCGGTATTGCTAGGTAATGCGCCTTGTGGTCTTTCGGAAAAATTTTGAGCTAGTTGATTTATTTGTTTTTCTATGTTTTGAATGCTAGCTTGTTGATTCCTAAAATTTGATTCTAATTGTAGGAATCTTTCCGAATTTTTCTTATCAGTGTCGGAGACAAGGCGAGATATGGTATTTTCGAGCCTCTCTCTTCCACTTTGTTGAGTGAAATTTTGCGACTCATTTCTTGATTGCTGAAAGTTTGTTCGTTGCGGTTGTTGGTTACTACTATTGCCGGGCTCCCTCCAACCAAGGCTTGGGTGGTTTCGCCATCCTTGGTTGTAGGTCCCCGTTGGAGGACCCGACGGCCTAGGTCTATTATCAATGTAGTTTACCATTTCTTGTTGATCGTCCGTTTCTTTCATGCAACTCCAATTTTCATGTGACCCACCACACCCTTCACAAGCCATGACCGAGACTGTTTTGGTCATTTCTAATTTTTTTATTTTTGAAGAAAGGGCCTCGATTTGGGCTTGTAAAGAGGTGTTTTCGTCTACCTTATGGGCGCCCGGGGCGATAGATTTATTTCCCCGGGGAGTGTGCCACTGAAAATTGGTTTGAGCAATTTCCTCAATCTGATTATATATTTCGTGTGGGCGACGATTACCTAAAAGTCCCCCGGAGCTAGAATCAAGTGTCTGCCTAGTATGTGGCAACAACCCATTGTAGAAAGTGGATACTTGTTGCCATATTGCGAGGCCGTGATGGGGACACTTGCGTAATAGCTCCTTGAACCTTTCCCAAGTTTCATATAAGGATTCCCCGTCCTCTTGTGAGTATGTGTTAATTTCAGCCATTAATTTAGCAGTTTTAGAAGGAGGGAAATACTTATACAGAAATTTTTGGGCTAGTTCATCCCAGGTGTTTACCGATCCAGCTGGGAGGGTGTTGAGCCAAGCTTTCGCTCGGTCTTTTAGTGAGAATGGAAACATACGAAGGCGGATGGCGTCGTTTGATGCTCCATTGATCCGAAAGGTATCACATATTTCTAAGAAATTAGTTATATGTAGATGGGGATCCTCGTCCGCGAGCCCGTGAAAGGTCGCGGAGTTTTGGAGCATTTGTATCAAGTGCGGTCGAAGTTCGAAGTTATTGGCTTCGACATTCGGTGCATTGATAGCGGCGCCTAGATTACCTACGGTGGGCCGTAAGTAATCCATGAGGGTACGTTGGTCCGCCATTGGGGTTGGATCACCCGAAACCTTCTCTTGGTTTTTGGCTTTTAACCGTTTTCTGAGAAAGCGTTCGGGTTCTTCTAATGGCTCCTTTATGTCTTTATTGGAACTGGAGCTCATACACTACGCGAGGTTGGCGTCGGGTTCCAAGTCCTGCAATAAAAACAGAAAAGAATATCGGTCAGAAGGTTCACCACGGCCCCGTGTCGAGCGAACACGGCCCCGTGGTCGTAGTTACAGTGATTGTTTTTCAGATCCCAGTTACTGGAAGTTGGACACGGCCCCGTGTTGCACCGACACGGCCCCGTGTTCAGCCTTCTGTAACTTGAAAAACAAAAAAAACTGCCAGTAATGAGGCTGAGCACGGCCCGTGTCCGACCAGGCACGGCCCCGTGCTGAGCTCTGCAGAAGCTGAAAAATCTAAAAAAAAATCCTAAAAATTAAAGAAAAATAAAAAGATGATTAGGCCGTTGATTCCTAACTTTCTTAAAATCCTTGTGTCCCCGGCAACGGCGCCAAAAAAAACTTGATGTGCGTGAAGTGTGTTATATTTTTAGATATATATTTAAGCCCTTTTTACACTTTTAGCCAAGTTTTAAATTTATAAAACACGATATTTACTAACACTAAACACACATATGGGCAAGTGCACCCATCGTGGACGTAGTATAGTGTTGGTAAGATACCGAGGTCGTCCAAGGACACAAGAGCTTTTAATACCGGTTTATCCTCAACGTCTAATCAAATCAAAAGGTTAGAAAAAATGATTTAAACTAAGAAAAATAAAAACTAACTAAATGCTGAAAAATAAAATAAAATAAAAACAGATAGACAAGATGAATCACTTGGATCCGACACGTGTATTAGTATAACCTTTGATTATTTTCGCACTTTTGCACTTGTTTAAGAGATTATCTTAGTTATTGTAGTAGGCCCCTCTTTTGAAGGCGACGTTACCCTCAACCCAGTAGTTTGAGTCAGCAAGGATACAATCCTAAAGGGTCGGATTATTGAAAGATAATGAATTAAGTTATTAATGCAAATTGTGGTAGGCCTCGCTTTTGGCGGTGACGTTACCCTCGGCTAAGTAGTCTGAGTCAGCAGGGATACAGTCCTAAATAGCCGGGTTATAGTATTAATAGTAGTTAACTTATGAGGGGGTCAAAGAGTTTGGATCCCCGCCATCCAATACCTATGGGCATTGAAGGAGATCCTACTAAATTTGACCCAGGTCCCAAGCAGGACCTCTAAACGCTGAACAAGGGCAAGACCTTTACCAAACCGTTCCCTTAACCCCCGACCAGGTAGCCAACATACCTCCATATAGACCGTGGAGATATGAATGGTGAAAATCTTTTATTTTATATAGACAGTAAAATAATGCCAAGACACCACGGACAAACGATAAGGAAAGATCACCTTCAACATAAGTAACTAGTTATTAAAGTCATTAATACAAAACCAAATAAAAAGTGCAAAAGATTAAAAATAAAAAGTATTATACTAAACACTTGTCTTCACCAAGTGATGTAAGAGACTTAGGCAAACATGGCCTTGATTGTCAAGAACTCTTACGATCAATCTTGGATCCCGAGACGACTCACACACTCTACGATGGACAATGGATGATGGTGGTGGATGATGGTGTTATGGTGGTGTGAGAGAGGTGGTGTGCCAAGGGATGAGGGAGAATGAAACCAAGCTCCTCTATTTATAGGCTGGACAGAACGCTGGACACGGCCCCGTGTCCACTGGACACGGCCCCGTGCCCGTCTGACACTCTCTCTCTTCATTAATTGTAATTGCGAATTACAATTAATGCGCCTGCTGTACTTTCAACACGCCCCTGTGTCCGCTGGGCACGGCCCCGTGGTGAGCAATGGAAGCTTCTACTGGTTTGTCTTTTCTGCTGCTTCCTGGGCACGCCCCCGTGTTCGCTGGACACGGGGCGTGTTCAGACTCTGTTTTCTTCTCTTTGTTTTGGGAGGTGCCGTTGAGGGTCCGGGCAGTCCACTTTTGTTCCTTTTCTTGTATTTATGGTAGAATTAGTGGTCTTTTTGCTTCTTTTGTGATTTTGAGCTCATTTCATCCTGAAAATACAAAAGGAAGACAAAAACACTCTTTTTCCAACATTAGTACTTAAAAAGGGTTAGTTTTATGCCTTAATTGATGTGTTTTATATGTTGCATTTTACACACATCAGTTTGGTTTTCTTTTGATACAATCACAATAGGAAAACAATATATAGCCACCACTTGAAAAGTGCCGCCTTATCCTTTTCTTTTCTTTGTATTGTGACAAACAGCCAATCCAAAGTCGCCGCCGCCGGTTACCGTGTTCGTGTTCTAGCACTCGTTCGTTGTACCTCGGTGTCTTACACGGTTAATTATTAACCACAAGGTATATTAGATCTCATCGGTAGATTAATTTTCATGTGTATCGTATTTGCATGTTTGTAATATGATCTTGTCCGATTCACTTTTGGTTTTGATTATTTATATTTATTCTGCAGCATTTTTATTAATTATATATTTAGTTAATAAAATATATCAAACCCGTTTTGATAAAAAGTAAAGTTGACACCACCGAATCCCAACAATATACTTCCTAGTCCATTCCAATCAGTGAGATGAAGGAAGGTTAAGCATGTTGAGATTAAGGATTTTGAGAAAATCCAACATTTAACCATGATGTTTTTAATGATTCAGATGAATCACCTATGTTAGAGAGAAGTGGGGTCGATTCGAATGGATTTGTGGGGAGGTGCAAATCCTAGAGCTCTGGCAGAACTAGAAAAGTGTTCCATGACCATAAACGGACACAAGTATGAGGACTTGACTAAACTAGGGAGAGTATTGTGTGAATGTATATTATCGCCTACATAAATGGGGGATTGCTCAAAGACACCGCGTCTACAAGACCCTAGGAGGCTAAGTATGCTTCACAAAAGAAGGTTCAAAGGTTACACCTACCTATCTTGCAATACTCAACTGTTGAACGTGTATCGTTGAAACTTGATAGATCGATTTCTATTCATGTGGGGGATTGTTGGAAATTTGTGAAAATAACACTTTTCACAAATATAGGAAAATGGTTTTTCCTAATTTTGGACTAGAAATAAATATAAGAAACTAAGGTTTCTTTATAAATTTATTTGTGGGTTTGTGTTCTATGTTGGGAGAGCTTCACAACGAACTAAACCAAGTCCAAAACAGAGCTAAGATGAATGAGATATCGATGCTCAAAGTTTGGTGTTTGAAACATAGAATGCTGAAAAGTGGAAAGTGGCACCTTGTCCTACATAGGAGGAGAGATGAAACTTAAAGGGGTATTTAAGTGGGAACTCTCCATCCTTATTGTTTCATGGAAGCACACACTAAGTGTACTCGCGAAGGGTGCGGAGCACCCTAACTCACACCTCCCGCACGGGTGGCGTTGGCGATGAGGCGCAATGTGGCGCTTTGATGGCGCACTTTGCACTTCACACGCTCGCATCGCCGCGAGCCGCCTTTGTATTTTTTACCACGTGCATGTGGTGGAGCACAGGGGCTACAAGGACCAGGTGGTTGGTGACGTGGCATGCAGGTACATGGGTACGAGGCGCATGACCCAAATGGGTCTGCGCGCAGTGATGCATGATGTGGCAATCTCGTGCGTCCGCGCGCGAGTACACGTGGCAGGTTGGCGCGCATGGGCACTAAAGACGAGCGCGGGCGCACCAAAGTGAGCCAATACGGCGCGACTGTGTGGCTTGCTCGTATAGGCTCATTGGTGGCTGGCGCACGCGCGCATGAAAGTGAGCCAAATCAGCGCGCGCGCAAGGGGCCCTGCTTGCGCATGGAAGTGAGCCAAAATGGCGCACGCGCACATGAGTGTGCAAGACCTGCGCGCGCATGAGTTAGAAGGGCGCGCATGCACCAGTCTGTCCTATGCGCGCGCAGGAGCTTTCAGCAATTAATGACAGTGCAGTTACACTTCAGCATTTGAAACTGACGAGTCAACGATTTTTGACTAAGAATTAAATGACGAATTAAAGTGCATTGAAGACGTTTAATGCAATTTAGTTCTCCCTTCTTTTTCAGTTTCGACTTCAGACCTGCAGTATATATAGGGAGGACCCTGCTGCAGATGTAGACACCGAAATACACAGCTCTGATACAATTTTCTCTCCTACTAAATACTTATCTTCTTCTTCAAGCAGCAAGGTACAACTTCGGGTTGGAGTCAAGACCGACAGTGCAACTGCTTAGGCTGTTGTATCCTGGAAACAAACGAGTTCTCCTGGGAGACTCGAAATTTGTTTTAAGGGACTCGTGTCTAACACGATGCTCAGCCAAGAACCGTTTTTTCTTTCTACAATTTTGTTCTTGTTTTCTTTTATTTCAGTTGTAACAGTATTGTATTTTTGTTTTCCTTTTACTAGTTGTAATTCAAGTTAATAATAAAATTATTTATTTTATTTTACATGAACGGATTCCTACATCAGAGAACAGGATTAAAATGATATTTGTTGTAAAAAAAAGTAAAATTCTCATATTTTAAATCTTGATTTCAAGAATCTTTATTATATTATAAATATATTTCGGTCCTTACTTCAAAGCTCTAATATCAATACTATTTTGATAATTTTTATTTAAGGAATATCACGTGTTTGTTTTGTCTACCGTATCTATCAGTTTTAATTAATAAAAGTTACTAATCACTCAAACAACTGATTATGTTGTTCAAATAACCAATCATTTTTTTAATAAAGTTCAAAAGAAAACATTTTTACACATTATTTTTTTCTCGTGCATTGGTATACATGTGTCATATTTGAGAGTTCGACAGAATCCTTCGTACCGAGAATAACATAACAGAGGCAATAATGTCGGATAGCTTTATCTGGCTAAAGAGCAGATCAAAGTTTCAAGATATCGTATGAGAGAGATGGGTGGATTTTAACATAAGAGATATAGTGAGGTAATCGAATTTGATGTAATTGGGGTAGTATTGTATTATGTTTTCTCTATTTCGTTTTCCTTTTGTATTGTAATTTTCGGGTTTTTACAGCATTTGCTGGCTCTATTCCATTATTCATATAATCTGATATGACCGTTCAAAAAAAAAAGTTGGCGTTGCGATTATCAATGTCACTTAATCAACTTCAAACCACAAATTCAAACACCCTCTTAATATAAAAAATACATTATTATAAATCAAGCTAACATGTTTATTTAAAAAAAATCCACAAGTTCCTCATACAATCATCAAATCTCTTGAAAACACAACTAGAATGATTATAAACATTCTTAATTCCTTCATGTTTTTGAACTCGCTTACAATCCACACATCAAGCGGCTGGAGGCTTGACCACAACAGCCGGAAAATCAAGAAGCACAATCTTTTCGATTGCGGCTGAGAATGTTGCCGTGTATTCGAGATGGTTAGGGTGGGTTTGAAAAGCATCAAAATCATCTTTGGACCCAAATGTCATCATTAAAGCATGAGTGAACCCCTGCCTTAGCATCTCCATGCTTTCAATATCCTTTCCCTGTGACATCAAGTGCAAGGATTGGTTACTTGTATTATCAAAGCTATTATATTTTGTGCAATAATATTTAATGACCAATCCAACCACAAACATTTAGAATTTCTCTATATTTATATGCTTATTTATTTAAATTAAGAATTTTTAACTATTTATTTGTTTAATTTATTTCACTATTTTTTAATTTACAATCTCAAACACCCTTAAAATAGTTATCGCCCGATTAAACGAAATAAGCCATAAAAAGAATTAAATTAAAAAAGATAAATAAAGAAAGTCTCCAAGGAAAAAATATTATTATTATTTAATAAACAAGTCCAAACACCCACTGTAGTATTACATTTCATTCCTACTCACAACTATCAAATCATCTAACAATTTGAACGGTTTAATGGATAGTTAGTTATACTCAGTAAATCTCACTAATAGCAAAGCTAATGTAGAGTCTGAGTAGGGTAAGATGTAGACAGTCTTACCCTTACCTCATAGGAATAGAGAGACTGCTTCCAGTGAAACTCTATCTTGATAGTAGTTTCGTATCAAGCTTTGGAAATAAGACACACAACAGTCAACAATTAAGACAAATACCGATTAGGCACTCCTCTACAATTGTGTGAAGAAACTGGTTAAAAACTACGATTTAGACACTCGTCTACAGTTGTTCGCCGTTAAAAAAATAACTTTTTCTCGAACTAGAAAGATATAATCACTATAGGGTAACTTTCTCTACCTAGGATTTGGCAATTTGATGAAAACAATAACTCTTTTTAACACCTTACACAACATGTAACTAATACTACTCATAGGATTTGACCATTTTGGTAAAAGTGAGTTCCTGATGCATTAGTACTTGAAGATTAAACTTACCAAACAAAGGATTTGACAGTATCAACTTGAGAAACAAGCTTTTCCAACCCTTTGATAATATCCTCCACCACCACCTCTTCTTTGAACTTCACCACCACCAAGTGTACGAACTCCGCCATCTGCCACCAACAACCACCACCCGAAACCAATATGTGTGTGTAATATATATACACAAGAACAAAGTTAGGCACTAACTAACATATAGCATGTGACACACACACTGACACACACACACACGTATGTAGGTTGAATAATATTCTGGGTGTGTACAAGCCCCAATGCACGAAAAGCAAATGTACAAGTGGGTCAATAACGACTAGTCAGCACTTACGTCGCTGCGTCCCCACAGTCAAACCCACCGACACCATTGTCGGGATTGTGACAAATTTTGTGTTTTTAGTGTTGTACGTTTTGCTTTTGTGTTTGTACCACCTTGACTTGGTCAATCTTCATTTTTACTATGGTCCAATTTTTACATTAAGCATAATTAAAAAAATTATATTTTTTTTTAATTTATAGATCTTTTCCTACGTTAGTTACTTTTGTTAGGGGCTGTTTGTTTACCTGAGGCTTTTAATGGTTTAAACTTTTTACTGGTTCAGCACTTAATGGTTCAGACTGTTTGTTTCACGATCAGATGTCTGAATGGTTCAGACATTTGCCTCTGAACGGTTAAGCATTATACAGAGTCTGAATGGTTAAGACCTTTAATCTGAATTGGTCGGACATTTGCCTCTGAACGGTAAAACATTATACAGACTCTTAATGGTTCAGACCTCTTACTGGTTCAGCACTTAATGGTTCAGACCTCTTACTGGTTCAGCAATTAACCATTCAGATGTTGCCAAATAGCCCCTTAGTGCAACTATTAAAGGATTGAATGTGGGGTGATCGGTAAGTATTGAATGTGATGCTCTAACTTTTCGTTAGCTAGCCCATGCCTCGTTCCAAGTTTGTGATCGACAAGAGCCTGAAAGGCATGCCAGCCTGATCAGTGGTGGATTTAGCCACATTTTGTGGGTTCTTAGGAACCCAGTCAGTTTGGAAAAAAAATAGTGAAAATTAGTGAAAACCTTATTATTTAGAAAAAAAAAATAGTGATAATCTATCAGAAAGAATCCACTAGAAAAATTTATGGATTCACCACTGTGCCCGATGATGAAATATCTCATTACCAAGGCCTTTGAATCATTTCGTTGAAGGGTGAACTTCACACACTTTAATTTATAGCGTATGAACAACTTATGTTGTGTTTCATTTGTTGTTTGCAAGCATATTACTTAATTCCTGTTTGAACATGAGTTTATAATATAACGTAACTATTTAAATACATAAAATCATTACAAGTTGACACAATATAGAATATGTCTTTTATTATATGTTAAAGAACGAAAGTAAAAGCCCAAATTTGATGAAGTTAAAGTTTATGACGTAAGTATATTTTAAAATAAGATTATAAACTCAAAACATATGCAACGTTTTATATACATTCTAGCAAATATGTAGCATATTAACGGAATAAACTATACCACTTCACAAAGATTAGTTTTGTTGCAACTTGCATGAACGTAGTGTGTAAAAAGTTTTAAAAATATAGAGCTTTTTATGTACGTAGTGTGTAAAAAGTTATAAAAATATAGTGCTTTTATAAAAATAATAAAAGGATATAATATTAGTTAGTATAATAATAGAACTTGAATTATTGGTTGCACGTGTGGAGCGTCTCTAGTTCTGCAACAATTTAGAACGGGATCATATTTCCGTATCTCAACACATACGTTATGGGAGAGGCTCATTTTTGGAAGATGACTTTTAGCGTTACGTAGATCGGGTATGAGAATAAGACAAAGAGGATGAAGTTAAGGAAATAGAGGATGGACCTAAAATATATATATATATTGTATGTATATGTGTGTGTGAGAAGGGAATGCAACAAATTTTGTCCTTATGTGCCCGTCTCCATCGTCCCTATCTCAACGAATTTGACAATGCCGGGCCTCCGTGTTAGTAATCTGTATGAAATAACCGAACATAATCTGGACAGAAAATAAGAAAAACCGAAGAAATAGTAAACGATTGAACCGGGCTTGTGTTTGACACAATTCCCTTAAACAGATTCGTCGTCTGTTCCCAGGGTACGCCGGTTCGAAACAGCACCGAGCGCTGCCGGACTGGAGCACTTGCCTGAAAAGTAAACCGGAGAATGCTGCAGAGAGATCGAGAGAAGAGATTGTCTTTCGGTGTGTCAAACTGTGTTGGTCTGGTCTAGTTTTATAGTCACAGAACTCATAACCGAATTCTGGACATTATTGCACCGTTTTAAACTGAGAATGGTCATTAGTATAGTTTTTAAAACTGATAATAAAAACCATTTAACACAATAATGATCATCATAATACTGAATAATCATTTCAGTTTAAAACTCATTAACTAGCCCAACTGTTACAGTTTTTGAAGACTAAAAAAAAAGTTAGTCAGTCACGAGTGCAAAAACCGTCTCCCGCGAGCCCGGATTTTCGGAGCTGCATTCGTGTCCGCAGGACGTGCGGGCGTACACGAGTTCAACTAAATCCGGTTCCAATTTTTGCACCCCCCCTGCGCGCACGCGCGAGGGACTTGTGGTAAAACATGTCCATAAAATGATATTTGTTAGGTAAATGCTTTACCTTATAAACACCCTTTTTCTTTGTCTCCACACCAATGTGGGACAAGTGTTTTACCAAATGAGACTACCATTCACACACACCCAAATTCCAACAATCCCCACATGAATGGAGGTCGATCTCAGAACAACATTGTTCCCATTGGTGGGCATTGGAAGCTTATCTACTGGTTGTCTTTTCTGCTTGCTTCCTTGGGTCACGCCCCGGTTCGCTGGACACGGGCGTGTTGCAGACTCTGTTTTCTTCCTTTTTGCTTTGGGAGGTGCCGTGAGGGTTCCGGCGGCGTCTCGTTTGTTCTTTTCTTATGTATTTAATTTGGTAGAATAGGTTTGGTCCTTTTTCCTTCTTTTTGTGATTTTAGCTGCATTTCATTCCTGATAAATTACAAAAGGAGACAAAACAACTCTTTTTCCAACATTTGAGTACTTAAAGGTTAGTTTTATGCCTTAATTGATGTGTTTATATGTTGCATTTTACAACATAAAAAAACATAAACTGCACCTTATTAAAAGCGTAGGGTTATCCCCCCACAGTGACCTTACTTATTCATACAATTAGGTTTTCCTATTGAACTCAATTCTTCGGATCTCCAGTCTATTGAGTTAGGTTTCCATCATATGAACTTCATTTTTCAAGGGCTTCAGTCCCATTCCCATGGACGACTTCTGTACTAACTCTCTACTTAGGCCTTTTGTCAGCGGATCCGCAATATTATCCTTTGACCTCACGTAGTCAACAGTGATAATTCCTGTAGAGATTAGTTGTCGTATCGTATTATGTCTACGTCTGATATGTCTGTTCCTACCATTATACATTGTGCTACGAGCTCTGCCACGTGCCGATTGGCTATCACAATGTATACAAATGGCCGTTGCCGGCTTAGGCCATCTTGGTATATCCTCAACAAATTGACGTAGCCATTCTGCCTCTTCACCTGCTTTATCTAAAGCGATGAACTCAGATTCCATCGTGGATCTAGCAATAACCGTTTGTTTTGATGATTTCCACGATATCGCTGCACCTCCAAGTGTGAATACATACCCACTTGTTGCTCTGGAATCATTCGTGTCAGATATCCAATTTGCATCACAGTGTCCTTCTATAACTGCTGGATATCTGTTATAATGCAACCTGTATTCTCGAGTGTATCTTAAGTAACGAAGCAACCGAGTGATACAGTTCCAATGCATTGAACTTGGGTTGCTTGTGTATCTACTTAGCTTGCTCACAGCAAATGCTATGTCTGGTCGAGTACAACTCATAAGATACATCAAGCTACCAATAATTCTTGAGTATTCCAACTGGTTTACGGGTTCACCTTTATTCTTGGCTAGATGTTGACTTGTGTCAAGTGGAGTTCTAGCTTCATTAGAGTCATTTGCATTGAACTTCTCAAGAATTTTGTCCACATAGTGGGATTGACTTAAAACAAGTCCATTTTGGGTTCGCGTGATTTTGACCCCCAAAATCACATCCGCCAGACCCATGTCTTTCATGTCAAATCTTGCTTTTAGCATGTTCTTTGTAGATTTTATGATTTTGTCATCGCTTCCAGCAATGAGTATATCATCTACATATAGACACAAAATGACATATCCATCAGATGTGTCCTTCACATACACACACTTGTCACATTCATTGATTTTGAACCCAGCATCAAGCATGACATGATCAAACTTTTGATGCCATTATTTTGGAGCTTGTTTCAATCCATACAAGGATTTCACAAGTTTACACACTTTCTTTTCTTGCCCAATAGCTGTGAAGCCTTCGGGTTGCTCCATGTAGATTTCTTCCTCTAGAATTCCATTCAAGAAAGCTGTTTTCACATCCATTTGGTGAACTTCCAAATTTCTAATGGCGGCAATGGCAAGCACCAACCTGATGGATGTTATTCGTGTAACTGGTGAATATGTGTCAAAGTAGTCTAAACCTTCTCGCTGTATATATCCTTTGATCACCAACCTTGCTTTGTACTTATCGATGGTTCCATCTGGTTTCATCTTCTTCTTGAAGATCCATCGATATCCTAGTGGTTTACATCCTTGAGGAAGGTCCACTAGTTCCCAGGTATGGTTCTGTAAGATAGAGTCTATCTCACTTTTGATTGCCTCCCTCCACTGAGGTCCTTCTGAGGAATGTACCGCTTGTTGGTACGTTTGAGGTTCATCTTCTACCATATAGGTAAGAAACTCAGGTCCAAAGGATTTTTCAGTCCTTTGTCGTTTACTTTTCCTGATTTCAACTTCCTCGGTATTAGATTGTTCTCGAGGTTCATCGTTTTCAACTTCACCCTCGGGAACAATTTCTTCAACCGGTCTAGAAGAACTCGGTTCACTTTTATCTAAGCATGGGAACACATGTTCAAACCATGATGCATCCTTAGATTCAATTATGGTGCCTTTGCATATTCCAGGGTTCTTGGAATCATGCACAATAAAATGATAAGGACCATATGGACGGGTGTATCCTATAAATACACAATCCACCGTTTTGGGACCTATTAGTAGCCGCTTAGGTGGTGTGACCACCACCTTAGCTAGAAACCCCCACACTTTCAAGGATTTATATGGTGCTTTCTTTCCCGTCCATAATTCGTATGGCGTTACATCCTTTTTTCTTATTGGGTATCATGTTCAACACATAATTTGCCGATAAGATTGCTTCCCCCCACATGTTTTGGTTTACACCGGAGCTTATCATCATGGCATTCATCATTTCTTTCAAGGTACGATTTTTCCGTTCCGCTATGCCATTTGATTGAGGGGAGTAAGGAGCTGTGAGTTCGTGGATGATTCCACATTTTGCACATACGTCAATAAAAGGTGAAACATATTCACCTCCTCGGTCGCTCCTTACAATTTTGATTTTCCGATTTAGTTGATTCTCAACTTCGGCTTTAAACAAGATAAACTTGTCAATAGCCTCGTCCTTACTCTTAAGTAAGTACACATAGCAATACCTTGTACTATCATCAATGAACGTGATGAAGTACTTGTTCCCACCACGAGTAGGAATTGCTTTTAGATCACACACATCAGTGTGGATCATCTCGAGGGGTTCGGTGATTCGTTCCACCTTTTTGAATGACGATTTCGTTTGTTTTGCTTCTACGCAAGTTTCACATTTATTAATTGAGTCGATATCGAATGTTGGTATGCAATCAAGTTTGATTAAACGACGAATGGAATTATAATTTACGTGACCTAGTCTACCATGCCATAAATTAGAAGACTCAATCAAGTAAGTAGAACTAGTAGCGTTTTCTTTCATTGCATTCACGACAATTACATTGAGTTTAAACATTCCATTTAGGGCATAGCCCTTACCAACATACACACCATTTTTGGTCAACACGACCTTATCCGACTCAATCACCATTTTGAACCCAAACTTGTTCAATTGCCACCCCGAAACAAGGTTCTTACGAATTTCTGGAACATACAACACATTGGACAATGTGAGTTCTTTTCCAGAAGTCATCTTCAAAACAACGTTACCCTCGCCTTTTATTTCTGCCGAGGCAGAATTTCCCATGAAAACCTTTTCTCCATTAGTCACCTCCTTGAAGGTGTTGAAAAGGCTTTTGTCAAAGCACACATGTCGAGTAGCCCCCGTATCGACCCACCAATCCTTGTTATTTTGCCCAACTATGTTCACTTCCGTGACCAAAATCGAGAGGTCCGTGACCATGGCAACAAGCTTATCGACTTCATCTACCATGTTCACTTGTTGAGCATTTTCCTTCTTCTTGGGAAGCTTGCATTCGCTAGCCTTGTGGCCTTGCTTTTGACAATTGTAACAAGTTCCAAGGAACTTCTTTTTCCCAACTCCCCCCTTAGGACCAAGGTTGGAGCGTTTCCCATGACTTTTCTTTCCGCCTTTTCCACTGTTTTTTCCCTTTGAAGATTGGCCATGTTCAACAAGATTGGCCTTCACTGTTTCAGGACCATCAATCCGTTTCAAAGCCAATTTGTTATCTTCTTCAATACGAAGACGAACAACGAGATCTTCAATGGTCATCTCCTTTCGCTTATGCTTGAGATAGTTCTTGAAATCAACCCAACTTGGTGGCAGTTTTTCAATCATTGCCGCAACTTGGAATGTCTCGCTGAGGACCATTCCTTCCGCATGAATATCATGAAGAATAACTTGCAATTCTTGGACTTGACTCATGACAGTTTTGGCATCTATCATTTTAAAGTCCAAGAACTTAGCCACCACGAATTTTTTAGTGCCCGCATCTTCTGTTTTGTATTTGCGATCCAACGACTCCCATAATTCTTTGGCAGTCTTGGCTTTGCAATACACATTATACAATGTGTCCACCAAACCATTCAAGATAAAGTTGCGGCACAGGAAATCCGAATGATTCCAAGCATGCATCGCGCTCACAGTTTGAGCATCCATTTCCCCTTCATCAACATGGGGTTTAGGTTCAGTCAAGAACCTTGCCAGATTCAGCGTGGTCAGATAAAAGAACATCTTTTGTTGCCACTGTTTGAAATTCACACCATTGAATTTCTCTGGTTTTTCAGCATGCGAAACTGCATTAGGCAGTGGTGCAACCAGACCGGTAGTGACAGAAACAGCGGAAGTCATGACCGCTGAAACAGCACTGGTCATGACAGCAGAAACAACAGTAGTCATTGGCTGAGATTCCATTCTGAAAAGTAACATAATGCAGGAACAAATCAGTAATAGAATCTGTTTAAGTTTGTTAGTAATCTGTATGAAATAACCGAACATAATCTGGACAGAAAATAAGAAAACCGAAGAAATAGTAAACGATTGAACCGGGCTTGTGTTTGACACAATTCCCTTAAACAGATTCGTCGTCTGTTCCCAGGGTACGCCGGTTCGAAACAGCACCGCGCGCTGCCGGACTGGAACACTTGCCTGAAAAGTAAACCGGAGAATGCTGCAGAGAGATCGAGAGAAGAGATTGTCTTTCGGTGTGTCAAACTGTGTTGGTTTGGTCTAGTTTTATAGTCACAGAACTCATAACCGAATTCTGGACATTATTGCACCATTTTAAACTGATAATGGTCATCAGTATAGTTTTTAAAACTGATAATAAAAACCATTTAACACAATAATGATCATCATAATACTGAATAATCATTTCAGTTTAAAACTCATTAACTAGCCCAACTGTTACAGTTTTTGAAGACTAAAAAAAAAGTTAGTCAGTCACGAGTGCAAAAACCGTCTCCCGCGAGCCCGGGTTTTCGGAGCTGCATTCGTGTCCGCAGGACGTGCGGGCGTACACGAGTTCAACTAAATCCGGTTCCATTTTTTGCACCCCCCCCCTGCGTGCACGCGCGAGGGACTTGTGGTAAAACATGTCAATAAAGTGATATTTGTTAGGTAAATGTTTTACCTTATAAACACCCTTTTTCTTTGTCTCCACACCAATGTGGGACAAGTGTTTTACCAAATGAGACTACCATTCACACACACCCAAATTCCAACAGTTCATATATACGGGCATAAACAGTTGAAGTAATGCATGCTATGTGACAGATACGCGTAGGAACTTTATGCTCTATTTGTAAGACACTAAATGACTAACTGTAAATCATACTAGGACGTGATTGACCGACCTTGACTGTTAGCGATATTTGAGAATCTAACCGAGCAAACCGAGGTGAGTTCACACTTTTCTACAAAGCATGGTAAATTCCCGGTGGGAATGGGTACAGGAATAGGGATTCCTCGTCCTTTGAGACGTGTTCAGGAATGTAAATTCCTCGTCCTGTTGGGACGTGTTAGACTTACTGGACTAGAACTCTATCAGCGAAGTCCCTCCCTTTTTGTATCGACTTAATCGCCGAGGCTATGGCGAGCGGGTTATTAGTTAATAGTGCTATTAGGTTTAACAAACCTCACACCGTGCCAGTCGGACGGGCGTGTACTAATGGACTATGGCACGTCGGTGGTGATAGAACACCGATGCTAGGGCACAATTGATTTCTTTTGTTAGTAGTCGATATGATAAACCAGTCTGGTAGTTTAAAATACTGGGGTTGCTTCCCATGGCCTAAGTGCCGGGCTGGATAGCCAGGGAAGGTGGACATGGGATGGTTAACAAATAAACGTTTTTGAACTATGGGATAACCCCCACAGCTGGATAGCCAAATGAGATTAAACTATGTTTTTGGAAACAACTCTAAAATGGACAACCAACCGTGAACTCACTCAACTTTGTTGTTGACTCGTTATTACATGCTTTGTAGGTCATTAGATGCTATGGAGCTTGCATATGGAGGTGGTCGTTGTGGGATGCGAACTGATATGTCCAGTACTTAATGAATAAACTTTATGAACTTATTAAACCTACTTTTGGACTTTAAACTTATGAACTATGGACTTATGTTTTGAACTTATGTTTTATGCTTCCGCTGCTAACCTAAAATCGGTTTACTTCCTTTTGGTCACCAATCGTATTGTGTTTGGTTTTATTTACTTAATTATGTTGTTCAATATGATTGGTGGCTCGATCCTGGTCATGTCACGCCTCCAAGCGGTGATACTCCGCATGGTGGATTTTAGGGGTGTGACAGATTGGTATCAGAGCCATTGGTTATAGTGAACTTGGTTTTAAAAAGGGAAAAGATTTTTGATAAAACCAGACTATAACCTGTACAGTGCTCAACGATCCACAACGACGCATCGCTCCACGTGCAAGACTCGACACCATAGGTGGTATGATATATATTATACTTTCGGTTAGATAGTTCACACTGTGCATTGGATAATGTGATAATTGCTATTTGAACCTTGTGTGCTTACTCTCTACTGTCGTCCCACACTTATGCACTTTCGCGACACTTCCTCACTTACGTTGCTTCATTATGAAGATCATGAGCGGACGCGGAGGACGTATCAACCTCACTCAAGCCCAGTTGACGGCTTTGATCAACGAACGAGTTGCTGAGGCACTCGCAGCTGTTCCTGCAGGAGGTATAACCTGCTACTTCAACCCATCTTAGGACGTTTAGATCTCACCTTCGCGAATCAACCCTCGTGCTTAACCTTGTCTTTTATTCTCGCACCACAGGTCAACATGCTCAGCCTCCTGTGTGCACATTCAAAACCTTCATGGATTGCCGACCTAGCACTTTTAGCGGCACAGAAGGAGCTGTAGGCCTTCTTCACTGGTTTAAGAAGCTCGAGTCTGTTTTCGAGATGTGTGAATGCCCTGAAGATCGCAGGGTGAAGTATGCTACTGGAACACTCGAGGGTGCTGCGTTAACCTGGTGGAAAGCACAGGTTCAACTGCTTGGGTTGGCGGTTGCTAATGCCATCCCGTGGAACGGTTTCAAAGAACTGATTAGAGAAGAGTACTGCAGTCGTGACGACATCCACAAGCTGGAAGTGGAATTTTTTAATCTGAAGATGACGGGGTCTGAGATCGAGGCATACACGAAGAGGTCGAACGAGCTGGCCATCCTGTGTCCTACTATGGTGGACCCCCTACAAACGCATTGAGCTGTACCTTAAGGGCTTGGTGCCAGAAATTCAAAGCCACGTAACCTCAGCTAACCTTGGCACTATACAGCAAGTCGTCAAGTTGGCTCATCGCCTCACTAATCAGGCAGTTGAGCAGAACAGGCTGCCAAAGCGTATTAGCGCCACTACTTCTGATGCTCCCAACGACAATAAGCGCAAGTGGGATGGAAATCTGGGCAAGGGTTCTACTTCAGCTCAATCTCAGCAGCGAAAGACAGATGAGTACAGGAGCCCCGGTCAGCAGTCTTCTGGGAATCAAGGTCAGGGTGGATACAAGGGAAATCACCCCAAATGTAATCGTTGTAACTTGCACCACAGTGGGCCATGTGGTAAAGGCAACTGTCATCGATGCAACAAGCCTGGTCACATGGCAAGGGACTGCAGGAGTCAGCATCCAGCAAATCAGAACCGGCAGCAACAGCAAGCCCCACCCAATCAACGCCAGCAGTGGCAACAGCAAGGTAACAACAAAGGATGCTTTCAATGTGGCGCTGAAGGCCACTTTAAGAGGAACTACCCCCAGCTGAACCAAAACCAGAACAATAACCAAAGAACTGGGAACCACAATGGAAACAACAACGGAGGCAACAATGGAGGTAACAATAATGGAAATGGTGCCAAACGTCGTGTGTTCGTGATTGGTCAGGGAGAAGCAAGGAACAATCCCAACGTTGTGATGGGTAAGTTTCTTCTGGACGACTTCTTTGTTACTGTTTTGTTCGATTCGGGTGCCGATACTAGTTATGTGTCCGTAAAAGTTAGCCAAATGCTTAAGCGCACTCCAACACTTCTGAACACCAAACACACGGTAGAACTAGCTAACGGTAAAAGTCTTGAAGCCACACACGTAGTTAAAGGTTGTAACCTCGTCTTAGCTGGTCAGACTTTCTCTATCGATCTTATTCCTATCACACTGGATAGTTTCGACGTTGTTATTGGGATGGATTGGCTATCTCATCATCAAGCGGAGATTGTTTGTAAGGAGAAAATCGTCCGCATTCCTCGTTCTGGTAAAGAACCTCTCATGATTCGTGGCGACAAGAGTGGTGCTGTCGAAGGCATCATCTCTTTCCTTAAGGCCCAGAAGTGTTTGCGAAAGGGCCACACTGCCATTTTAGCACTCGTTACTGACACATCAACGGAAGAGAAGAGAATTGAAGACATCCCTATTGTGCGCGATTTTCCCGAGGTATTTCCTGAGGAATTACCTGGTCTTCCGCCTCATCGCCAAGTTGAGTTTCAAATCGAGCTAGCTCCTGGAGCAGCGCCAGTAGCTCGAGCACCTTATCGTCTAGCTCCATCAGAACTTGAAGAACTGTCCACACAACTACAAGAACTCTTGGAAAAGGGTTTTATACGTCCTAGCTCTTCGCCCTGGGGAGCTCCAGTCTTGTTCGTAAAGAAGAAAGATGGTACTTTCAGAATGTGTATTGACTATCGCGAGCTTAACAAGGTGACTGTGAAGAATCGTTATCCTCTTCCACGTATTGACGACTTGTTCGACCAGTTGCAAGGGTCGAGCTATTACTCCAAGATTGACTTGAGATCGGGATACCATCAGCTGAGGGTCCGAGATGAGGACGTCTCCTAAACAGCATTCAGAACTCGTTACGGCCATTACGAGTTTCTGGTTATGCCATTCGGGCTGACGAATGCACCAGCGGTCTTCATGGATCTCATGAACCGAGTGTGCAAGCCTTACCTGGATAAGTTCGTCATTGTGTTCATCGACGATATCCTGATCTATTCTAAGAGTCAGGAGGAACACGAGCAGCATCTACGACTTGTGCTGGAACTTCTTCGAAAAGAGCAGTTGTATGCCAAGTTTTCAAAATGTGACTTCTGGCTTCGCGAAGTCCACTTTCTAGGCCATGTGGTAAACAAGGATGGAATTCATGTGGATCCATCTAAGGTTGAATCGATCAAGAATTGGCCTGCACCCCGCACACCAACAGAAATCCGCCAATTCTTGGGTTTAGCAGGATATTACCGAAGATTCATCAAAGATTTCTCAAAGATTGCGCAACCTCTCACTTCATTGACTCAGAAAGGTGTCACCTATCATTGGGGTGATGCACAGGAGTCCGCATTTCAGCACTTGAAGGATATACTTTGTAGCGCGCCTATCCTCTCATTGCCCGAAGGCACAGATGATTTTGTGGTTTTTTGCGACGCTTCCATTCAAGGACTTGGTTGCGTGTTGATGCAACGTGACAAGGTCATTGCCTACGCATCACGCCAACTTAAGGTTCACGAAAGGAACTACACTACGCATGATCTAGAACTGGGAGCAGTTGTTTTCGCGCTTAAGATATGGAGACGTTATCTGTACGGTACCAAGTGCACCATTTATACCGATCACAGGAGTCTTGAGCATATCTTCAAGCAAAAGGAATTGAACATGCAACAACGCCGGGGGTAGAACTCTTGAACGATTATGAATGCGCTATCAAATATCATCCGGGCAAAGCCAATGTTGTGGCTGACGCCCTCAGCCGAAAGGATACTATACCTAGGCGTGTACGTGCATTGCAGCTTACCATCCAATCTAACCTACCTGCTCAGATTCGCGATGCTCAGGCTGAAGCATTGAAGGCTGAGAACATCAGGGCTGAGTCCCTGCGAGGATCGAGACAACGGCTAGAACAAAAGGAAAACGGCGCCTACTATGTTAACGGACGCATCTGGGTTCCACTTTATGGAGATTTACGCGAGCTCGTGATGGATGAAGCGCATAAGTCTCGTTATTCAGTACATCCTGGTTCGGATAAGATGTACCACGACTTAAAAACTACATACTGGTGGCCTGGTATGAAAGCCAGCATAGCAACCTACGTCAGTAAATGCTTGACTTGTGCCAGGGTAAAGGTCGAATACCAGAAACCATCAGGCCCACTCCAACAACCAGAGATACCTAAATGGAAGTGGGAGCAAATTTCCATGGATTTCGTTACTAGCCTGCCCAGGTCTCAACGCGGAAATGATACCATTTGGGTGATCGTGGATCGATTGACCAAGTCTGCACATTTTCTGCCTATCAAAGAAACGGATAAGTTTTCTACTCTAGCAGACATCTACTTAAAAGAAGTGGTATCAAGGCACGGAGTGCCAACCTCCATCATTTCTGATCGTGACGCTCGTTTTACCTCTGAACTGTGGCAAGCTATGCATAAGTCTTTTGGCTCACGTTTAGATATGAGCACAGCTTATCATCCACAGACAGATGGGCAATCTGAACGCACCATCCAAACTCTTGAAGACATGCTTAGGGCATGTGTAATCGATTTTGGTAACGGCTGGGAAAAGCATCTCCCGTTAGTGGAGTTTTCATATAACAACAGCTACCACACCAGCATCCAGGCCGCTCCGTTCGAGGCATTATATGGACGTAAATACCGATCACCTCTTTGTTGGGCAGAAGTTGGTGACAGTCAAATCACTGGCCCAGAACTAGTAGTAGATACAACCGAGAAGATTGCTCAGATACGACAACGAATGGCGGCAGCTCGTGACCGTTAGAAAAGCTATGCTGATAAGCGAAGAAAGCCACTCGAGTTCCAGGTTGGGGATCGAGTGCTGCTCAAAGTCTCACCTTGGAAAGGTGTAGTCCGATTTGGCAAACGGGGCAAGCTCAACCCGTGCTATGTCGGACCGTTCGAGATCATTGAGAGAATTGGCAAAGTCGCTTACAGGCTGAACCTACCTAAAGAACTCAGTGGAGTTCACAACGTATTCCATGTGTCGAATCTGAAGAAGTTTTTGTCAGATGAGACCCTCATAGTTCCTCTCAAAGAGCTCACTATCGATGACAAGCTGCGATTTGTCAAGGAACCAGTAGAGATTACGGATCAAGACGTTAAGATTCTCAAGCACACCAGAATACCTCTCGTCCGAGTTCGTTGGAATTCCCGTCGTGGCCCAGAGTATACCTGGGAATGAGAAGACCAAATGAAACTCAAGTATCCCCAACTGTTTAAGAAAAACGCAACCACTACTGAGGCTGAAGTTACTTCAGAATTTCGGGACGAAATTCCAAATCAACGGGGGGATGATATGACACCCCAGGAAAATCAGGAAAACAACACAACTTAACTAGCTTCCTCAGTAACCACGCGCTAAATTTCGGGACGAAATTCTCTTAACAGGGGAGAATGTGACAACCCTCAAAATCCTATGTATCCCGTACAATTTATTATTGATAATTAAAGTGTTTGACGACTGTGTGGAATTACTTAACTGCTTCCTGATATCTGTGTTATACTTACGTGTGCTTGTTAACAAACTAATAGTGTACAGAAAAGTTACTAAATAGTCTGGTATGCTTTCCTGAGTGTTGAAAATTAAAAACGTTACAAAAATATATATGTAGGACACTTTACGGATTAATTAAGCACTTTAACGGAACAATATCTAACCGAATAACCGGACATTACCCGGAACACTAAAATATTGCAAGAAGCATTGTTTTTATTTTTCTGAGCTAGTTATGGTTCCCGAACTCTAAACTCCCTATATAAAGCATCCTACACACTAAACATTAGATATTACCTTCAAACTCCCACTTACTAAGTTAGTCACCATCTAAACACAATTTACCCCACCCCTTTGTGTTGTAACCGTCCCTAGGGACCACCCCACCATAAGATTCCTAAATATCTTCCATAATCTCTTCTTGGGATTATGTAGATTGTGTCATGTACTATCAAGACATATGGACCAATGGTTAAACCTTTGTTGGAAATTATAAGTGGGAACCATTAGATCATAATATTCACTCATCACCACAACATAACACTCCCTTCTCCCGTCTAGTAAGCTTCGGCTGAACATACCCCTTACACCACAACCATTTTTAATTTCATTCATACAATTTCAAGTGCACTACAAGGTGTAACAAGGCGTTCAACGAAGCTTGGTGCTCTCGGAAGTGGAAGGACCAACTCCATTCGCTTTTAACCACCACTTTTCTACACTCGAACTCTCCTAGCCTTGTGCTAGTGGTAAGAACTTAGATCCGTTCATTCTTGATGTTATTTAAATGGTTAATAGGTGATTTGATGATTAAAGTTATGAAACACTAAAGAACTTTCACTAAAGTCTTGAACATGTTGGTTAAAGAGTAACTAGTGGTGTAAATCTTGTAGATCTTGTGTGGATATGATTCTTGCTGATTTCTTGATAATTTACTGGTTAATATTGTTGTTTGATGTTGTTGTGATCACTAAACTTGTTAACGGAATCGATCGAACACGATTTAGAAGGTTAAACACTAAAAATCAGAATCTGTCCAAGTTTTACAGCCAACTTCAGTTGGCTGTAAACAGGTTGTAAGCACTACGAAAAACTGATATTTTGACTCTAAAACGTGTTAATATGAGATACGATTCTAGTGGCACCGGAGTCGTAATTTTTGGACTCCGTTTACTATTTTAAAGGCGTCTTTTCGTAACAGCAGCTAGAGCTGCAATTTTTCTGCTGAAAAAGTGCGTCTTGTTTTCGGTTATAACTTGTAATCTGTGTGGAGTCTGATCACGAAATTTATACCATAGTTGACCACCGATGTATTTGTAATTACCCCACTGGAATTTCGTAAATCGGACGCTCGATGAATTTTAAATAAATTATCTCGTGGACTGTGGTCAGAAAAATATAAATCTGAATTCAGTCTGGAAAATGAATTTTTATAAAATATTGACAATGAACCGGACCCCGATATTTTTACACAATAAAATTTGGAACGTTTAAGGCACTTTGTAAAAATTTGGGAATTTTTGGAATAAGTTAACTATGTTATTAAAATGTCCGAAAACAGCCGGTTTTGAATGTTAATGCTGAATTGACATAAGTTGTGACTTGCGTGTCTAAACGTCGAGTATGCTATCTGTGAATGATCTAACATGTTATATGTGTTACGTGCACTATCGTATGTATGCTTATGAGTGGGGAATGGATGGGAAGTTCATATATACGGGCATAAACAGTTAAAGTAATGCATGTTATGTGATAGATACGTGTAGGAACTTTGTGCTCTATTTGTAAGACACTAAATGACTAACTGTAAATCATACTAGGACGTGATTGACCGACCTTGACTGTTAGCGATATTTGAGAATCTAACCGAGCAAACTGAGGTGAGTTCACACTTTTCTACAAAGCATGGTAAATTCCCGGTGGGAATGGGAATGGGTACAGGAATAGGGATTCCTCATCCTTTGAGACGTGTTCAGGAATGTAAATTCCTCGTCCTGTTGGGACGTGTTAGACTTACTGGACTAGAACTATATCAGCGAAGTCCCTCCCTTTTTGTATCGACTTAATCGCCGAGGCTATGGCGAGCGGGTCACTAGTTAATAGCGCTATTAGGTTTAACAAACCTCACACCGTGCCAGTCGGACGGGCGTGTACTAATGGACTATGGCACTTCGGTGGTGATAGAACACCGACGCTAGGGCACAATTGATTTCTTTTGTTAGTAGTCGATATGATAAACGAGTCTGGTAGTTTAAAATACTGGGGTAGCTCCCCACGGCCAAAGTGCCGGGCTGGATAGCCAGGGAAGGTGGACATGGGATGGTTAACAAATAAACGTTTTTGAACTATGGGATAACCCCCACGGCTGGATAGCCGAATGAGATTAAACTATGTTTTTGGAAACAACTCTAAAATGGACAACCAACCGTGAACTCACTCAACTTTGTTGTTGACTCGTTATTACATGCTTTGCAGGTCATTAGATGCTATGGAGCTTGCATATGGAGGTGGTCGTTGTGGGATGCGAACTGATATGTCCAGTACTTAATGAATAAACTTTATGAACTTATTAAACCTACTTTTGGACTTTATACTTATGAACTATGGACTTATGTTTTATGCTTCCGCTGCTAACCTAAAATCGGTTTACTTCCTTTTGGTCACCAATCGTATTGTGTTTGGTTTTATTTACTTAATTATGTTGTTCAATATGATTGGTGGCTCGATCCTGGTCATGTCACGCCTCCAAGCGGTGATACTCCGCATGGTGGATTTTAGGGGTGTGACATTGAGAAAAGAGAATGTTTGGTTCGCCACTAAAAATTCACTATTTAAAGAAAAAAAACATCCGCATAAAAACTTTAAGAAAAATACTACTCAGGCTAAAAGGTGTGGGAGTTATGATTGAGACATGATTCGTCACGTACGAATATGAATGGAAGGCTATACCACTCCCTTCCCTAATTCACTATGGTTTGCATGGATTAAACCATAAGACCATGCGTAGTGGTTTGATCAATAATGCCCCCACCCTGGGGCGTTTTCTGCCATGTGGCAGTCCAGTCAGCATGTGTGCATTATTGGGCGTTTTTGCAAAAGTGGCCTAGTGGAATAATGCCCAATAACGCCCCATCCAATCATTACACAATTATTATTTTTTTAAATTAAAAACATAAAATACTTCATTAAATTAAAAAAAATACAATACTAGAAATAAAAAAATAACCGATTAAACTTAAAAAAAAACAGGAAATAAAAAAACAAATAAAAACCACAGGGGCTAATTTGCCATTTTTAAACTTAAAATAAAACTACAGGGACCTAATTTGCCATTTTTAAACTTAAAAATAAAAACCACAACCTCCCACTCTTCTTCTTCATTTGACCGGCAACAAAATCCGGCAAGAATTCCGGCAGACCACAAAGCTCAAACCCACTCGAATCCGGCAAAAATTTCGGCTATCTCCATCTCTATCTCTTTAAACCCACATGGCCCCATCTGATTGGCCAAAAATTTGCCCTTTTAGCGTGATTCAAACAACGCCGGTGGGGTTTTTTGCGAAAAACACCGGATCACGCCGGAGGGGGTGGGGTGAGGGCGTTTTCAGGCATGATTGGGGGGAAAAACGCCCAGGATCTTGCCCACTACGCATGGTCTAACAACCATGGTCATCCTTTCCATTTTTCAAGTAATTATTTCATTTTTCTTTAGACAAAGATAAATTAAAATAAATAAGGACATAATGGTTCGGGTCATGACCACACCCTTAAAGTAGTGGTTTTGAATTGTGGATTAGAGGTGAGTGACATGATACTGACGTGAAGAGTAATAGGGTAATGACCACACCCTATATTCCATTTCTCAGAAAATCACGTGTGTTATCAAATCATTAGTACGTTTCTATTTTTTTATATATCTTAGGTTGTTTACTATCGTTCAACGCCCCACTCAGATGACAAGGCTACGAGGAGGGGGGGGTATTGGGGCGTGGATGGGTGGTTTGTGGTTGCAGCCACACCATGAGAAGGGCAAAGGGTTAGATGTAAGACCCTTACCAATATTTAACAGTTTTTCTATAAATTTAGACTAAAAATGTGTTTTAACGATTACACATACTTATAAAAATACGGGTTTATTTAAAACTTTTCTCAAATTTAAAACAATACAACATAATGTAAATGAGTTCGTCGTTTAAAACGACGACGTAATAATGTGCGGAAGCTTTTAACTTGATCGTGTTCGGTTCTTCATTGAACTTGATCATCATCCGGTACTGTAAATTATACCTACAATTCATAAAACATGAATTGAATTAGTCATACGTAGGTTAAATCGTGTTTAAACGAGTGCGCGAGACAAAACTGATTAAACAAACAATTTTCGCCAAAACTGGTCGCCGTCGCGTGTCACGTCGGCACCACATTGCTCCCTCGCGTGGCGCGAGGGATATCTTTTTCCAGCAGGTTCGTTTACAGACCTGCATTTTCCCAGCAATACTAGTTTTTACAGAAATGACCATAACTTATTCGTTATTGATCCGTTTTACACGATTCTTTTTCCTATGCAATCGTTGTAGGATCAAATCGAGCCAAAATCTGATTTTCAATATGAACAAAGATGAACACACTCAAAATATAGCAATTAAAACCCTTGAAATGATTTGCAAATGATGATACAAAATAGCCCCCAAATCTTTCTCTAAATGTGTGTGTTGTCAAAACCCTAATCATCTCTATCTATTTATAGCCTTACCATTTTTGGCTAATTTCAATTAAGTCCCTAGAGATAATAACTTACTAAAAGGGGCACTAAACATGGAAACTAATTAACTAAGATAATAAATATATTTTAACTAAACAAAATATATTTAATTATTCAAAGCAATATAACTATCGAATCTCGAACGATCACACGCCATATCTTTCTTCGATCTTCTCGTGTCGACTTGCGTGTTGACTTTGTCTTGATGTCGTTGACTTTGTTGACTTGATTCGTTGATAACATTAGACTACACATTTTAGACCCAACAATCTCCCCCTTAGGCTAATGTTATCAAGCTCTTGTATCATCTATAGAACCGTCAACTTCATGCGTGTTGCGATCTTCAATTTGGCAAGCTTCAGTCTCAATTTTAGACCCAACAATCTCCCCCTAGACTGATGCTTTCCAAATTTTCTTCACTGAAGATCTTCTTTTGACACTTTGCTCTGTAAAAACTTTAAACTGAGAAGCTCCCCCTTTTTGCATGCATCATCTTTGACAATCAGGAACAACTTTTTCCAACTCTCTTTTGGCTTGAGTAATTCAGAAGATGTAGGAGGAGGATTCCTGACTCGGTATCTTCTGCAATCTTCAGGAAACAGGTGCTTTAGTCTGGTATCTTGCTCAATTGATGATCGACCATCATTGCAGCAAATAGGCGGAGTAACCTGATCACACATACAAACACAACTCCACATTTTCTTTTAGACTGATTCAAAGTACAGACAAAACCGTATTCATCTGTATTGTGCAATGGAAAGTGTATCTCAAGCGGTTTGAGACACGATTGATGTGATATGGAAGACTTAGAAAAACAACTGTACACAAATCAAAATATTTTTGGATTTTAGATTTTTTTTTTTTAACTTTCAACCTTTGAGATATAGAGCTGATCAAATACAAGATCATACCAACTTGAAAAGTCTAGCCACACTTCAACTTTCTTTAGGAAAGATAAATTCTTCAAATAATCTTCAGGAAACAGGTGCTTTAGTCTGGTATCTTGCTCAATTGATGATCGACCATCATTGCAGCAAATAGGCGGAGTAACCTGATCACACATACAAACACAACTCCACATTTTCTTTTAGACTGATTCAAAGTACAGACAAAACCGTATTCATCTGTATTGTGCAATGGAAAGTGTATCTCAAGCGGTTTGAGACACGATTGATGTGATATGGAAGACTTAGAAAAACAACTGTACACAAATCAAAATATTTTTGGATTTTAGATTTTTTTTTTTTTTTAACTTTCAACCTTTGAGATATAGAGCTGATCAAATACAAGATCATACCCACGGTGGGCGCCAATATTCCCCCGAGAATGATGCTATCAATTCTTCAAATAATCTTCAAAAATAAATCTGACGTCGTCTTCGAATCTTCAGAAATCGGCTGAAAATAAAATATCTTTCATTGTCGTTTTCCCCCGCAAATGTAGACCCTCCAAATTAATTCAAGATTCAAACTCAATCGGCAACTCCCACTGTGTGTAAGCTTTACGCCCGATTGAACATCTCTACTATAATTGGCATATGATAAAGGTTCGAACCTCCAATGATCGAAATAAAATAATCCGCTTCTTTTTGAAAATCTTCAACTCGGTCAAAACTTTAAAGCCCCAAAGTCGCAATATTTTCTTTCGGCCCATGTAATAATCTTGAACTCCCGACCCAAAAATTTATCATTAACTCTCCGATCCAAAATTGCATCAAATATCTAGGCCCACAAATGAACTTCTAAGACCCGACCCATTAAAAATCTCAACCAACTCATAGCCCAATCTAAAATACCAACTCAAACTGTTGAATCCCAAACGTAATATATTTTTTTGTGCAATCACAAGCAGTCACTCTCGTCATTTTTTTAATATATTTTTTTAAACGCAGGTGGGCCATGAAGCTTAATGCAATAAGAAACACGCACATACCTTTGGCCAAGTAGAAGCTCTACTGAAAAGAAATTCCAAAACCTCATTTACCAGCTGGGCCCATATAATAATTAAATCTTTAGAATCTGTGCCAATCATTGGCCCATAATTAGCCCATAATGATTCTACCTAGCCCATGCAAACCGTGTTCTACAACCTAACCCTAGCCGCAACTAAAATATTTCCAGCCGCCAAACTTCATCGGACCTTATCCACTGGCCGGAAACCGAACCGAAAACCACCTTTAACCACCACAGTAGCCACCATCTTGCGTCACTTCTCATGTTTACCGGCGACCTCCCAATGTCATCGTCATTTATGCTATTCAACAAACAACCACATACCACCGTGCACCACCATCAACAGTCGACATCCCACCTTCTGCCGCCACTCTATTCGCCAGAGAAATACCAGATTAGAAAAGCAAAAACCTGACAATTCAAGGTCGAGCAGCAAACATAGACACACCCGATAACAACCATCACCATAAGTTTCCAGCAATGCCCACCGGAAACGTGTTCATCTCATTTTGATGGCGTCCTCTGTTCGCGCCGTCGTTGTAGTTACAACGGTCGTTAACCTCAGCCACTGTTCTTTCAGCCATTAAAACTTAATCGAATGATTCAAATTTTGATAATCTCCAACCAGCCGACGTAAGACATCTCGCACCAGCCACCACAACCCTTCTTCCACCACCCCAAGCCATCTGTCTTCCACCGTCATGGTCACCGGAGAATCATAATCACCAACAAATTCTTACATACCAGGCCTGGTGATGAGAGAAACACGAAACAGTGACGGTGACAACCACATAACCACACGTATAGCCGTCGGACAGGCATCAGATGTAATATCTTTCTTTTTTTTTTTTTTTTTTTGAAACTATAACTTCATTCAAGATGTAATATCTTCTGAACCAAACTCCGACCACCCACTCAGCGGTAGCCATCTTCATTGCAGTTCACCATAAAATTCCGACAACTAAAAACCCAAACCTGTAAACCAACATCGTTATCAGAACTGGTTTTGACCCAAACGAAAACCATCGTGCCCAGATCCTCCAATAATGCCTAGAATAAATTTCAGATCTGCACTAAAAACCTACTGCCAAAAGAGCTACACTTCTTGATTTTACGTCTCCGACAGATTTTCCAGTAAGGAACCGACTAAACCGAAACTGAAACGAGCCACCGAGGCTCTGATACCAAATGATAGTCCCGTTACGATCCGATTTCAGTTTCGATTCGGTAAATAATACGAGACAGGTGATTTGTGAACCAAGAATAAACACTAGAAAGATAAGAACAAAGATTCGAACAAAAAAAATGTTTCATTGATAGTGATAAAAGATTACAAAATACTCATCCACCCCGGGTGAACTCCCCCGGGGTGGTGGCTCCCAAATGCACACCCTACAAGTGATGTCTACTATTCTATTTAAAGACCCTGAGCCTTGTCCTCCAAGCAAGCCGCCTCGTTGCTTGGAAAACCACCTAAAGACGCTAAAAAATACAAACCATATAAAATATACTCGCTACATCATACGAACAATAATATCGCTAATAAGGTCACCATAATTGATAACATCATTCTCTAATTTGACCCAACAATCGTAATTTGATTATCCATCACATTGAGTTAAAATCCGACATCCGGATTAACAATTTTCTAGAATTTAAGCCTGCGGCATAAATTAATTATTAAACTTCTTTTGACATAGCTTTCGACCCGTTCATACTTTTATCAAACCAACTTGTTTGTTACACTTAAATTCTCATAGACATCATATTTTAAATA
The DNA here is from genome assembly GCF_002127325.2 of Helianthus annuus. Taxonomy (NCBI): domain Eukaryota; kingdom Viridiplantae; phylum Streptophyta; class Magnoliopsida; order Asterales; family Asteraceae; genus Helianthus; species Helianthus annuus. Next base: position 38,081,590 of record NC_035444.2, on the reverse strand, counting down.
TCCTCTCCGCTCGCTACATTATAATTTATTCCATTACCTTGCGCCTCTTTATCCCCTACTATAAATGATAACGAAATTAAGTCACATTGCATGTGTGAGTAAACTATTATAACTTGTAGTCATAGGTTAAATGATTGTACCTATACAAATAACTTTTTTTACACTAACCTTTAAACTCGTCCATTGAGCCTTTAATGCTTCAGTTTCCATCTCTTCCTCCCTAATCCTTCTGATAGGATAATGAAATCTTGAATATTTGGATCCCCTCCTTGTCACAGTAGTTAAAAATAAATATACCAAACTTTACAATTTTTAGCGAAAAAGGGATAAAAACAATAATGTGGTGCACCTTTAGTGGTTCTGATCTACCCTCTGAAATAGGAACACTTGGACATCCTACAAACACAATATCATTTTGCACATGAAAACGAGTAATAATCATGTAAAAAGTCCAAATATGCTTGAAAACCCAAAAGTAGTGTGCCAAAACAGAACCCCAGCTGCAACATCACAATGCCACGTGGACCAAATTATTTTCGTCTATTATCTATTTATAAAATCATAAATTTATTGAGCCAATAGAAGAGTGCCAAAAAGATGGCTGATACTATATCCTTTGCCATGTAAGCCACTAATTTAAAAAGGCAAAAAGAAAAAAAAAACAAAAAAAAAATATGAGGAAAAGGTCAACCGCCTTTTTTCCACCACTCTCATTCAACAACTATTGGCCTAATTTTGCCCCTAGCTAAAATTACGTTTTCGCCCCCAACTCAAAATAAAATTTTAATTTTGCCCTTAGCTCAAAATTACGTTTTTGCTCTCGATTCAAAAACTGATTTTTTATTTTGTTCCCAGTTTAAAATTACGGTTTCGCCCTCCGTTTAAAATTACGTTTTTCCCCCAGTTCAAAATAAAATGTTGTTTTTCCCTCCAGCTCAAAATTACGATTCTGCCCTCAGCTCAAAATTACGTTTTTACCTCCAGTTCAAAATAAAATTATGTTTTGAAGGGGGGTAAAAGCGTAATTTTAGACGGAGTGCGAAACCGTAAATTTTAACTGGGAATAAAATTAGAAATGGGTTTTTGAATTGAGGGCAAAAGCGTAAATTTTGAGCTTCAAATATTTCTTAGTTTAATAACATGTACGCATTTATTTGGATTAGTTATACATGGTACTTATAACACGATATAAAAAAAGATGCATCGAGTTAACCAAATAAAGAAAAACACTATCATAGTTATGATATAAAAATAAGTAAAACGATGGAAATCGTGTAATGCTAGGCAGCTGTTTGGCACGAATAAAAACTAAATTGAGTAAACAAAATAAAATAAAACACTACCATAATTTTGCCCAAAAAACTATGGCAACATTGCAATTTTTAGCTTGGGTAAAATCGTCATTTTAAAATGGAGGTAAAATAATATTTTGAATTGATGGGAAAACCATTTTTTTATTTTGAATTGGGGGAAAAATCGTTATATTTTTACTGAGGTCAAAATCATAATTTTTATCTGGGGGCAAAACAAAAATTTTATTTTGAACTTGTGGTGAAATTATAATTTTAAACTGGGAACCAAATTGTAATTTGGCATGATTGTAGCGGTGGGCAAAGGTATAATTTTTTTAAGCAAGGGAAATCGTAAATTTAGGCTGGGGACAAAGCATTAATATAATTTCTAACTGAGGGCAAGATCGTAATTTTAAACAGGGAATAAAATCGTAATTTGGCAGGGGGCAAGATCGTTATTTTAAACAGAGGATAAAATCGTAATTTAACAGTACCTATAAATAACTATTAAAAAAAAAGAAAGAAAGAAGGGGGAAGGTGGCCGCCACAAATGGCCAACCAACATAATGAACTATTACCGGCTGACGTAAGAAACTTATATTTGTATGTGTTGATAATGAAAATAAATTGGGTCACGTGTCAGCGTGATATTGCATATCTCTCTCCACCAACTATATCACCTCCTATGTTTTTTTGCTTCGTCAAACTTTTGACCTGTGGATTCCAATAGTAAATAATTTAAAAAGACATAATAAAATGCTAATCGAACGTAAAGGCAAACTTAGCTTAGTTACAAAAGACACTTGGTTTAGGTGTGCAAGTGGTTACACATCATTTTACAAAACTAATTAATTACTTATTATAGATGAGCCACTGTAATCATATTTAAGAGACTAATTAAACACTATAAAAAAACAACATAACTATGCATATATGTGTTGTAATATTAGCTATGGGAGTTTTTCAAAAAAAAAAATGGAAATTTTCATTTTTAACCCTAAAGTTTTAATGTTTAACAATTTAAGTATAAATTTTTAATCTTTGTTTCTTTTTTAACCCTAAAGTTTTAATCTTTGACAATTTACCCTACAGTTTTATTCTTTGACAATTTAAGTTTAAAATTTTTAATCTTTGTTTCCTTTTTAACCCTAAAGATTTAATCTTTGACAATTTAAGTTTAAAGTTTTAATATATGGTAATTTAACCCCTTTGATTAATTTGGTTTTTACTTCTAATTCAAAAGTTTTCATCTTTTGCGATTTAACCACTTTGATTTTTTTACTTATGTGTTGTAATCTTGGCTTTGGGGGTTTTTCAAAGAAAAAATGGTTATGCATATGGTTGTTGTAACCTTGGCTTTAAGGGTTTTTCAAAAAAAAAAATTGATTTTTTTTTTTACTTTTCACCCAAAAGTGTTTCATAAATTACTTTTAACCCAAAACTATTTGTTTTTTTTTTACTTTTAACACAAAACTTTTTATCTTTTGCAATCTATCTTTACAATTTTTTTACTTTCAACTTTGGTCCTTTATAGTTTTCATTTTCCGCAAATTTTTCGCTTTATGCTTCATTCAAAATTTTGTGACTTAACACATCGCAACGCAACGTGCGTCTTTGGTTTAGCGTTTTTACGTTTCATTCTAAATTTTGAGAGTTAACACGACGCAACGTGCGTGTGTGGGTTAACGTTTTTACATCGTCTATTTTTTTCCCGTTTGACAGGTTCAACATAACGTGCGCGTCCTAAATCGACTTAGTTATAACTAAAGAATCCCCGCCGTATTGCGGCGGGTCGTAATTCTAGTTACTTATTAAAGTACCAAATTGTAAAAATTTGTTGGCGAGTCAACTAACTTGACTCACCTTCTTTGACCCATATCTAAAACTACCCATTTCACGATTAGCCAACCTGTCGGTGGTTGTATTTTTTTTTTTTTTTTGAGAACGAAGTTCAAAGTCTCGTAAAATAGATGCTATAGCCCCTATATCTCTTATTTCTCATGTGCAATAGAAGCTTGTGCATGAGCATTCAGTAGTATGATTCTGGTAAAATGTACATGGGTAAATTATACTTTTCGTCCTTTATGTTTCTATCAGATTGCAACGGATACCCTTTAACTTCAATAATTAGAGTCACAATACTTTATTTGTAAAACCCATTACATCATACGTCCTTTGACCCTAACCTGCTTAAAATTTTCAGTTAAAAATGGCATGTGCCTTGCACATGAGGGTAGATTGGTAATTTTGTCTATTTATTTATCTAAAAACTCTCTCCCCACACTACTCTTTCTCTCTCTAAAGACACTCTCTCAATCTCCCATCTCTCTCTATATCCCAGCAATCACCCATCACGTGCCACCACCATCTTCACTGCCATAAGCACCATTCACCACCACCACTCTCAAAATCAATCACTATTCAAGTGATTCACATATGTAAATCAAAATCCGAGTTTAATTTGAGGATTATCGAACCCAAACATCACCTTAATAACAAAAAAAGGTAAAGCCAGTCGAGTTTTTGCAATCTAGAGATTACCAAAGTAACACTACGCACTGGTTCATAATTATAGTTACCATACTTTTTCCTAAAAGATATCAACTTGAAAGCTTTAACTACCACAAAACAAGAATCGTGATATTAGAAAAATTACAGTCTTTAAGAACATTCTACATCAGAATCATCCTACTCTGAAGCTCTGTGGGTATTCTTCTGTTTGTGTTGGCGACCAAAACATCCATCTTCTTCATCTCCACCGTAACAAGGTTTTTGGATCTGGGTTTTTTCGATATTCGGGTTAGGAATTGAGGTTTTTTTCAGGAGTGTTTTGGGTCTCAAATTCGGATTTGAGGAAAAATTTATGGGTTTCTGAAACACTATAACAGAAATTGGTAGCGATGGAGGTTTCAGGCTATGGCAGTTGTGAATATGGTGGTGGTGCCTGTGGAGATGGTGGTAGTGGTGGTTGTCGGAGGTTGGTGGGGATACGACAGTCATGTTGCAAATTGGATAGGGTGCCGGTAATGGTGGTGTGTAGTAGCGGCGACTGTAATGCGTGTAGGGTGGGTGGTGGTGGTGGGTCGAGAAGGAAGAAGGAGAGATGGGGTTTTTAGATTCTGGAGAGAGAGAGAGAGAGAGAGAGAGAGAGAGAGAGAGAGAGAGAGAGAGAGAGAGAGAGAGAGAGAGAGAGAGAGAGAGAGAGAGAGAGAGAGAGAGAGAGAGAGAGAGAGAGAGAGAGAGAGAGAGAGAGAGAGAGGGGGGGGGTGGGTTATATATATTTGTATAAGTATATTTTAAATATACTAGTAAAATTACCAATCTACCCTCATGTGCAAGGCACATGCCATTTTTAACTGAAAATTTTAACCAGGTTAGGGTTAAAGGACGTATGGTGTAATGGGTTTTATAAATAAAGGATTGTGACTGTAATTATTGAAGTTAAAGGGTATCAATTGCAATCTGATACAAACATAAAGGACGAAAAGTGTAATTTACCCAATGTACATTTTGGCCAAACTTTGTTCTAAATTAATTAAGGAATATTGGATTTTAATTATCCCAACTATTCGCCGTTGCCCACCAACAGTCCTAACTTTAAAAATAACCACCGGCAGTCCTAACTTTTAACATATTGGCCTACAATAGACCTCGACTAACAAAACCCTAACGCAGTTAGTCTTCGGTCGCCGGAAAAACGTTTTTTGGCTGAAAAACTCAACATTTTCGTCCTAAACCTCTTTGTAACCTTATTATGGACCTTTGGGAACCTTTTGCTAGTAAAAATTCCTATTATTAAAGTCGCCGGAAAACTCCTTTTTCGTCGGAGAACTCAACTTTTTGGCCGGAAAACTCAACATTTTCGTCCTAAACCTCTTTGTAACCTTAGATCGGACCTTTAGAAACCTTTTTTTTTGGACAAAAACGGTTTTCAGCCGACCGAAGACTAACGACGTTAGGGTTCTGTTAGTCAGGGTCCATTGGTGGCCAATATGTCAATAGTTGGGACTGCCAGTGGTATTTTTGAAGCTAGGACTGTTGGCAGCCAACGACAAATAGTTGAGATTATTAATATCCAATATTCCATTAATTAAACAGTGTATAGGAATAATTATGGTTTGCAAAAATGGATTAAGTCTCTAGGTACAATTATGGTTTGTGAAAGTAAACACCAAACACACGTAGTTACATGCCTACAAGTTTTTATATTAATTTTGAGCTAGTCTTAATTCTATATTATATGTAACTGTTTTCTCATATGTATCTTTTAACCACCAGGTAGCAATCTATAAGTGCACTTCACTTGAACTAAACTGTAGTTTAAATGTGGTGTTTAGAGTTGACTTTTTTTTTGCAACAAACTCTATATTTAAAAGACAACTAAGTACCTAGGAACTAGAGAATATGAATTAATCGTGTTTGGTCAATTCGGTAAATCCAGAATAAAAAAAAAAAACTTTCAGCAAAATAAACCTATAGATTGACTCAGGGCCGGCCCTGAGAATTCATGTACCCTGTTCGAGCTCGAAAAAACGTGCCCTTGGGCCTTACCGAAATTGGGTATTGGGCTCACTAAAGGTCTAAACCTAATGCCAATGAGCTAATAACTAATCTAAACCATAAAATTAGTTTTGTAAGTGGGTCTATGTTGGTGTTTGTGTGAGTATACCCTATTAATTTATTTATTTTTACATATACATATCGGAGTTTTTAAAAAAATAACGTGCCCTTCGAAATACCGGGCCCTGGCCGGTGGTCCTCCCCGCCCACCTTTAGGGCCGGCCATGGATTGACTACACTTATAACATGAGACCAATGTTTTAAAAACCGGTAAATACCGGCCGGTTATACCGGTATTACTGTTTCCAGATGTAAATCCGGTACGAAACACCCCGGTAAATAAGTGAAACGGCATAAGGTTTGTACCGGCGGTAAAATCCGGCATACCGGTTTGAAACGTAATACCGGTATCGGCCCAGGGTTATTTTAGTTTGGTTGTTACATATTATATATGTTATTTATCTAACGTAATTTTTATATATTGTATGAAACGAAAATAGTTGATATATTCAACACTCAAATGGCTTAAATATATCGTACACTTTCATTTAAAAGAGCCTTGTTGGAAAATTGAATGATTTTTTATTATCTTTCGGATTATTTTTTATTATGGATTTACTTTTGGATCATCTTTTAATATGTAATCATGCATTTTTGGATTAACTTTTGAGTTGATGTTCTAATTTATGAAATTATTGAGGTAGTTAGTCAACCCGGTTGAACCGCTCGGTACAACCCGGTTCAACCGGTTGAACCATTTTTTAGCCTAATCCGGTTTGATTTAAAAACCGGTTTTTAAAACATTGCATGAGACTGTGAGGAAGCCTCTTTTTAGAATTCAGTTGTCACAGGTACTTATGACCCATTGTAACGGGTCAGCAAGCCGTCCTAGCTACTTTAATGATAAATGTAGTAAAAAAAGTTAGTTTACGGTAGAAAGTAGAAACAGGTCAAGTTGTTGACGTATATGTTAGAGAAATGATCAAAATGTACAATAACCTCTAACTCAAGCTGACGTATATGTTAGAGAAATGATCAAAATGCATACAAAAACCCCTAATATTAAAGCATTTTCACAATGAATTGTGAAGTGATTTACCTTCAAATTGGAGAAATAATGACCCTTGAATCAACATGGACACAAATTGAAGAGATTCAACAGCAGAAAGTGTTATGAAATCCCTAATTTCCGCAAAATTAATCTCCGTAATTATGAATTTGTCCGCATTTTTGAAGAAACTGAAGTTGCTTGATGAAACCCTAACAGATTGGAAACCGAAAGTGAAGAAATGAAACCCTAACAGATCGTAACAAAAGTTGGATGAATCAAAATTACTTGAACCCAGTCATATTCCATCATCATATGCTCCAATGTTTCAATCATACAGAATTAGAGGAAGATCCAACGCAGAGAGCGAGGAAGATCCAACGCAGAGAGCGAGGAAGATTGAAGACACAACTTCAGAGGAGATTAAGGGTTTGAATGAAGAAGAACCAAACAAAAATCCAGATCACCTGACTTTTGAAGCTGTGAATTTTAGGGTTTTCAATAGATCCTTATCAAGTTTCCAGTGCGCGTAAATAAAACGGGGATAGCCCAAACATTTTCCCGCCCAAAGTGCTCTAATATTGTGACACGTGGCCCTAATTCTTTTCATTTGTTATATATAACTAGTACTAGCCGGGATTGCTTTCCGGACTCAAGAAAATTATTTAGGTTAATTATTATTATTAATTAATACACACTTAAGATCATACAAAAAACATGATATATTAATGTCTTCGCTATAAGAAGAGTTATAAACTTTTCATAAACTTTTCTTGGCTATATTGAGTTAATATATCCTATTCAAGTGTATGTAGTATTATCACACGAGTGCAATAACTTAATATGGCTATATTGAGTTAATATATCCTATTCAAGTACAATTAGTCTTAAATAATCTAACCGTTTTACGCCGAATTTGTTAGACCAGCTATTATTCTATTTCCGTAAGAAATCAAAGTATCAAACATTAATTGCTCGAACACGCACCAATCAAAATAGATATCGACAAAATAAGATACATTATGAATGAATTTACGTTAGATCATTAAAGTAGCTAAAAACCTGATAACTTGGACTTGAGCTTTTATTATGAGCGTGTCGGCATCGAGAAGCCCGTCTAACACTTTGGATAATTCCATGAACCTTTTCCATCCCCAGTCATGCTGTTTCTTCCAGAAGCGATGTAATGTATCTGCAAAAAATATGTTTCATTGATTAAAAAAGTAATCATAAGCTCATGACAATAATAATCACAAGAAGAAAAAAAAAAGGGAAAACCAACCAGAATATTTTGATTTCTTGGGGTCTTTATTCACCACATCTATTGTGAATTGAGCAAAATGACTCCATCCTGCATCAATATAAGGGCATAACGTCTATTGTATTAAGCTAAGCACATGTAAAGCGTTGTTTGACCAAAGTCAAACCGCTGTTTGACCAAAGTCAATCCGCTGTTTGACCAAAGTCAAACAACTGTTTGCAAAAATATGATTCTTAGTGGTTCAAAAGTCTGTTTGACCAAAGTTAAAACGCTGTTTGACCAAAGTCAAACCACTGTTTCTCCACAAAACACTGTTTTAACCTAACAGTGTTTTGAAACCACTGTTTAACGTAACAGTCGTTTCGAAACACTGTTTAACCCAACAGTGGTTTCAAACACTATTTAACCTACCAGTGGTTTCAAAACACTGTTTAACCCAAGATAAAATATTAAAATATACCATTGATTTGTAGCTCTGCGAACTGTGGCCATTGCATTCTAAAAGAAACCTTGTCATTCAGAAGCATACACCAAGCCTACATATATAACAAAAAAGATCATCAAAGTTTTTATCTGCAATAATTAAAAGAAAAATTAATATGACTAACCTGCACATCATACTCGGGTTTCACCAAATACACATAACAGATGAGACTTCTTTTAATGAAACAAATATTGCTCAAAATAAATTGTTTTATAAATAACTTGCAGATTGGAAAGAGAAAAAATTACACAGAGCCACTATAGGAGCCCATATGCTAACCAAGGTTAGAACATTATTATTATCTGTAAAAGCCACACAATAAATGTAAGGAAATGAATTTTCAAGAAATGAGTTAAAGAATAAAAAAAAAGTGAAACAAAGAATTGATTTTAATGCTTACTCTTTGAGGGTAAATCGTGCCAGGAATATGCCAGGGGTGGAAGGCGTTTATCTGAAAATTTCAACAGACATCATAGTTACATGCATTTAACTTAACAGTATATAATAACAATCTCATATGCATCACAATCTCATATGCATCACAGAGAGAGAGTGTGTGTTACCCTTGTTGTCATGCTTACTTGAACCTGTGAAGCCATAATCATATATAACGTTTTTATACAGTTAAACACTTGAAAAAAGTGAATTTAGACAACTTCAGTATGTTAAAGTCAGCAAGTACAAATTCAAATCACCAAGGAGGCGATTATCTATTCAGGGTTGTCGGCCAGGAAACGTCGCTGGAGAATTCGGAACCAAGTAAATCAGAACGCCGGTCATTATGTGTGATTGGGATCAAAGACTGAATAATAAACAACAAATCGAGTTTGAACTCTAAGTTTAGTTGCTACTAAAACTGTCGGTTGCGACTTGTAGTTCACTAAGAGAAATGATATTAAAGCTAATAATCAAAATCCACCAACCTGAGTACGAATTATCAAGTTTCCGAGGTCAAGCAAGAGTTATGTCGAATGAAAACTGTCAGGTGAAAATTCAGTTGGAATGGTGATCTTGGGAGCTGCTATATCTAAGTCCAAGAAGAACCTGTCATCAAGTTAATTCAAGTGTGATAATTTTTGTTAGTTAATTGAAACATTCTTAGCGTATATAAACTTTAAAGAGAGGTAAAATTCACACCATGTAAATAACTATAATCAACCAAAAAACTGGCAAAACTGGTAAAACTTATTGTCACCACTGAAAAAAAAAACTACACACTTGGCATGATCCTTCAGGGCCTTGTTTACTTGCAGTTGTGTAGAGCGCTTAACCTCATCGATCGTCATCTAAACAAATAATGTGGAAGTCAGAGATGTATTAAGGAATGATCACACCATTTATAAGGATATTAATACAAGTACTGATAAGCTTTGCAACTAATAAGAAAATCCATGTGAAGGTAACCCTTCCATATCATTGGAAAAACCATGTTTTAATGTTTGTGTAAATGCAAACACACACAGAGAGCATAAATAGTGAAGACTGTCTGAAGTATCATTAAAAGTTTGAAACAAAACCTGCACAGCAGCGGCTGTTTCCAAGGCTATCTTCTGACTCACGACAGCATTGCTTTCAAAAAAGTTAACAATTTTATCTACAGAGTTCTTCAGATACTGACCAAAGGCAAAGGCATCTCATAAGCATTTTCCCAGAGATTACAAAACAAAAAGAGTATAAAGAAAGATGTATTGTCACATAACATGGAGAAGCCTTAGCAACCATACTCCAGTCCACTTTAGCGTCAAAGGGTTTATAGCGAAAGACCCCAACTAAGAATCATAGGATGTAGCACTCTACATTAAATTATCACAACTTAAATGTCTAAAATGAACTACTTGTAATTACAACAGAGAAGAAAGCAAAACAAACCGAACCAAACCTCGGCAAGGAGACCATCGGGTGATGACAAACGAATTTCACGCCGAACGGTAAAAGAAACACAAATTGTCCAGTTCTTTTATCTAAAGAATTAAATGAACGAACACAAACGAATTTCCCGCCGAACGGTTCATGAACTGTTCAGTTCGTTTGCAGCCCTAGTTATCATCTCTCATCTTTTCTTGTTAATTATAGCAGTAGAATTAACCTGCTATAATTAGGCAACTTGCTCACTTCTAATAAAGTAGTATATCACTACAATAAAATAAAAAATGTGTGAAGTTTACTTGAAACTTAAGAGACAAATACTGTTTTGTAATAATATGATATCAAAACAATGTTTGGTTATATACTGACTTGACTATTGGTATCATTTCTATACTCTAATTCCAAACCTATGAACCAAACAACCATAATGGGAATCATCCACTTTCCTTAAATCATAAACTCATGAACCAAACACACCCTATGATTATAAAAACCATGTCACACCTTTCACACTACTTCAGTATATACGCCAAACATGGCTTGATGCTTTTCTCAACCACTACATCATATGTAAAGATTGGTTTAACTCTATGTATTATAAATAGACACAATGAAAATTCCATTATGGTTAAGTAGAGTGTTCAAAACCCGTTAGAACCGACTTAATCACCCAAACCGAAGCAAGCCTGTTGGTTCAGCCACATTAAACCAACCATATAACCGAACTATTCGGTTTGACGGGTGGCTCTGGACAGTTTGACTGTTTGAACCATACCAAATGGTTCAATTATATATGGTTGGTTCCAAGTTTCAGACCAGACCAAACCATTAAAGCTTGAAAATCAAGCCGTTTGGATCTCAAACCGGCAGAACCAACCAACTTGCTTCGGGTCAAAAGCAATTTTTAATCCGACCCATTCAGAAGCAAACAGGTCAAAAGTTTCTATCTCAAGTAAGATTACAACATCTACATAAGAAGCGAAAACCTAAAATGATAAAAGATAATTAATCATACTTAGCACTTACCGAATGGTCAACTATAGGAACTCGAGATTGCAAGACCTTCGCAGCATTAAACTTGATATTCAGCACTCTGAAGAACAAACAAATAGTCTAAATTCAGTAAATGATTAAGAACTCATATATTACAAAAAGAGAGATTCAATGTCAAACGATATTACAAAATGAGAGATTCAGTGTCGGAGCTTTACCTGGATGAGAGGCTTTGGGGGATCAATTTAGGGTTCACTTGTCAAGGAAGAGGTGACATAGGATTGCGAATGAATGATTGATACAGGGTTCACCGATTTCAGTAAGGAATCAATTCCCCCACCTGCAAATCTTCATATCAAATACTTTGTTCGTAATACCGCAAAAATCAGAACTCGGGATGAGAAGCCTTCATTAAGAATTTAAGTAAAAGAGAGATTCAACATGATTTTAGGTTATTAGATGAAAGGTACCTGTAAAGAAAACAGTAATGAGGAATCAAAAGAAACAAACACAGATCTAAAGAGGAATCGTAGATTGGTTTCTTGAATCGCTATGAGAAAGGAAGAGGAGTACAAAAGAAGAATTGGAAGATCTAGGGTTTTTAGGAGTGAGATAAAGGGACGGAACACTGTTGGGCGGAAAAGTGAAAAACGGATGCCCTAATCAAGTGACACGTGGCCCAAATCACTTTCACTTATTATATATAATAGATAATAGATTAAGACCCGTGTGTAAACACGGGTGGTTTTTAAAAAACCATATTTCAATTATATGACATGTATACAGTCTTACATTTAGTTTAGTGTGTGTGTGTATTCTATCATTTAATCGCGTTATAACTTAATAAAGTTTCATTTCTAAGTCGTTTTTATAAACCTAGAGCTATTATAACTTAGTAGCCTAACAATTTGGTTATAGATAGTTGGATTCAGTAAAGGCACTTGTTTAAAAAGCTTAAAGAGCCAAATGCCCGTGTAAAAACACGGGTAGTCTTTAGAAAATATACATACCAAATTAATGTGCGATCATCTTCAAATTCATACATATCAAGCATACAATTGAACAAACCCAAACATACCTTTGCACAATAAATAGATTGACTGATTCAAACATACAAACTTCATCATATATAATAGATAGATTTCATGTACTTCTAAGCAAATGACCGATAACTTCGATTTCGCCTTCGGTTGAGGATAATAACTAAACCATGCACATCTTATATATTACTAGAAAGACTTAAAATTCTTATTTAAAGCTAAATCATATTATTTTCTTTAAGTGAGTATAATATTTATCTATATATATTACTAGAAAGATTTAATACTCTTATTTGAGGTTAAATCATATTATTTTCATTACATATACAATATTTATCCCATTTAGTTGTAATATACTTATCTAGATTTGATTTCAACTTTTAATAAAAAGTTTAAAAGGTTTTAGCCCATACCAAAGGTATTGGTTTGACAGATAACTGAAAAAACCGAACCAAATGGCCACCAATAATAACGAAACCAAATGGTTTTAAAATCCCCTAAATCATAATTTGGTTTCGGTGGCGGTGAAGACTCAAAACCCAACAAACCAAAAACTTTGTGTTTCCCGCCGCATCGCGCGGTCATCCTACTAGTTTTATTTTATATGCATATTATATTTATCTCCCAAGTATTATAAACAACCGATACAATTAGTAACCACTATTCTTTTTTACTTTCTAAAAAATCTCTTTTATTACTTTTGTAGACTAGTTGATTTGGTTGTGAACCAGAGCTTGTGTAGACCTGCACAGAAAGGACACCGTTAGCCACAATGTAGGGGGGTTGTCCTTGCAACCAAGTTCGGGTGTGAAATTAGGTACCGGATTTTAAGTGTAAGTTTTGGAGCGTGAGGTATGAAGGTATTATAGAAGACGCGAATGAATGGCATACCTGGTAGTTGAGAGGTATTTATATAATTATACTCCGCGATCATAGGGTACTATAGCTCATTTCTTACATAACATTCATATATAGGAGAGTGAGGGGTCAGGCCCGGCCCGTAAGATGTGCAAGGTGTGCCACAGGGCCCAACAGTTTTTGGGACCCAAAACAAAAACCTCTCTTTTATATATATATATATATAGATATAGATGGGCATAATCGGGTATTTTGAATACTCGGAACCGGGTACTACCCGTACCCCGGTACTGATATTACTTAGCGGAACCGGGTACACTGAGGAACCGGGTCCAGGTTGAACCCGGGTACAAGTATAAAAAAACGGAACCGGTGTAATCGGTTACGGGTATTTTCGAACCGGGTTCGGGTACAATTTGGAACCGGGTACGCCGGGTACTGACAGGAACCGGTTCTGTCGGGTACTTTCAAACTAAAAGCTGCATATCACTGTTTGGAACCGGTTCCAACGGATATATGACCGTTGGGACCGATTTTATATTAAAAAACTTGTTTTTTTTTCCTATAAAACCCCAAATTCTCACCCTTCAATCACATTATTACCCCAAGTTCTTCATTTCACCTTCAATTACTTGTTTACTACTCCAAAAACTCATCAAACGAAGAGAGGATGACATGCAACGAAGAAGTGGTGATGCTTTTGGAAACCAAAAGAAACCCGACTATTTGGAAGCACTTCGACTTGTGTTTGATGACCAACAACCATGAAATGGCTAGGTGCAAGGGATGTGGAAAGTTTATGAAAGCGGCCGCCAACTCCACTCTAAAGAAGCACACCGAACGCCATTGCCTCGTGACGAAGGCAAAAAACGAGAAGGGTGAAGGATCCGGTTCTTCTATTGTTTAGGTTGTTGTTGTGTAATGTTTAGTTAAGTTAGGATTGTTATGTTTAGTAAGTTAGGTTTGGTAATGTTTAGTTAAGTTAGGTTTGTTATGTAATATTGTAATCGTTTGCTTTGAAATAAATAAACAGTGTGTTTTAGGTTTAGTAACGGGTTATAAAAAAAAACTCAAATTAATAAATCAACTTCCAGTAACCCGGTTATCCAGAACCGGTTTCCAGTAACATCTTTAAAAGTAACAGAACCGGTTTCCAGTAACATTTTAAAAGTAACAGAACCGGTTCCAGAATTACAAAATCTTAAATACTAACAAAACCGGTTTCCAGAATGTTGATGCACGGATGTTTGTTAACTTCGTCTTTATTAAGTCTTGTAATGTACTAGATAGATCAGGGCACGGAAATCGAGAAAACAGGTTTAAGGGTAATTCCGCTTGAAATGTGGTTGATATCATTTCAAATGGAATTAGAGGTCTCAAACGAAATTACTAATTCCGCACGGAATTAGTTAATTCCGTTTGAAACATACTTCCGCTTCTGATGGTTTCAAGCGGAATTACATCGCCAATAAATACCTGTGTACCTGATTCATTTGAAACGGAATTAGAACATTGATTGTGAGCCGAGGTGCTGTCCGTTTGTCATTTGAATTGTAAAAAGCTCAGAATCAATCAATAAGAAGATAATTATCATTTACATTGATTCCGCCTTTGTATTTGATGCTGAACTATTCAGATTGACTCGTTAGGGTCACACGACGATCCAAAAAGTGGTATCAGAGCTCAGGACGATGAGTTCATACCAAATCAGCTTGATTTCATCGGATTTTCATACTTCTACTCCTTCTTTTCTGATTTGAACAAGATTGAACGGACAAAATGGCTTGATTTTCACACATTATAAGCGAAACATAGTTTTATCTAATCCTTGAAAGAATTGGACTAAAATTCGACTTAAAACTGATAAAACTTTTAATTCCGTGTGAAAATCTGATCGCACATAATGACGTCATCATAATTCCGTTTGAATCAGATCTTAATTCCACATGGAATTAACCATATTGATCTAATTCCGCACGGAATTAGATATTGTTGGGTAATTTCGTTTAAGAAGCTTAATTCCATTTGAGTGGGAATTCCCTTTGAATAATTCCGTTCGAACTAATTCCGTTTGAAACTGAAATTTTCAAAAATTTTCTAAGTGTTTGTTGACTGTTTCAGGTACTTGAAAGATGGATGAGTTCATGAATCCATTTAGTGACGTGTTTGCATTTACGAGTGGTTCGGGAGATGGTACATCAAGCAACAAGAATGAAACTACACCAACACTGAGTGCGAAGAAAATTCTTTCAGATGCTATGAGTGTAGACAGTGCATACGGAACATACAACAAGCCGCCCAAGTTGATGGCTATTAAAGATTACAACAGGTGGGCTACAAGATTCGAAGAATGGCTTAAAGCGTTTGCTTATCCCAGTTGGAAAAGTTTGAAAAATGGCTTTGATATGGGGAGAACCGGTTATGAAAACTTAGAAGATAATCAAATTGAAAGATATGTGGCTGAACAAAAGTGCATTGCTCTGCTTCACCAATCTGTCAGAGATGACATTATCTCACTGATCGAGTACAAAGATTCGAGAGACCTTTGGGAAAAGTTAAGAATAAAATGTGTAGGTAGTGCTGAAATAGTTAAGAACAAAAAGAAATTGTTATGAAAAGAGTTTGATTTGTTTGGTTGTTTAAAGAATGAGTCTGTTTCCAAGATGATTGAAAGATTTGGACATCTGAAGATGGAGCTTGCTAGACATGACATCATTTACACTCAAGAAGAGCTGGTAGATAAACTGTTTGACGCACTACCGAATGAGCAAGACTGGCAATATTTTGCATTGATGCTGAAGAATACGATAAAGCCTGCTGATTTGAAGGTTGATTTGCTTATAGAAAGACTGGAAAGCCATGAATTGGAGATCAAAAAATCCAATAAAGTCAATAACACATCTTATCAGCAGAATGTAGAGTTGTATTACAGAGGTAGTATGATCCCAAAGACTGCATCTCCGACGACAGCCTTTTCAGCAGAAAGTTCAAACACAATGAATCAAGAAACTCCTAGCAGTGGCTATCATGGTGGTTTTTCGTCAAATACTTCAAATCAATCTGCATCAAAGAATCTCTTTCAATGCAACATTGCTGTGGATCTGAAGAATGGTCAGAATTTCAGTGAAGAATCTGCTAAATAACAGATGGTGTTTTTAGCGTCTGTGTTTGAATCGTACGAAAGTCTCGTTGCAGGAAAGATAGGCAACACCAACTTAACAAAGGAAGATTACGATCAAATCGATCCTAAGGAGATGGAGTTGATCGATATAAGGTGGTGTATGGCCAGTGCAGTGAGAAGAGCGCAGCGTTTCATTGAGATTACCGGAAGACAGTCTATTGGTGGACCTTCTACCAAGTTAGGCTTTGACAAGTCAAAAGTAACATGCTTTAAATGTAAACAGAAAGGTCACTTTAAGTGTGAGTGTAGAAATGCTTATACTGATGATACTGCAAATCCTTTTCGAGAGGATTATTACAAAAGAGCGATTTATCATCAGAATAAAGCAGAACCTCCCAGGATGAAGCAGATAGAGGAGGCACCCAAAGAAAAATCTAGGGCACTTGCAGTTTTTCATGATGATGAAGGTTATGATTGGAGTGATGTTTTGCCTGAGGAAGACGCAGTTGGTTATGCCTTTACAGCAGCAAAGATTGTTCCTTTTAAAGACAACAGATCTGAAGAAGTGAAGTATGTAAACAGGAAGGCAATAACTCAATTCATGAAAAGCAAAATCTATCGTACCTGGATGGAAGCAAAGAAAGCAAGGCGATGGGATCCTGATAGAGAATGTTATCTCGATCTAAATGGAAACATAGCTGTGGATTCAGATACTGTTGATGTTGAAGTTCTCACCAAACAACTTGCTAATGAAGAAGAAGCCAGACAGAGAGAGAGAATGGTGGGGAGGAGGAGAAACTGATGAGAAAGAGAAAGAGAAAGAAAAAGAACTGCAGCCAAAGAAGATTGATGATGGAATCATTGATACATCACAAGAATTCACCGCTGAAAACTTGAAGAAGATGGCTGACAAGGTTCTTGCTGCAAAAGAACTAGAGGTAGTTTCTGGTACTGGAACTGAGTCCAAAAACAAGGTCAGGTCAAATGATACACATGTGTCAGGTAAGAGTGTTAAATCTGAGAACAACTGCAAAAATTGCATGAAAGAGTGCAAAGTTTGTAGTACAGTTGCTTACCTCAGTGGTAAGAAGGTTGAAGAACTGACTGGTAGAGTCAGAAGTGTTGAAGATCAAATCTTAAACCGTGATAAATTGTTGAAAGCTTCGAACGACAAATTAAAAGAATTAACTAAGAAAATCGAAAACGATAAACATGACGTAGAAATAATTAGGAAAGAAAATGAAAAATTGATTCTTGAAAAACGTCAAATCTCAGAAAATTTTGAGAAGCTAAAACGAACGGTTAAAGATTCTGATGAAAGAAATGGTAAAACGGACAAAGAGAATCTTCAACTGACCGGTGTTCTTAGAGTTAAGGAAGAGAAAATCAACCAACAATTGGATGAGATTGCTAATCTGAAGCTTCAAGTTCAAGAAGCTAAAATTGAGAATGAGCGCATTAATCTGAAATTAACCAGTTACAACTCCGCAAGCTTTGTTTTACAACACATTGTTCTTAAACCCATCGGGAAAAACAAAGCAGGCGAAGATGTTTCTCTGATGGAACAGGGGTGGGGTATCATCAAGTTCCACCACCAGTTTTAAACAATTATTCAAAGAAACAATCAGGATTGGTTAATGATGAAGAAGTTCATGAAGTGAAACTTCCGGACACAATTGATGTCACATTCACTTCATCTTCCGATGAAGATAGTGTTCAATCTGAAGTTGTGAAAAGTGTGGTTGAAAAAAGTTTTAAAGTCTAAGAGTGACACTACTGAGGAAGATGAATGTTTCTTGGACAAATACATTCCGAAATTAAAATCCAAAAACAACTTAAATGAAGAACCTACTCTTGTCATGTACAAGATGTCGGGATCGGATAAGTTGTATTCGGATTCTGAGTTTTCACTGGAGAATGTTAATGTTGCCAAACTAAGAAATGGTTTAAGTTAATTGAGATTGATGTATCGGAAATTGAAGGGTTGAAACAAAGAAAGAGGCAAATGAATTTTGAGAAAGATAAATCTTACTACAAGAAACCTGTTGTACCTCCGCGTTTTTATAACAACAAACAAAACAAATGGTCGGGTGGATATCAGGGTGGTAAGAATTATCAGAAAAAGAATGTTCAAAACAGAAGGTTTGTTGAGAAGAAAGTGTTTGTGAAAAGTTCGAGTTCGAGTTCACTTTCCGATGAAGAATCTAAAGTCTTTTCAAAATCAAACAAAGAGTTCTTTGAGAAGAAGGCCTCACAGCCTCAGTCTGAAGGCACAAGTCGGGTAGCTGACACCCGATCATGCTTCAAATGCAATCAAGTTGGACATATTGCACGAAAGTGTACCAACTTGAAGCCTAAGACTGAAGTTGTCGAGATTCAGAAGAGGAAAGTTGATGTGAAAAGCAAAGTTCCATTGGTTGTTGAGAAAAAGGTTTTGAAAAATGACAACACCAAAGTCAAAACTGAACCTCTAAAGAAAGTGGTAACTAAAAAGACAAGTTTTACAAATGGTTTGCATCGTCTCAACAAGCATGGAAACCAAAAGTTGTTGAAAAGAAAACAAGTTCTCCAAAACCAAAGGTTTCTGAGATTGAAAAACAATCATCTTCTACCACATCGGTAAAGATGAATGTTCCTTTGGATTTTTATGAGAAACTTGAGAAAGAAAAATCAACTTCTGAAAAGAAGTTTATGGTGAAGAAAGACCAACCAACTGGTCAACCTCCTAAAAATGAGTCTTTCTTATACAAAGAGGTTGAGGTTGGATCTGAAGAAAGCTTAAAGATGAATGATAAAAACTTTCTACCATTATACACTGCAACAACTCACATTAATGTCAAGTTACTTGAGTCCAAAGAGTCTTGGGTAGCATCAAAAACTAACTAAGTGTTTTTGATATGTGCAGGAGCTTCCGAGATCCGTTTCACGATGGATTATGGATAGTGGAGCTTCTCGGCACATGATGGGGAAGAAAACCCTGCTGTACGATGTTCGTGGTTTTAATGGAGGTTATGTGGGATTCGCTGGTAATCAAGGAGGTAGGATAATTGGAGAAGGAACT
Organism: Helianthus annuus; assembly: GCF_002127325.2. NCBI lineage: Eukaryota > Viridiplantae > Streptophyta > Magnoliopsida > Asterales > Asteraceae > Helianthus > Helianthus annuus. The sequence continues at coordinate 38,062,006 of NC_035444.2, read as the reverse complement.
TTAAGCAATGGCATTGTCACGTTTGAAAGAGTTAACTACATTGCTGAGCTGGAGAACAATCTTCTAAGCATATCTTAAATTTGTGATAGGATGTATACATGCACTTCACAGATAAAGAATGTTTGATCTTGAAACCACGATTTGTTATTCCTGAAGAATGGATTATCATGAGAGCACCAAGAGTCAATGATCTGACGTGTTGGATATGAGCGTAGCAACGACAACCACGGGTCAGGCTCATTGTTTTATGTCTAGAGCAACAGAGAAAGAATCACAGTTGTGGCACAGAAAATGGGTCATATACATTTGCGAAAAATGAATCACCTGGTGCACAATGATTTGGTTACTGGTGTTCATGTGAAAGGTTTTCATCTTGAGGGGGAGTGCATTGGCTGCATCAAAGGAAAGCAAAAGAAGAAATCTCACCCCGGGAAGAAAGAAAATTCAATCTCAAGACCTTTAGAGAGACTACATATGGATTTGTTTGGTCCAGTGAACGTTAAAAGCATTACTGGGGATCTCTATTGTCTTGTAGTCACAGACGATTATTCAAGATTTTCTTGGGTATTATTTCTGAAGTCTAAAGATGAAACGTTTGAAAGCTTGATGGCGTTATTCGGGAAGACTGAAAATTTGTACCATGCTCGAATCAGAAGAATCAGAAGTGACAATGGTACTGAGTTCAAGAATATCAAGATGGAAGAGTATTGTGATGAAAGAGGTATATTGCATGAATTTAGTGCTCCTTACACTCCGCAACAGAATGGAGTAGCTGAAAGAAAGAACAGGACACTAACTGAAACGGCCAGGACGATGCTTGCTGATTCCAAACTACCTGTTAACTTTTGGGCAGAAACAGTATCAGCCGCAGGCTATACGCTCAATCGGGTTCTTACTGTAAAGAAATTCAACAAGACATGCTTTGAGCTAATCAACAACCACAAACCATACCTGAAGTATTTAGAACCGTTTGGGTCTCCCTGCACTGTTCTAGAGCCTTTTGGGAAGTTTGGTGCAAAGAGCATTGAAGGAATATTTGTGGGTTACTCAAGTCCTTTGAGACGAGTCTTTGTTCCAAGCTTAAAGCGGATCATCGAAGCATCGAATGTTGAGTGTCAAGGTTACACAATGCCACCGCAAAATCCCGGTGATTCATGGCGTTTTCATTATGACACTTTGTGGAATTCGTTTGACATGAAAAGAGAAGAGGAAGAAGAAGATTTCTTTGACGAGTTGGATATTCTAAGAGAGTACGAGTCATCTCAGGAAAGGTTCCCAGCAGAGTCTTCAAGGCGTCAAAGGCACACTTCAAATGACGATGAAGCAGGTCCAAGTAATGCTAGAGAACATGATGATATTCAACAAAATGAAGTTGCTCAAGATAATCAGACGGTAGAGAATGATAATCAAGAATCTGAGAACAGACCAGTATTTGATCATGGTGATTCAGATTCTGAGGGGGAGCAAATTCAGATTTCAAGTCAAACTATTCCAGTCAGTGAACAAAGCGCAGATCAAAATATTACAAATCTGGAGGGCGAGATAGATGTTCCAGGCGAGGTGATGCCAAGGACACTTTTATACCATCCAGAAGAGCTAATTATTGGAGAATTGCAATCAGCCGTCCACACTAGACGACAAATTGATCAAGGGCTTACTTGTTTTTATACTAGAGTTGCTCCGTTACAAACTGAGTTTTCACATAGTTGTTTTATTTCGCAGATTGAACCGAGGACTTATAAGGAGGCGCTTACTGAAGATTCTTGGGTCAACGCGATGCAGGAGGAACTGAGCCAGTTCGAGAAGTTAGGAGTGTGGAAGTTAGTAGATTTGCCTGATGGTCACAGGAAAATTAACACAAAATGGGTGTTTAAATGCAAGAGAGATGATCGAGGGGTTGTTGTTCGAAACAAAGCTCGACTCGTAGTCCAGGGCTTTAGTCAGCAGGAGGGTATAGATTTCACCGAAGTATATGCTCCAGTGGCTCGACTAGAAGCAATTAGGATCTTTCTAGCATTTGCATCATGGAAAAATTTCAAAGTTTTTCAGTTAGATGTGAAATCGGCGTTTCTCTACGGGAAGGTAAAAGAGGAGGTATATGTCAGACAGTCGCCGGGCTTCATCGACCCAATCCACAAAAACAAGGTTTATTTGTTGGATAAAGCGCTGTATGGTTTACACCAGGCTCCGAGAGCTTGGTACGAGACTTTGTCTCAACACTTGCTAGCCAACAGCTTCATCCGAGGAAAAGTGGATGCTACTCTCTTCACCAAAGAAGTCGACAGACATCTTCTGATAGTTCAGATATATGTGGACGACATCATATTTGGGTCAACGAATGAAAGTTTGTGCAAAGACTTTGAAAAAGTTATGAAGCAAAAATTTGAAATGTCATCGATGGGGGAGATGAAATTCTTCTTGGGACTTCAAGTTGATCAACTACCTGAGGGAATTTTCATACATCAGATGAAGTACGTTCATGATATCTTAGAAAAATTTGGGATGTCAGGATCTACTCCAGCGTCAACCCCTTTAGCGACGAGTCATGGGATAAAATCAGATCTCACCGGAGACAGGGTAGATGAAACGATGTATCGTTCCATGATCGGATCGCTGATGTACTTAACTACTTCAAGACCCGATATCATGTATCCAACGTGCCTCGCAGCACGGTTTCAGTCAAGCCCCAGAGCTTCGCATATAGTGATTGTGAAACGGATATTACACTACCTGGAAGGAACTCCATCTTTGGGGTTGTGGTATCCAAAAACAGGCAATTTCACGCTCGAAGGGTATTCTGATTCCGATTACAGAAGCTGCAAAGTTAACGCAAAATCAACAACAGCGGGTTGTCAGTTTTTCGGACCACATTTGGTCACCTGGCAATGTAAGAAGCAGACCTCTGTGGCTTTATCCACATGTGAAGCTGAGTATGTATCTGCTAGCAGTTGCTGCTCTCAGATCTTGTGGATCCAACAACAGATGCGTGACTACGGTTTGCAATTTCTTAACACCCCTATCTTTGTTGATAATGAGGCAGCAATTAGTATAACAAAAAATCCTGTTCATCACGCTAAAACGAAACACATAGAAATTTGTCATCACTTCATTCGCGATTGTTTCGAGAAGAAGTTGATACGAATTGAGAAAATCCACACTGATGAACAGAAAGCTGACTTACATACCAAAGCTTTTGACAAAACTCGTTATAAATATCTTTTAAAACTAAATGGTATGAAGCTTCTATCGGTGTCGGATGGGATTATTGGCGTTGATGTGGATAACATTGTAGATGATGATGTTGAGAAACAATCTGCAATGGTTTGTCGATTTTTTACTTGTTTTGGTATTTAGGGGGAGTATTATATTTTTAGAAAATACAAAAACAGTAAAAAAATTCAAAAATCCAAAAACAATAGAAAACTGAAAAAGAGTTTGTGTAAAAAGGGAAAATGATAGTACATCGGCTTGACAGTTATGGTACGCTAAAGATGTGTAAAGTATAAAGTTTTGTAAACAGTCTCGCTGATGATATGTCGATAGGTTTCAGTAAATCTTGTTTGGGATATAAACCTAAAATTCAAACTTACTTATTTTGTGGGGAACAAATCTTGAATATATAGGTAACCCCTGAAATCTTGTTTAAAAGGTCCCTTTTTTCTGAGATACTAGGTCTTTATACTCAGTGATATCTGGGGTATTATCCCGGGACTTCTGATTTTGCGGAAGCAATAGTCTAGTCCCCGTATAATACTTTCTGCTTGCTTGAAATAAAGCATCACCCTCAGCATAAAAATGATGAAACATTGCAAAATGCTAATCATGTGCTGTTGAAGAAAAGATTCTCTAAAGGGAACACACCTAAAGACGAACCGTCATCTCTTTGCTGAACGGAAGTTCTGACCTGAGCTCTCACGGTTTCGCATTTAACCCTTTTACAGATATCATCTAGGTATATTCACCTGTAAGACTGAATATTGGGATCTGGATACGGGAGTATATTCAAGAGGTGGGACACACATATAAGTTTAAGTTCTTTAATTCACCTAAATCGTATCCTGAACAGATTGAAGTTTGTATGAAAATTTAAGAGGATCAGTATATTGACAATCTAAGTGAATTGTTTAAGACTTAGTATATTATCATGTTTAACGGTGCTAGTAACTTGTCATTAGCTGATATGATTCCCTAACACGCTCATCAAAAATATGTTTGTAAATAGTTTACATTCCGCATTTAATTTCTGTAATTCATTTATAGTTTAGAAACTTTATTAAAAATTCAAAAAGATTTTTTATTTCTGCTTTATTTTCCGACAAACAAAAGTGGAGAGTTGATCTTCGGATTCAGAAGATTGGAGCAAATGCAGAAAGATTCTAAGCTGGATGATGAGTTGGGAGCTTAACATGGTTAATTAAGAAGATGGAAAGTCAAAACAAGTTCATTAACTTGAAACTTGTAATTTTTCAGAAAAATGTTGAATAAAAAATCAGTTTGTTTTTGTCAAAGATCAACCAAGGTCATTAAGTTGGACTTGGTAGATAAATTGAGTAATCAGGGTCACTGACTTGGACTTGAATACTTAAGTGGATTTCTAAAACTGATGAACAATTAATTGAAGTTTAGGATTGAATAGATTATAATGTTATATGTTTGAGAAACAGGAATCAAAATCCCCATGGCAAAGAAAATGTCAAAGTTTGAACCAGAATTCGAATCCCAGCTTATCGAGAGGGGGAGTCTGCGAAAGGGGGAGTCAGAATTCTGGAACAACATTCAAAGAGGAGATTGAAGATTAAAGTTTGAAGATAGAAGATTGAAGGATGCTTTACAATGTCAAGACAATTTAGGGCAGAGAGTGATAGATCAAGACTAAAGACTGAAGACTAAATGCTAAAGATTTCGTCAACATCCAAGGGGGAGTCTGTTGATGCACGGATGTCTGTTAACTTCGTCTTTATTAAGTCTTGTAATGTACTAGATAGATCAGGGCACAGAAATCGAGAAAACAGGTTTAAGGGTAATTCCGCTTGAAATGTGGTTGATATCATTTCAAACGGAATTAGAGGTCTCAAACGAAATTACTAATTCCGCACGGAATTAGTTAATTCCGTTTGAAACATAGTTCCGCTTCTGATGGTTTCAAGCGGAATTACATCGCCTATAAATACATGTGTACCTGATTCATTTGAAACGAAATTAGAACATTGATTGTGAGCCGAGGTGCTGTCCGTTTGTCGTTTGAATTGTAAATAGCTCATAATCAATCAATAAGAAGATATTTAGAAAGGAACAAGCTGTTTTACATCATTTACATTGATTCCGCCTTTGTATTTGATGTTGAACTACTCAGATTGACTCGTTAGGGTCACACGATGATCCAACACAGAATTACAAAAAACCCGGTTCAAAATGTAAAACAGTAACCGGTTCTACAGTAACCGGTTTACTTCCTTTGCCTTTTGCTTGTGTCGGGTGCGGCACTTTCACATGCGCTACGCTTTGGTCCGGCCACTTCGGTACAATCATCTTCGGAATCGTTAGTCTCTACTTCGTCGTCCTCCTCTTCTTCAATAATCTTGTGCTCTAACTCCACTTCGTCTTCAAGACTCGTTTTATGTTGAACACAGTCAATTGAATCCAAATGATCCTTTAGGCAAATTGCCATCTCTAGCGATTCCGGTGTTAGTCTTGTTCTTCGAATGGATAATACCCTACCACTAAGGGAAAAAACACTTTCCGAAGTTACCGTGGAAGCTTGGACCGTTAGTATATCACGAGCCATGGTGGCTAGAATCGGGAATTCCGATTCTTTTGATTTCCACCATGCCAAAATATCAAAATTGGTATATTCCTCGGCGGTCATAGTACGTTAATAATCATATATTTTATACCGACCGAGTTCACTTGATGGTTCGTTACCCCTTTGTTGGTTGGCCGTTTCGTCTCTAACGACATTCAACATGGTTATGATCGGGTCTCCAATAGTTTCATCGCTAGAGGTCGACGACCTAGACGCAAACAAATTGCTATGTTGTTTTTCCCCATATTTTTTTTAAATAATGATCATAAAGCTTGGACAAATTCTCGTTGGATAATTTTTTCGTTTTAGGTTTCAATGTTGGATCCTCCTCATGCATATCCAACTTGTCATATATTTCTTCGATTAAAGCTTCAACACCCGATACGTTTAAAATTGGATTTAAAGCGGCGGCACAAAGAAAAACGGGCGGTAAATTTAAAAAGTATTTTTTAAATTTTTCAATCATAGGTTTCATCATATTCCTCAACATGTCACTTTTATTTTCAAACTTTTTAAAATTTGTTGTTATCAAATACAATTCGGATAAAACTTTAGAACTTGTTGGATAATAAACACCCGAAAGCAAAGTTGTTGAGGTTTTGAAAACTTTTAAAAAATTACTTAGTGTTTGAATATTATACCAAGCCGTATCGGGAAACGGGTCGACTTGGTAGTCGTCAACAAAATTTTTTATGAAATGTTTTTAAAGTTCCCATTTGTTTTAACGCCATTTCAAACATATGACATGTTGAATTCCAACGAGTTGGGATATCCCAATTAGGTCCAATTAATTTTTGGTTTACATCTTTACAAAGCTTTTTGTAATCTTGGTATCGTGCTTTGCCACTTTTGAAAACATCTTGAAGCATAGCTCTAAAAGCTATAATAAAATCCGATACAAATTTATCTTTTAAACCGGTTTGCACAACTAAGTTAATAATATGTGCAACACACCGTGTGTGGAAAAAAACACCATCAACAATTGGTTTGTACTTCAACTTTAATTTGTCGATTGCATTTGAGTTGTTTGAAGTATTATCAAATGATATTGAAAAAATTTTATCCTCTAAACAATATTTCATTATTGTGGCATTTATAATTTTATAAATATTTTCTCCCGTATGAGGAGAAGGAAACTCTTCAAATGCAATCGTACGCTTAATCATTTGCCATGTATCGGGATCAACCCAATGAGCGGTGACACAAATGTATGATTCGGGTAAACCGTGTGGAGCCGACCACACATCACTAGTTAAGTTTACACTAGTTTTTAAATTTAAAAAAAAAACCGATTAAATCTTTTCTTGCATTTTCCCATAAATTTAAACAATGGCGTTTTAAAGTACGACGACTTACATGTTTGTGCGAGGTTGAAGCGTTTCCCTAATAAGCTTAGTAAGATCGGGGTCGTCGAAGTGTCCAAACGTTTACATTGGGCCTTTTGCGAACCGTCACTCATTTCGACCAAGTCCCAATTGCACCATACTTCCGCATTGCGATTATGTGATAATGTTCCAACAACATATGGAGCGGTTTGACTTGTACGAACATTATTGACGGATGAGAAATTTGTGGTTTTAGAGGTCTTTGAAGCCATTGTAGAAAAGAATTAGAAGAATTAGAAGAAAATGATATAAGAAGAATAAGAGGATTGGTGTGTTAAACAACTGAAATTTGAAAACAATATATAGGAATCGCTTAAACCGGTTCCAACGGATATATTAGGCATTTAATGCATTTAATGAGCTTGCAACGGATAGAACCGATTCTAACGGTAACATAATACCGGGTATACTGGAGGAACCGGGTACAGGAGAGGAACCGGATACGGGTATAAACCGGGTAGGGTTCAGAACCGGGTACTACCCATTTATTATGAGAAAAAATGGAACCGGGTAGGAACCTCCGGTTTTTTTTGAACCTGGACCAGTTCTCCTATGTGTCGGGTAGGAACTGGAACCGGTTCCGGGTCGGTTCTACGGGTTCGGGTTTAGAACCAGGTATTATGCCCATCTCTGTATACATATATTGTATAAATATACATTTAAATATTTATATATTTGATACCATGGATGATGGTACGGCAAAGCGGTTCAGTGTTTGCAATTTCTTAACAGAAACACGACTTCGAACTTTATAAAAGCCACTTATTCCTAGCGAATACTTCCAGGGGACATGAGGTGCTATTTTTGGGCCTAACATTTATGCCCATCTTTCTAATGAGTCCACTGCATATAATCTAAATAAAAAACTCAAAAAACAAAGAAGTTTGATTTTCTTACAATTAAATGTGGCCATTTACCCTTTTAAATAAAATTACAACCTAGATAAAAACTAGTAAATAAAAATTTAATTCCAGTAATTTTTGGATATTTTTTATATATAAATTTAGGGGCCTATTTTTCTACTCACATCAGTGTTGCAGAAGTCGTTAGGCGCTCACTAGTCGGTCAAGTAGGGAGTTGGGAGTACTCGGACATGTTAAATATAAAGAAATTAATTATTGTATATTTTATATGTGAGTATTCCATAACTCATGTCAAAATTAGCGTAATTCATGTCAAAATTAGCATAACTCATGTCAAAATTAGCATAATCCTGAGTAGTTGCCGAGTAGGCCGAGTAGTTGTCCGAGTAATCCGAGTAGTCGTTGAGTATTCCAAGGTTCCACCAAGTATTTGACCAAGTCTTCCGAGTAGTTAGCCGAGTATTCCGAGTAGTCGCCAAGTAGGCCGAGTTTGACTGCCTCCGATTTATAAAGGCCGACTTGTAGTAACTCTCCAAGGTAAGGTTCCGAGTACCGAGTAGTCGCCGAGTACTCGGCCTTGGAATCCGACTTTTACAACACTGACTCACATAGGGCCCTCGATAGTCATTGCATTCTTAGGGACGACCCTGTGAGGGGTGCTTCTAGCCTGACAACCATCGATTGAGGCAACGCATGTATAGTATTGTTGTAGTTGGGTGCAGGGGTGTTCAGAAAAAACCGTAACCAAATAAACACCGTAAACGGAACCGTAACCAGGTAAACCGATCCGAACAACGAATTGTGTTTTTGATTTGGTTTCTAACCGAGACAAAATTGTGAATATGATTTTTGGTTCGGTTTTGGATCCACATTTTTGTTTATTTGGTTTATTCAGTTTATTTTAACAATCGAATAAACCGTTAATTGAATTAAATATTAAATAAAAATAATAATGTTTAATAAACTATATACAATATATTAGCCTAAAATTCTAAGTCTAATATCTAAGTATATCTATCCTTATAGTTTCTTCAAATGTTAATCAAAATACATGTTTATTTATTAAGTCAATGTAATGATTGCCACATGGCTTAATACAATTCTAAAGGAAGTGAGGTTTCTATGACGTTTTCCCTAGTCGTCATAAATGGTAGTGACCTGCAGGAGGATGTGAATAAAAGTGCTTCGCAATATTTTATTTACTATCTTAGAGGTTTTGTTGGTAGATCTGGTGGTTTCGGTAGGTAGGAAGGTTTTTGATAGTTCACACTCTTCTACACCGTGTCCACATTACACGTCTACACATATGTGTGTGTACAATGTAATAAATAATTTATCTGAACGCATTTTTCAAAGTGATAGTAACATATAGTTTTAGCGCTATTAGCAATCATGGTAGGTGTTCAAATATAAGATAATAAATATTCGATTTTATGATACAGCGTGCTTAAAAATTGATGAAACGAGATAAAGTATTTTTCTTTACACATTCTTCTTGCAATCATGAGTGAGTGATCAGTACTTATTCTGCCAAGATCGGTATTAGCATAAATTTTGAAGGTGTAAATGACTATACATACTCAGCGGGTTAAAAAAGCAAAAAGTAGAAGTGCTTATGTATATAAAAAATTGACATCATAACTACTATAAATGTAATGTTTCCATTATATATATGTGCATACTAAAATGTATGCTAAACAATGAGAAATAATATAGATAATATTATTGCCTTCTTCCCAATAGTGCTAACACACTAATTAACATAACATCACTTCTTTGCCCTAGCATAAACAAACTCTGGTGCAGACAAAGACTCCCCATCATGCATCCATATGATTACATTGTCTTTAAAACTATTTAAAACATGGTCATATTAGTCCAATCACCCATACACACATATATATACAAATGGTTACGGTACTCTAGCCCAAACAATTGGCATGTACCCCGTGCAACCATAAATCTACATAGAAAATCCATACATGACACATTCATATATACTAGCCTCAGAATCAAGTTAGGTAACCAGTTTAATTAATATATATACCTGGCTCAAATTTAGGTCAATTCAACAGCATAAAATAGGCTTAATTATAACAAATCAAGCCCTATTTTAACATGTATATACTCACACTGGTGGTGGGGTATCCTCCCAGTTGTGACGGTGGACAGTGGTGGTGGAATCCTCACAAGTGTGATGATGGAAAGTGGTGATGCTGGTAGGGTGAGTGACAGTGATGGTTGTGACGGTGGTGCAACCGGTTACCGGTGGTTGCAAAAGAGATAAAGCCGAAAGAGCAAGAATTGAAATGATTGGTTGTTCGTCTAGTTTTGACCTAATGTTTTCGCAGGAATTAGGTTATACAAAGTCACGTTAGGTCATAAAAACAACCCATTATGTTTTCAGTTACATGCTATGATGATCGGTGTACTAAAGGACCTTAATGCGCATTGTCATGGGTTAGGGTTCCTCACTTCCTTGTCGATGTTCCATCACTGATTACCAAAGGATAAACTTTCGGTTTTAGAATTTTTTTAAATAGTTGTTTTCATTTGTTGGTGGGATTCATCAATATTCCATTGGTAACTACTAGCAAATGTCATCTGTCTAGGATGAGTCATCAGTGATACTAGTCCTTCTAGCTAGTGTCTCATAAAGTTATAAACAAATCATATTACAAATCGTTCCAAATTTTATTTTCAAAAAATTATTCGTACCAAACCCTTTTTAATTTGAACTAAAAATTTGAGACCAAATTATACGAACCGAATTATACTTAAGCCATTTAAAAGTGAAAGTAAGAAATATGTGACATAATTGACAAGGACATAATATAAACCATTGTGACATGTGTATCATTTTTTTTCTATACATGATACATCATTTGTTTTTTTTTTTAATCGTTTTCACAAAATAATCATTATATAATATAATATTAAGAGCATAAACAATGTGGCATCCGTTGCTCTTATCTTTTTTTTTTTTCTATACATCATTTGTTGTTTTTTTATAGTTTTCACAAAATAATCATTATATAAATAATATTAAGGCATCCGTTGCTCAAGTGCGCATAGCAGACCACCCCCACCGGACAAGCCTGGTTGGAGGCGTTTGACCCATGCAGCCCGGTTTGCTTGAGCAGACGAGCTTGATTCGAAATGGTGGACTAGACCACTCACTCACAAACTTAATTTTTTTAGTGTAAAAAGTGAGGTGTGATGTGTAGGTTTGAAATGATTTATTGTTGTGGGAAAAAAAAGAGATTTGGAATGGTGGTGGTTTGAAATGATGTGGTATGCTAACTAGACTAGACAGTCTAGAGTATGTACTTTAACCATCGTTATAGATGCTCAGACCATGTGTAGTGGTGATACACTATAATGCCCCCACCATGGGGCGTTTTGCGCCATGTGGCGTCCTAGTCAGCAAGGGGGCATTATAGAAAAAGTGGTGTAGTGGTATAATGCCCCATAATGCCCCATTCAATCATTTTACAATCATTTCCCAATTATTTTTTTTAATTTAAAACATAAAAAAACTTCATTAATTTAAAAATAAAATTACATTACATGAAAAAAAATAAAAATAAAACTGAAAAAAAAACCAAAAAAAAAAAAACAGAAAAAAAAAAAATAAATTCCTAGAAAAAAAACTAGTTTTCGTCTTCGCTTTCTTCACCCTCGCCAACTTCGTCTTCCTCGTCCTCCGTTTCTTCCTCTCCCTCAGGTGGTACGTACCGAACCGACCATGCGTGGTGTACCAAATCAACCATTAACTGGGAATGGTACGGTTCGTAACGCAACTCTCGCGCGTTACTAACTCTTTCTTCCATTGACGCCTGCGGATGCTCCTGGTTAACGGCTTCTGGCACATAATTCTGGCATATCGCCTTTCCTTCGTCTTCCAAAATCATGTTGTGCATGATTATACAAGCGTACATAGCATCTCTCATTTTTTGCTTGCTCCATGCACGACAAGGATTTCTCAAGTATTGCCAGCGTTGTTTAAGAACCCCAAAGCATCTCTCAATGTCTTTTCGTGAAGACTCTTGAACCTTTTTAAAGTATGCTCTTTTGTCGTCAATAGGATCACTAAACGTCTTCACAAAAATCGAATACCTAGGATAAATTCCGTCGCTCAAATAATATCCATGGGGGTAGTAGTTTCCATTTGCGTAAAACGACGCTTTTGGAGCTTTGCCAGAAATCCACTCCTCTAACAACGGCGATTGTTCAAAAACATTGATATCATTGCATGACCCGACCACGCCAAAGTAAGCCGACCAAACCCAAAGGTCCTGTGAAGCAACCGCCTGAAGAATAATAGTGGGTCCTTTTTGGTCACCACGTGTGTGTTGGCCTCGCCATGCAGTCGGGCAGTTATCCCAACGCCAATGTATGCAATCTATGCTCCCGATCATACCAGGCAAACCATGCTCGGCATTATGTACCTCGTAGATCTTTTGAAGGTCCTCCCATGTAGGCGTTCTAAGATAACGCGCACCGTACACATCAATTATACCTTTATAAAAAAAATATAGACAAACATAAGATTCAAAAAAAAAAAAATTCTAAGCATACGCGTCGTTTAAAAAAAAATAAAAGTAAAGTATAAGAATTGTACCGCGACAAAAATGTTCCAAGCTATCTCGTGTTGTTTTCTCCGCCATTTTTAGATACTCGTCGTTGATGTCGGTAGTGTTACCATAAGCAAGGATTCGTAATGCCGACGTACACTTTTGGTCAAGCTCCTCATCGGTCGAACCATCGCCATCCGCAAAAAACTCGTTGTAGTAAAAATTTATCATGGATGAAGAACTAGGAGAATCCATCAAGTTTTTTTATAAAATGTGGGATTTTTTAGAGAGGTTTTGAGATTGTTTTTGTTGAAAATGGATGAGTTTTGATTGTTTATATATATATATATATATATATATATATATATATATATATATATATATATATATATATATATATATATAATAGATTTAAAAAAAAAAATAGTCAAACTAGCCGTTGGAAATATTACCGTTTGATTGGTGGATTAATGGTTCGTTTGGCGTTTTAATTTAAACGCCGGCTTCATTTTTTTTGAATTAAAACGCCTCAAAACGCCCCCCGTAATGGGGATGAGGGCGTTATAGAGCGTTTTGGGGCAAAAAAATTTATGGAAAACGCCCCATTACGCTTGGTCTCAAAGTAAACACCCCCCCCCCCCCCCTTCTATATTTAAATATGTGACAGAGATAATAACGCCATGGTGAGTGATGTCTCATGTCTATAATTGCATTACTATATATATTATTGGAAGCAGTTATTGTTGGCCTCCTAAATCATATTATAAGATTTCTCAATATGTATTCACACATACATACACACCACTAAAAACTACATAAATAGCAAACGCCAAATACAACATACAAATATAAGTACAACTATTAACCATTATCATTGTTTTCAACTTTTAAATCATTCATATAAAACTTGAAAAGAAAATGAGAGAGGTTTGCTGCTCCATTGTTTCTGCGGTAGTGTTCCGACTACTCTTTGTGTTCTTCATCTTTGAGTTTGGAGTTGGTCAGTACCATAGAGTTTTTTCTTCTTTCTTTTTCTATATCATCTTTGTTTTTTTTTTATTTTAATCTATATATGTTGTTATGTGAATATATATGTTTGGGTGCAGTAGGGGCTACACTTGGAGCAATTGCAGGAGCAGTGATAGGATGGAGTAATAAGAGGAATTTGATGAAAGGCATAACTATAGGGGCAGTATCTGGGACAGCTTTGTCATACAAGCTCATTAAAGCCATCTCTGATTACTTTCATTCTGATGATGCTGATGAACCTGTTTTCATTGTTCATCTGGTGAGTCATTTAGACCAGGTCAGTTTGTTAAAGTTTGATTATTATATTACAAGAAAGTTTTGTTTCTTTAAAGGATTTATCTCAATTGTGTTCTAGGTTAAGCTCATAGTAGGAGACCTGAAGAAAATACATAATTATGATGAGCATAAAATCAAGGTATTTTACAAAGTAATAACATCTTATCCGTATAGAAGCTACCGTATTGTTAACTTGTGCCTTTTCGATCCTTTCGAGATGAATACTAGTTTAAGGAATAGTTTTATACATCTGGTAATCTTGACATGCTTGCTAATCAAACCCGTTTGGGTTCATCACTTTGGGTGGCCAAATTAATAAATAAAATGTAACAGATTATGCATGTATTATTTTTAACAGTTCACCATATGTTGTGCACTAGTAACTAATGCTATGCATCTACCAGCAGGCACCCTTTCGCAAAGCTTATTGATCATTGGTAGATCCATCATGTCCTTAAAACATTGTCAATAGTCATGCGGGCAGATTTTTTTTTTTTTTTTTTTTTTGGATTATGCAGTACATAGCCCTTTTATCATTGTCGAAAACAGAAGTTCAGCTGGAGATTGTGTATCAGAATACCAATAAAAAGAAAAATATCAGTTCGTTTGTGTATTGTTTACCATTTGCTAGCTGCCTAGCTTACATACTGTTATTGATGGTTTAGATTTCTAAATCTCCTATATCAACATCGACTTTTGTTGATGGTTTAGATTTCTAAATCTCCTATGTAAACATCGAGCATCATATTATATGTATTATATTGGATCAGTTTCAGTTTTGCAATTGCATACATATGTGGACAACGTTACTACAGAAAAAATCATCATCATCATCATCATCTAAATCCCACCAATAGTAAAGCTAAGGTAGGGTCTGAGGAGGGTAAGATGTAGACAGTCTTTCCTCTACCCCGTAAGAATAGAGAGACTGCTTGAAGCCTTGGACATAAGGCACATAACACTCAGCAGCAATTATGACAAAGGCCGATTAGTGCATGTACTCCCTTGTCTTTCGGCTATCAACGCCACCACATGATGCATGATTAACCATCACCCTCATTTAATGTTATTTTCACGAAATAAGTAAAATAACGTTAAAATTAGTGCACTTTCATTTTAGGCCCCCGAGCACCCACACATATATACAATATATGCGCATACCGCAAACGAGGCGTTTACTACAGAAAAATGAATATAATTAACCAAATCCTTTAAAACTTTTACAACTTACAAATTCATAACACAAAGGATTTATATATTTAACAATATAATTCACAAATTTACGAAAATTGTAATCCGGCCAAATACAATGCAGATCGATCATATGAAACATGAGCTACAAGTTCAGCCGCAATCCATATGATCATATGTTCTTATGTAAACGACTAGCTAGAGCTCAATCATTGAAGCAAAGATGATATTTTGGGAGATTACCATAATGTGGTTTCAGTCAAAGGATCCTAATAAGAATGTTTTAAGTTCGTTAGTGTATTTTAATTACATGGTTTACATATATGCGGTTATTAATCGAATAACATTATTTGGTTTAGATAAAGTGAAATCACCGATATATTCATCTTTTAATAATTCAACCAATAAATTGCATTTTACGTCCTTTAAGTTTAAATTAATTTGCAGACCATGTTCTTTAACTAATGAAATTACACTGGATGTTCTTTATGTTATTGTTTCTCATTAAGCACTGTCATTTTGCTCTAACCCAATTAGTTTTTTTTTTCTATTAACTCCTTAAACGTGTCACTCACTTGAGTGCATAATGGTCATTTTCACTTATTTCTTTGTTAATATATATTATTGATTTAATTGCCCGGATAGTCCTTGTGGTTTCACGTTTCTTTCACGTTTAATCCCCATCTTTTGGAAATAGCATGTATGCTCCCTGTGGTTTGCTTGGTTGCTACTCGGATAGTCCTCTGACTGGATGGTGGTTAATTTTTCCAGTTAAGTTGATGAGAAATGACTATATTACCCTCCCCACCCACCCACTCTCTTCTACATCCATTTTCTTCTCCACCTCCGATCAAAAATCCAAAGCCCGTACCCCCAATACGGCACCACATCCACCGCCTCATGTACCATCACGTAATCACACCCACCACCCTTACACACCGTCACATTCGCCTTCAACCCCACCGGAACCCCAAATTAATTTTGAACAGAGGACGGTGATGGTGGGTGGTGGTGGTGCTGGACGGTGGTGGTGAACGGTGGGTGGTGGTGGTGGACGGTGGTGGTGATGGACGGTGGTGGGTGGTGGACAGTGGTGGTAGTGGTGGTAGTGGACAATGGTGGTGGGTGGTGGTGCTTAACCCTCTACAGACCTTAGAAGATCTTAGAAGTGGTTGGGCCAAGTCTGCATCAAGAAGAGCTTGCGCATATATTTTTTAATGAAATGTCTTCGGATAAACAAACAGTCTGCAGATGGCAATGTCTGCGTGTGGTCTGCGCGGCGCAGACAGAAGAGGCTGCGCAGATCTTTTTAAAAAAACAAACACCACCTTAGTGATCATAGCACGTTTATGTACACTATTGAGAATCACAACAGTGTCCTTGGGATTCAAGAGTATCCTCTCATCATTTCATCATAAGACTATGCGCTGTGGAAGGGCTCGGGTTAAGGGCATTGCTCGAAGGGGTGTGGTGTGGCGTGACTTCGGCTGGCATAGCCAACCATGTGATTTTTTTAACTATTTTAAATTTCATTTAATTAAAATAACACACTAATTTAAAATAGAAGAGAAGATTACATTTAATATTTTAAGAAACTGTAAATAAAATTTAAAAAAAAAGCTACATAAAATTTAAAAAAAAAATAAAAACTTCATGATTTCTCCATATTATTTTTTTTCATGATTTCTTTTTTCATTTCCAACGTCATTGCCAATTGTGGAACGGTAAGGTGATCGACGGGCATGGTGAGAAATTTCATATTTTCAAATTTTTCTTTTTGATATATCTTTTTATCGTACGACGCCTGGATATTTTTCCTCATCTCGATCCTTTGTTGTAGGAGGAAATTAATGTATCAATTTTCGTCTCAAGATCTTCCAACTGGTCGGTGTGCAACCCTTTCCCCGAGGCCAAACTCGGGGCCGAACCCGATGTCGAACTCGACCTCGTTCATTGAATCCGCTTTTTTGACGTGTCGCTGCCGGGTGGGCGAGAAGGAGAATTATCAAAATCATCAAAATTAAGATCAAACTCTTGATCATGAGCATCGGATTGAGCCTGGGACGAGGGTGTTCTTGTCTTTTTGGATGAGGTTGACCCACTAGCAGGTGGGACTCTCGCCCATTTCGAAGCGTACCTACATACATTCCAACAATGCATGTACTGGAACTCGTTCTGCTTGTTCTCTTTGTATGCTAGCAAGGCATTCTTGATAAAGTCAACCTCTGTTTCACCACTCCTTGACGCGTTCTTCACCTTATGGAAACAAGCGTTGAACCCGGTGACGTGTGTATTTATATCATCCCACTTCGACGAGAGGCTATCATCTTCAGGATACACCTCCACCCTTTGCATTTGTGTACGAAATGATTTCTTTATGGAATCTCAAAAATCTTTTTTGTGTCATGAATTCCCTATTACAAAAATATTTTAGATATTATTAAAAAATTATAATAAAACTTAAAACAATAATATTGTAACCATTAAATATGTTATATAAAAAATACCATGAATCAGATTTTGCGATTCGTCGATCCAACATCTTGTCAATGGCTAGCCCCAACGCCTATATTGGACCAGCCAACCAAATTCAACCATGTTACATCCCCCCCCCCCCCCCGCTCACCTCAGGCTCAATCCCCACGCCAGCGGGGCAACACCTTAGCCAACGGTAGCCTGGTGTCGTCTAGCCAACGTTGCTTGGCAACCGCTGCCCCAGCCCACACCCACACCCCACGGTCTAATAAGGGAGAGGTCCCAAGTTCAATCCTGGGCAAGGGTGAAAATTTTAGAATATTGATGAATAGTAGAACAAACATTGCCATTAAAAACTAGAGTTTAAATAAATTGGATAATATATTATTGTCGCAACTGCAATGTCAGATAGAAACTTCAAAAGTAGCTCTCTCTCTCCCTCCCTAATCAAACCAGAATAGCAACTGCAATGTCAGCCGCCACTAGACACATCGAAACCGAAACCAGGTCTAATATCACACCCCACTATTGTTGTTTCCTTCGACCTGTGATACCCTCGCCGGAGAAGCAGCTCTAGCAACGGGTAACTGCACCACCATGAGTCGCCGGAGGCCGACAGTGGAGAGGGTGGGTTGCCCTAGAGAGAGAAGTAGAGAGGGGGGGGTCTGTAAGTGTGTTCAGAGAGTTGATTTGTATGTGTGTTTAGAGTGAGAAAAAGGGAGAGAAAGGTGTAGGGTTCAATTGGGGGAGATCAAATGGTTAGGTGAAAAGACTAAAGTGTCCTCATGTATCTTACACATGACTTGATTTAATTCATCATCATCATCATCATCATCATCATCATCATCATCATCATCATCATCATCATACTCAGTAAATCTCATCAATAGCAAAGCTTAGGTAGGGTATAAGAAGGGTAAGATGTAGACAGCGTTATCTCTACCCCGTAAGAATAGAGAGGTTGCTTCTAGTGAGACCCCCGGCTCGATAGTAGTTTTGTATCAAGCCTTGGACACAAGGCACATAACACTCAACAATCGTGACAAAGGCCGATTAGTGCATGTATCCTTTTGTCTTTCGGCTATTAACGCCACCACATGATGTATGATTAACCATCCCGGTCTTTTAACGATATTTTCACAAAATTAGTAAAATAACGTTAAAATTAGTATACTTTCACTTTTGCCCCCGAGCGTCCACACATATATACATTATATGTGCATCCCGCAAACGGGGTTAAAGAATTTAATGTGCAAGATTTTGAAATATTAAGTACAGAATTAATCAATTTTCACACAAAAGGACAACACCTGAAATATATACATGACTTGATTTAATTGAAGAAATTAATTGAGTTAGATCTAAAGGATGTAACGTGCAAGATTTTGAAATATTAAGTAAAAAATTAATCAAATTTCACGCAAAAAGGATAACACCTGAAATATAGTATTAAAGAAAAATTGTGTAATTTTTCCTTTAGTTTATTTATAATTTGCGTGTATCAGCTTCTCTTAGTGAAGTCAATGTAGTGATTGTCACATGGCTTAAAACAATTTTAAAGAAAGTGAGGTATTATTGTAGTTTATGACGTTTTTCCTCCGACGTCATAAATGGTGGGTTGTTTTTTTTTCTTTTGTTTTGTTTTTTGAACGGCATAAATGGTGGTTTGTGGTGGCCAGGATGTGAACGGTGCTTAATAATCGTTTTTTGTTGACGTTTCAATACTTACAATTAAATTATTAATAAAAAATGCTTTTTAATAGTTCTTTATTGAAATGATTTTTATTGATTAAAAATGGTTTGATAGTTCTCTATTTTCTACACCAATCGAGTCCACACTACACGTATACACATGGATGTTAGGCAATATGATAAATAGTTTATTGGGTAAATTACTTTTTGAGTCTCAGTATTTTAGTGGTTTTAACTAATTGAATCCAAAAGCAAAAAGTTTAACGACCTGAGTTCCTATAAGCATTTTCATTAACCATTTGAGTCCTTTAGAGTCCAAATTTTAACCTTTTGAGTCCAATTTTTTGGACTCAAATCGTTATAAAATAAACAAAATTTGACTCAAAACGTTATAAAATAAATGGCTAAAGACTCAGGGCGTTAAACTTTTTAATTTTTAATTCAAGTGATTAAAACCACTAAAACACAGAGACTCAAAAAGTAATTTACTCAGTTTTTTTTGATCCCTTTCTTCGAAGTGTCATTGGAATATATTTTTTAGTTGGAATCTATTTATGCTTAAATACCATGTAATTTTATATCTATTCAAGTTACATTTTATGATGATCGATACACTAAAGAATTTTAATGGGCCTTATCATGCGTTAATAAGTTGTTCTAAATATTAATGGTAAATACAAATCATTTTTATACTATCATTTCTGTCGAATACCCAAATCCTGTGGTGACGTTAGATGGATCTTCGCTGACGTCAAGAGCCTTTACCCTCGTTACTGCAAAAGAACAAACCGTTAGCCTCGTCACGGAGTGCCACGGAGGGGGGATCCGTGACCAAGCTCCGGCGTGAGAATAAGTAAACTTGCCGGATGAGTTGAGAAGCTTTATCCCGATGAGTGTGATCACCGAGATACTTCCCCTATGGTGTGAATCTAATAAATGTGATATGTGTGATAAATATATGGGAATATTGGTCGGAAGTTAATGTGGGAGTAGTAAATGGGAATGGAGTAAATGAGATGGTTCCTTGATCATACCTGATGCCTTTTATGGTTGCCCTTATATAATACCCAGCTCTTATCTTGCGTACGAGATATTTTTCATAGTCGATCTGACGGATTCTACGAATCCTCGAGGGGTGCAGACACGTGTCTGACCCCTAACGGTAAGATGACCCTCTCATTTAATGCTCTAGCCGGAAAAGCACACTCGCCAGCTTAAGCTTAGATCCTCTTCTTGTCAACATTAAATAAGGCCTGCCCCTTCTGATTATGGTTTTCCCGCTCAAAGAAAGGGAACCTTAGTGGGTAAGGTATCCTTATTATTTGGGCTTCTACCCAATTGGGCCTGCACAAGGGTGACCCAAAGCGGGTAAAATGGGCCTTTCCATTGGCCCGTCGTCAAGTACCTGCAAAGAAACAAAATAAACAAATGCAAATCCAAGACGAAAAAAATACCTTTTTTACCAAAGAAAGCCTTGGGTCGAACAGGATAGGAGGGACTCAAACCCCCCATAGCCAAAACACCCTCGGAAAAAGTGAAAGCTCTGGTAGGATTCTCATACATACGTTTCCACTGAACGGTTTCATTCGCCGATAGGTTGGGAACAGCATCTTCAATAGGGGTATCAACATTTCTAGGCAAAGGGGATTCGGACATCATGACAGCAGAGACAAAGATGAACCTACTTTTCCAATCTTTTGGATAAGTGGAAGTCGGCATGAAGGAGTAACAGGGTTTTGACACATTGTTCTGTCTCTTGGCAAAGGTAAACCAATCTCCGTCAGAGATCAGCTTGTAAAACATACAGAATAAAGGAATGGAAGGTTCACCAGAAATGGCTGCACAGGACAATTCGAAGTGCACCACTCTCATCCACCCCAGGGGATGCAACTGGGAGAAGTGAACCCCAAAATGGCGAAGCAGATCGACTTTAAAAGAAGAAAGAGGATATCGAACCCCGCAAGAGGAAAAAGCTAAGGTATAAAGAGGGATCACATCCGGAGTGAACACCGCCGGTTCATTAGGACCCGGCAAACACGGAGAAAACTGTTCAGGGATGTTAAATGTTTCGACAAAAGATTTCAAATCCTTTGTCGTCAGGACTGACCTTATCGTCGCGCGGCCTGAACGGCTCATGACAAATACAGAAGTAACGATCGGAGAGACGTTGAAGGAAATGAGGAAGGAAAGATGATGGTGAAAACAGAGTGAGAAATCAGAGAGGCAAGGAGTGCATTTAAAGAGATGACTAGTGGTGATAACCGTCACGTCAAAAGTCCTTTCAAAATTCAAAAAAGGAACACGTGCATCAAGAGGATTACACCCCGCCATTAATACTCAGCAGGTTAGTAGGCGGTTAATGATAACCACTAGGGGTCAGGGCCCACATTTTCTAGGGAGGAAAAACTGCCTTCTGAAAATACAGATATGGCTCAGCCCTGGATCATGAGCCTTAGGGACTCAGAACCAGGGACTAAAGATGACTTGACGACGGGCCAATGGGAAGGCCCATTTTACCCGCTTTGGGTCACCCTTGTGCAGGCCCAATTAGGTAGAAGCCCAAATAATAAGGATACCTTACCCACTAAGGTTCCCTTTCTTTGAGCGGAAAAACCATAATCAGAAGGGGCAGACCTTATTTAATGTTGACAAGAAGAGGATCTAAGCTGGCGAGTGTGCTTTTCCGGCTAGAGCATTAAATGAGAGGGTCATCTTACCGTTAGGGGTCAGACACGTGTCTGCACCACTCGAGGATTCGCAGAATCCGTTAGATCGACTATGAAAAATATCTCGTACGCAAGATAAGAGCTGGGTATTATATAAGGGCAACCATAAAAGGCATCAGGTATGATCAAGGAACCATCTCATTTACTCCATTCCCATTTACTACTCCCACATTAACTTCTGACCAATATTCCCATATATTTATCACACATATCACATTTATTAGATTCACACCATAGGGGAAGTATCTCGGTGATCACACTCATCGGGGTAAAGCTCCTCAACTCATCCGGCAAGTTTACTTATTCTCACGCCGTAGCTTGGTCACGGATCCCCCATCCGGGGCCCTCCGTGGCGAGGCTAACGGTTTGTTATTTTGCAGTAACGAGGGTAAAGGCTCTTGACGTCAGCGAAGATCCATCTAACGTCACCACGGGATTTGGGTATTCGACAATTTCATTTGTAGATATTTCACAGCATCACTAACGTGTAGGGTGATTATTACAAATCTAGATCGACCAAATTACCATATGTTGTAACGCCATATTAGTACACAACGTCACTAGTTTTGGGTGATTACTACCTATCAAAAAAGACAAGTCCACCCATTACGATTGTGCGCTAAATTTATTCCCCACCATAATTCATCCCATAAGTGGCGAAGCTTGAGATTTCTGATGTGGGGTCGAAAACGTATATACCCAAAAATTCTAACATGCCCCCCCCCCCCCCCTCCCTACCATGTTTGTTTTCTAGCTCATGCACCGAGAGGCCTACACATTACCATGTGTATTTATGAGCTCATTTTCACTCTAAAAGTTTGGTAACAAAAGATCATTTCTAGACTCATGCCAGTGACGTACTCATATTTTGAACACATAAACGATCTAGCCTAACACAAATGGACGACCATATACACACGATGATTCCTAAACCACCTTCTGGTGATTCATAATTAAGTGGCCACCATTTCCAACATACTAGTTATATCACATTAACAAAAAGAGGTTATAACATTATGTAAAAATAGGGAGGTTTAGAGAAAAAGGGGCCAGATTAAACCAATTGTAATTATATGTTTCGAATAAAAACTAACAACCCATTTTTTTTACCATTTATGGGCTGAAATGGATGATGTTCGGTTTTGGTTTACGATTGATTTATGTTGCTGCATATAGACTTAGGGCTGTAAACGAACCGAACGTTCAGCAAATCGTTCGTGAACTGTTTGGCGGGAAGTTCGTTTATGTTCGTTCATTTAATAAACGAACGAACATGAACAAGAAATTTCGTTCGATTAGTTAAATGAACAAACATGAACAGAGGTCTTGTTCGTTCAACTGTGTTCGTGAACATCCGTTTATTTGTGTTCGTTTATGTTCGTATGTTTGTGTTTTAATTAAAGATTTTTGTACTTTCATATATTTTATCTGTACTTTTTATATTATTAAACTTTTATTTATTTTATTACCCTAACAATCAAACCAGGAAACCATATTTCAAATTGTTTATGCACCATTTCACTTTCTTTTCTTATTATTTACATCAACCAATATCGACCTCTGTTACATAATAAGGGATTCAAGTTCCAGTGTTACTCTCTGGGCCATCCACCTTTATCCTTCGTCGCGTTCAACAAACTTATTTGTGTTCGTTTGTGTTCGTGAACCGTTTGTGAACACGGTCATTTCGTTAATGAACGAACACGAACATAAAATCTCGTTCGGTAAGTGTTCATGAACCGTTCATGAATACTTTTATTTCCTTAACGAACGAACACGAACAAGACCTTGTTCATGTTTGTTCGGTTCGTTTACAGCCCTATATAGACCATATTACAAATGGATCAGCAGTGGAAATACCCGTCGCAAAAGGGTTCCACCACCAAATGATTGAAATGTCTTGTCAACAGTTTTATAAAGGTGATATCACAACTAATTACCGCTAGCTAGTCTGTCGGAAAACTTTCCTACCCACAAGCGATTGAAAAGCCTATGTGGGAATCTCATATGAAATCTTATCTTCACTTTCACTAATGGAATCCCGAGCAATGGTCGTAGGAAAGCGACTAATTTTTTGGTTTCCTGCGTCAATAATCGTTGGTAATCCATAGGTAATAGTCTCAATTTTGTGGATTAGGGTGCGCCAAAGGGATCGATTGCTGGGTACTGAGGGATGACCGACGGGTAATTTAATTTTTTTTATTTTATTTTCACTTTTTGATGGGATCCATTGGTAATTAATGAAGGATGCCATCGGTTATTGACACGGTCTTTCGTGATACCCATCCAATTACCGGGATCCGGTTTACCCGAGTTCAAGTCTTCTGGAGTGCATTTTTTGGGGAACTACATTTACTGATTGTTATTTGTTGAGCCCACTAGTTTAGTTGTTACTTCATTTGTTTCACAATAAGCTTATAAAAAACCAAAGAGTAATCAATATTATTAAATTTAGTTATTATTGTTCCACTTATGTTTAAGCCAATAAGTTATAATTCAATTTAAAAATATAAATAAGAAACCGAACACGTGTTCATATAAGGGTTTTTAGTAGTTAATTTTTCCTCTAACGAAACAAATATATGTATATATCTTTTTTGACTTTGTTTTTTGAGTTTTTTTAATTTTGATTGTTGTAACGTGTCTGGCTATCGTCCGATATAAATTGAATTCCTGGCGACAACGTGTAAAATACTTTAAGTTGAATGTAAGAATATGCGAATAATTGACAAGGACATAATTCAAACCATGGTGGCATGTCTTCCACTTATTTTCTTTCTGTAGATATTGATGGGCTAACCCTTGTTTAAAGCCCAGAAGAAGTTTATCGGGTCAAAGCCCAAAATCAAAAGGAAGCAACAAGCTGACGATTCTCGTGAAGGCCACAAACTGATTTTGTGGTGATAAGTCTAAATTGTGTTTTTGAAATTCAAATTTGTCATTATCTGTTTTATTATTGTTTATTAGTAGGAGTCAAATTAGTATTGCTTGCAACCCAAGTCAGTAGGATATATAAATGAGTTTTTTCTCAAACTAGTGTAGATACAAAAAGTATTTATCTATTTGGGTACTTTTAAAAATATTTACCTATTTGAGTACTTTTCTATATCCCTTTAACTAGGTTATAACCCCGTGTTATATATACTAAATAATATAAAACAATATATATTTAAAAACCTCATTTATTATACGGGTTGAATAAATATAATTTTATAAATTAAATAATAAAAAATTATATCTATAAGAATCATATTGTACAGGTTGAATAAATGTAATTGTATATACCAAATAAAAAAGTTATATCTTTAAAACCACGTGTATTACATGGGTTGAATAAATGTACAATTGTTTACCAAATAATAAAATAATACATCTTTAAAAAACCTCATTTATAACACGGCTTGAATAAATGTAATTTTATATACCAAATAATAAAAAAATTACATCTTTAAAAATATGTGCATTACACGGTTTGAATAAATATAATTTTCTGTACTAAATAATAAAAAATATATATTCTTAAAAAACTCCGTGTATTGTACGAATTGAATAAACCTAATTTATATATCTAATAATAAAAAGTTATATCTATAACAAATCTAATTTTATATCTGTACTATATAATAAAAAGTTTCGTAAAATCTTTTTGATACCAAACTAAACAAAACGTTCAAATATAATTAATTCAAATAAATAATATTATAAATGAGAAGGAGATTAAACTAAATTGTAGACAGAGAAAGCAGAGGGTGATGGTTTTAGGTTTAAAAATAAATTACATTTGGAAAATTGGTATTTAATAAACCAAGCTTTAACCAGTTGGTAAATAATAATCCAACCTACAGAATTGGTATATAATAATCCTACCTATCAACATGTTGGTACTCAATAAACTTTCGTTAATTTTTTTAACTGAAGTTAGTTTTTAAGTTTTATTTATTACACAAATAGTCCTTGTAGTTGTAATTTACTAGTTTTAACTATTTTATAAACCTCAAATCGAGGAAAAGGAGGATTTTCGTTTGGTTTTTTTGTTTCATAAAATAGTTAAAACTAGTAAATTACAACTACAGGGACTGTTTGTGTAATAAATAAAACATAAAAACTAACTTCAGTTAAAAAAAATTAACAGAAGTTCATTGAGTACCAAAATATTGATAGGTAGGATTATTATATACCAATTCTGTAGGTTGGATTATTATTTACCAACTGGTTAAAGCTTGGTTTATTAAATACCAATTTTCCATTACATTTCAGGCCCTGTACTTATGAAATTTCAAAAAAAAAAAAAAAAACCTCATCAAACAATTGTTTCTAACCCAGTTAGGCATTTGGATGAAAATGGTAAAAAGTTACAAATGTGGGGGGGCTATTTGGTACGAAAAAGTCATTTTAGACGAAAATGGCAAACATGCCAAAACCTCAGGGACGATTTTGGCAATTAACTCTAATAATTATCCATAAGATATTAAACTAATAATATTTAGTAGGAGGATTATCTATAATATAAGATATTAAACTAAATAATATTTAGTAGGAGGGTTATCTATAATAAATTAGAAAAGATTAAATTAAAATTATAATTATCTATAAGAGATGGTCTAATATGATGACAAGTGTCTCAAAAGTGGTTTCTTTTATTATATAGTATAGATAGATTTTTTTACCTAATTTGTACTTTTCTTATTATTTTACTACCCAAAGTAAAATTAGATTAATTTCACATTAAATTCACTGTCGATCTTTTTATATCACTGTAAATCAATTTTCAGTTTTTCACCTTAAATTCACATGTTTCTTCATAAAAATATTTCGAACATAACCATGTTGACATCGTTGAATAAAATATTAGGTTAATGTTTTTTATGTGTTTATTAAAACCTGAGTATCGTTGAGTAATTTAATTTTCTAAACAGATAACCATGTTGACACTTTTAAAACTTTTTGTCCATGCTACAAGCAAGAAAGTACTACAAATTGGTGTTGAAATTAAAAATATTTCGAAACCAAAATTCATCCCCGTTAGAGATATATACTTGAGGTTAAAAATGGAATATCTAGAAACTTGAAGAAGCAAGGCTTGATTCAGAGCCAAGAACATAATATGATAATTCAAGAATTTATATTTGAATATAAATGTAACCCTAATATTTGAATATAATAAAACTGGAATTTGTGAATATTAGTTCAGTTCTTTAATAGAAAAACTAATAGAAACCTAATATCAAAGGAAATCTGATAAACAACCAAACCTGATGATACGCGATCGGACTTTGGGGGAGATTGGGAGACGAACAGTTCGCCGGGATGTCGCCGGGAAGTCGCCGGCTAGTTGACATCGATGGGAGATTGGGAGACGAACAGTTCGCCGGCCAGCAACAGTTACGTACGCACGCTTTGTGGTTTTTTTAACAAAAATAATAATGAAACTTTAAGTCTACCTAAATAGGTAAATATTTTTTCAAGTACCCCAATAGGTAAATATTTTTTGTATCTACACTAGTTTGGGAAAAAAACTCTATATAAATAGATAGGTGAAGTCGATGTAATAAGGAAAAATAAAACTATAAAATGCAAGAAAAAACAAAGTAGATCGAAAGAATAAGAAGTTTTTGATATAATCTTATTTTTTTTTAATAGCAAACGGGACTTTATTCACTCAACAAACCAAAGCTCCCAGCCCGAAATTGGGAGCCAAAAGTTACACTTACATCAAAAAGAAAATTGCATTATAGCTATTACATAACAAAATTGAAATCCCACCATTGTTGCCTTTGAATTGAGTTGAATTTTGATCTTTGTTTTATGTATTGGTAAGATTCTTCTTTAATATCCTCCGTCGTTCTTTGGATGACTCCCGGTTTGCCTCTAAATAATTTCTCATTCCTGGTATTCCATAGGCTCCATATTGTTTGCAAAACAATTGCGTGTATAGCCTTTCTCTTACTTCGGCTAATCTGCAAATCAATCACATCTGGTATCAGTTGTTTTAGGGAACCTTCTACACTTATTGTTCGACACTTGACCCAATCCAGAATTGATTTCCACACTTGCTTCGCGAAACTGCATAGTAACAAAACATGGTTTGCCGATTCCTCCGCTTCACCACACAAACTACAATTGTAATCTGTTAACGTCAAGCCTCTTTCCCTTAATGTTATTGCCGTTGGTATCTTGTCGTTAATCGCTCGCCATACGAACATATTGCTTTTACCTGATGCCCATTTGTTCCAAACAAACTCTTCACTCTGTGAATTCAAATCAATTTGCTTTGCTAATGATTGCCTTACCATTTTAACTGTGAAGCACGGTTCGTCGCTATCTTTCCAATACCAAGTATCAGTGTTAAAAGAAATTGGATGCTGCACTAGTAGTTCGTTCAAGCCCTCCATCTGCTATCTTTCTCCTTCTGTTTCAGTTGCTCTTGACCATGGCCAATCCCATATACGACCCCCTCCATTTAACTTGTAGCTTTCCACCACTAACGCATTTTTATCCACTGCCAATTGATACAACTCTTGAAAACGTGTCTTCAGCGGCTCGTTTCCAAGCCAGGTATCTTCCCAGAATATTGTTTTATCCCCAACTCCTACTTTTGCTTTTTAAATACATGTTTATATTGATGTTATTTTTGCGAATTCACCATCGATTTCACCTATATTTTTCCACACCCCCGTTAATGTTTTTTTCACCGGTATTGCCTTGATCTTTCTTTTATTACAATGTATAGCCTTTACAACTTTGACCCATATTTAGTTTGGTTCTATCTTTAGACGCCACCATCACTTTAATAACAGTGCCAGATTTAGATCTCTAATATCACCGATTCCAAGTCCCCCAAAGTCTTTAGATGCCACTACTCTTTCCCATCTTACCTATCTAATTTTGTTGTTAACATTGTATCCTCCCCATAAAAATTTTCTTCTAATCCCTTCGAGAACTTTGATCACGGCTTTCGGACATTTGTACAACGACAAATTGTAATTTGGTAGGCTACCCAGGACCGTCTTAACTAGAATTACCCTTCCCGCGAAAGATAGATTTTTTGCTTTCCAGTTTGTTATCCTATTCATATTCGCTCCTACTTTCAATCCTAAGTAGATAAACGGGAACTTACCTGCTCTACAGTTGAAGATTGAGGCCATGTCATTTACTTTTGTTTCTGATCGGCACACACCAAATAGTTGGCTCTTCCTTGGATTGACTTTCAAGCTCAATATAAGGTAGAAAATTCTTAGTATTCTCTTAAGGTTCTTAACATTGTCTTCATTCCACTCTCCAACGAAGATCGAGTCGTCTGCAAATAGCATATATGATATATGCGGACCGTTGCCTGGTAGTTTGACCCCCGAAAACAGATTTGCACTTCTAGCTTTTTTCATCATATTATGTAAAGCCTCCATTGTCACACCCCAACCGATGGCGGAAACATCGGGATGAGACGAACAAATTGCTCAAAACAACATAACACTAGATGTGACAATATGAATTTAATCATTTTATTAAAACTAGGGAATAATACAAAGTTTCAAATATCCAAAACATAAATTCAAACAAAGTTTATAACTAATATGGGTTTCTAAAGCCATCCTAGCTTGTTTTCTTGAATCTTGATCAATCAATCTGCAACATGTATTAAAATAAAGTCAACAAAAGCATGTTGGCGAGTATACAAGTTTGATACGTAGCATAGTAGAATAAAATAGTTTAAGTACTCATATCCAACATGAACAACATAATACAAGTTTCTAATATGCTGAAACAGTGTCACTATATGTCAAACCCAAGTTTCCAATGCAAACACCCCAAGACTCACTCAAGGGCGGTGCATACTCCTATAGCATAGGAGTTTAATAAGTATAAGAAGTCTAACAAGTCTCACAAGTTTAACAAGTCTAACAAGTTTAAATAAATTTAACAAGGTTAATGAGCATATAGACACGAAAAGTTTACCTAGCATACGAGGTTAACAAGCATCAAATTGTGTCATGTTTAAAATGGATAGAGTGTGCATATAACAAGTTTCAAGTGTTGTGTAATTTGAATAAGGAATACATGTTGCACCCAAAGTGTTTAAAACGAAAATGGGATCGAGTATACTCACATTGATTGCGTTGCGTTTTCTTGGTAAAGAGATTAGAGATTGCCCACGAGATTCAAAGTGATTACCCTAATTGAGGAAAACGTTACCAATTATTATGGTTTGACTTTTGGGATTATGATATCCATGATTTGTATTGTTACCATGATAAGCTACTAACGACGCCTAGTATTGGAATGTTTATAATAATAATATTTCTGATTTTGACAATAATAATAATATTATTTAGAATTCTAAAATAAGTGTTTAATATTTATAATAACAATGATAATAATGGTAAAAGTAATAAATAATTAGAATTTATATATATTCTTATATATGATATGAAATATATAATAGTATATTATCATAATAATAATAAGTTAGAATTTTATTAATGATAATGCTAGTAATAATAGTAGTATTTATAATACTAACATTATTTTATAAATTAAATAA
Source organism: Helianthus annuus (assembly GCF_002127325.2). Lineage (NCBI taxonomy): Eukaryota > Viridiplantae > Streptophyta > Magnoliopsida > Asterales > Asteraceae > Helianthus > Helianthus annuus. The sequence continues at coordinate 38,031,450 of NC_035444.2, read as the reverse complement.
TATTAATAATTATAATAATAATAGTTGAAATAATGATAATACTAACATTAATAATAATAATAATATCATTATTAGTAATATTACAATATAAATGTCTAAAATAATAAAATTTATAATACTAATAATATTAACAACTAATGATGATAATAAAATTGATTTTTAATGAAAATGATAATATTTCTAATAACAATATAATAACAATAATGATACTGAATTTATATAGTGATAATAAATATATCTGAATTTATTTAAACATTACAACTGGATTTTATAAAAATAATACTAATAGTTGAGTAAACTAAATATTAATAATAATAACATGATAAACAGGATATTTAAAATTGATAATACATAATTAAAAAGAATAAAGAAACGGAATCGGAAAAACGAGTCCGTACCGGTCGGGTCGTCTTCTCCGGCGACTCCGGCAAAGTTCCGGCAAGGTAGCAGCGGTCCGACAGGTTCTTCCGGCGAGTTGCAGGTCCTTCCGGTGACTCCTGAAGTTGCCGTTCGTCTCCTCCGGCGAGTTGCGACGGTGGGGGTGGTGTCGAGGTGCTTACAGTGAAGGTGAGTGTGGGTTTCGGAGCAAGGGTGAGTAGCGGTATTTATAGGGGGAGTCGGGTTTTGGCAAATAAGGAAACGAGGTGATTTATGGTGTGATTGGTAACCGAAATTTGGTAAGCTGGAAATCTGGCCGGAATTCTGTCAATCATCGAAGAAGAAAATGGAAAGGTTGACCGGTACACGTTTGCTGTTTTGGGCGGCAAGTTTAAAAGGAAAGTTCGCGTAAACTGCGTATAAGAGTTAAACATTTCCATAAACGTTTGGATGTGGCATTCCCAGCCGACCGGTTACGAGTTCACTTGTTAACGAGAAGGTCCCGAGTTCGAATCCGGGCATAAGCCCCTTTTCTTTTGATTTTTAGTTCCTTTTGACAATTTTACAAATTGGTCCCTGAGGTCTGCTGATCTGCATTAACTGACCTAACTGAGATATTTAACTCAGTTAGGTGGTTTCCTTATAATCCACTAATCTAGTTAGTTTATGAGAAGGCTTTATTAACTTGGTTCGGTTTAGACTAACGTTATTAACCGAAAATCAACTTTTATGATTTATTAAAATATTAATTTGTCTAAAATATTTATTTATTTATTTAAGATATTAATTTATTTATTTAATGTTAATAAATATTGTAATTATTTGATTTAACCCAAATTTTGGGTAATTTAACGAATTAACATATGAATTCCCGATTTTCATGTAGGGTTAGGGTCCGAATTTTAAAACGGGTCAGAGTTTGGATATTCGTTTTTGATGGATGTTACATCCATTGCCACAATGAACAAGAAGGGTGACAACGGGTCCCCTTGTCGTAAACCTCTTTTGTATTGTAATTCCCCCGTTGGGGATCCGTTTACAAGAACCAAGCTTCTACCTACAAAAAGTATCCCCATAACCCAATTTCTCCAATTCGGTGGGAAGCCCATGTGTGTTAGTACGGTTATTAAAAACTTCCAAGTAAGTGTATCGTACGCCTTTTCGATGTCAGCTTTAAACACCAATATACTTCTCTTTGTCCTTTTCGCCCACCCAACTAATTCATTTATAACCAATGGTCCATCAACAATGTTTCTATCTGAGACAAATGCAGATTGTTCGTTTGATACAACACTTTTAATGACACCTTTAATTCTGTTTGCTAGTACCTTGGAAATTATTTTGTTTACCACTCATATTAATGAAATAGGTCTGAAATCGGAGAGTGTCATAGGATCAATTACCTTTGGGATGAGGGCAATGAAGGAAGCACTACATGTATGATGTACAGAGCCGTGTGTGTGGAACTGTGTCATGACGTCCATAACCACCCCTTTGAGTTTTTCCCAATATGTCTTGATAAGTTTAAAAGTGATACCATATGGCCCCGGTGCTTTTGAAATGCCACAATCCCAAACTGTTGTACGTACTTCATCGATTGAAAACAGTACCACTAACCCTTCAGCTTGGCTTTGACTAAGTTTTGAAAAACCATATGCTCCAATTCTTGGTCACGATGTTACCGGTTCATTAAACTTTTCTTTGAAAGCTTTATGAAATTGATTTTTTTATCTCCATAGGATCCGAAATCCACTGCCCTCCAATCCATAATCCACTGACCTTATTTCTTGATATGTGGTTGTTTACCACTGAATGAAAATAACTAGTGTTTTCATCACCTAATTCAATCCATCTCACCCTTGCTTTTTGTTGTAGACAAGTAGTTGTGTTTGATGCCATTCTCTTACAACTACCTTACATTCTTTCCAAAGACTAATCTCTTCCTCCGTAAGCCTCCTATTTTCAGCTAGATCATCGAGTATTAGCAATTTACTTTGTGCCTCCGTAAGCTCTTTCTCCTCTTCCTCCTTCTTGTTCTTTCGCCATGGTTTGAGCTCTTCTCTAATTGCTTTCATTTTGATTGCCATAATTTCATATTTGAAGGATGATTCACACGTTTTTTCAATTCCTTTTTTACTGCCTCCTCAAATCCCAGCTTCCCAAACCAACTGTTAAATAATCTGAATGGAGTCGGCCCAAAGTTATTGTTTATCGTGATAAGTATGAGTGGGCCATGGTCAGATATGTCTCTGTTGAGGGCCAATAATGTGGCATTGGGCCATTTAGACATAAATTCATCGCACACCAATACTCTATCTGTCTTACTAAGATTCGTACCATCACCTGACATAAACGTATATTTCTGTTGAAAAAGCTGATCGACTACTAACTAATTTGGATGGAATGTGGACTATGGTTTGGCTTTCTAAGATTTGCAAAGGTAAAGGACGAAACAAAAATGGTCAAAGCGTTAAACCAACTCTGCTTCTCTGGGTGGAAGATTAGGGCAAATGTGGCGAAATTCGTAAAGATTAAGAAAAAAACCAGTTCAAGAGCCGAGAAAGGAATGGGTCAGGAAAACAAATGCCGACACACTACAGCAAACCCAAAGGACAATGTACTACGGGAATAAGGTGTCTTGGGCAGATATAGCAAGAGGAAAAAAGCCAGAACAGCCAGAAGATACAGCGCTAAAATTTGGTCAAGAATCAGAAGTATATCAGCAGTGGAAAGAGAATGCAATTATAGGTGAGCTTAAAAGCATTAATCATCTAAGGAAGATGTGGATGATGAAGGAAGAACTTGGATGCTCGTAATTCCTACATTCCATCCAAAGTTCACCATCAGATAACCTTGGGTGTATATTTGATACATAAAAGGTTGTTGCTTGTTCAGCTTTCAGCTCCTCTTCTTCAACATTGCCTGATCGGAACTCTTTATTGTACCCAACTTTATTACCGAAATTACGCCTTCCATTTTCGTATACCTCTCCCTCCTCTCTCGCCATATCAACGGCACTTTAAAAGGTTAACTGGATTCGAACCAATCTAGCTAAACTATCAATGATAGCCGCGATCGGTATCAGACCAACTAAGCAATCAAGAAACCGGATATAGTCTGAGAGAGAACTCACCGATAACAGGCCTAGCGGCGAATGGAATCGGAATCAGATCAGAATAGGGAGAAAGGTTGTCCCAGACGGTCAGTCAGTAACCTCGCACACTATTCCGATGAGATCCTCCTCGTCGAGCACACCGGTGACTGTACCTCACCACAACAGCCCCAGAGGCGAATGGAATCGGATTCTACTCAGGATAGGGAGAGAGGTAGACACCGACGGTCAGTCAGGAACCTCTCACACTATTCCGATGAGAACCTCCTCGTCGAGCTCTCCGGCGACTGTTCAATAACCCTCAATACAACCCTTTTAAATACAAGGTAATTTTCAATGGTGTAATGTGATTGAAATCATTTTTGAGTTTCTGTTTGGTTGATATAATCTTATAAATCCTACAAAATAGAAAAGTATTTCGGTTCAGTCAAATCTATTTGCAGTTTCAAACTTTCACACCGATTCCTTTAACTGAATGAATCTTAATTATATTCATTTCATTTATATCACTCGCTGACTTGAATTAAAGTAAGGTACAAACAGATTCACACATGATTTACTCTAAATAAAACGTTACCTCTTAATGCACAATTTTATTTACTTCTTCGTAAATATAACCAAATCATGAACTTTTTATAAAGCACACCAGGAAATCAATCTCAAGTTCGAAGTGAACAATGCTCTAGTTATACACATCATCACAATGCTTTATAATAGTTTATTATCACAATATAACCCCACCTGAGGAATTATTCTCTTTCAGCATACTTTATACAAATATGGCTTTCCTTCATGTAAATCATATTAGTTGGGTTGGATCCTTGAGCCAAACGGGTTTTACCGGTAATTTCACCGTCGTGCCTACTGGCGGGTGGGTTACCCGGGTTTTCCCCGGAATTGGTGGTGGACTCGGGTTACTCTCGGAGTACTCCGTTTGTCCAGTGGGTGCCCCGAGAATGCTCGGGATTGAGTTTGTTGGCCGTTCAAAAAAAAAAAGTAGCATTAGAAGAAAAAGTAGTTAGTAGTCAGCTTTTTCAACATAAATCACTTAGAGACTTAGAGCATTAAAAATGGGGTCTGTTAAACTCATAGACGCAAACGTGAAAAAGAGAAGAGGAGACGTTGCAGGCGTGGAAGAACCTTAAAGGTTTGTGGCCACGAACCGCCCTTGACATGAATAGGAGGGAAGTCTGTGGATAGGAGAGAGAACAACATCGGTCCGTGAAGCAGTTTCCTTACAACCCATTCAATCATGACATACTACTTAGCCAATATATTCTAGCATAAGGCTTCTGTTTCGCTGCTAATTAAGTACTTGTGCACTATTATCCTAACTATTAACTAATGACTAAACATATAAACTAGCATGTTGCATACCACATGCCACATTTTCATATGTTTTGTAGCTAGGAGCCTCGATAACACACACAATCTCCAGATGCATAGATTTGAGAATGGGATTCCAAGATAGAGATATAAAGGTTGAGTCAATACCTTTATGCAATCCTAAACCCATGGATATCTTGAAGCTCCATGTTAACCATAAAGTTGTTTTATCACCTTAGCCCAAAGCACCTGAAGTAATAACCTATATCAATCATTGTGGTGTGGTGTCTGGATCATTTGGTATACACCTTAAAAAAGTTTTTGACTCATTTCAACTAGAAATTGTATAAAGTTGCTATAGATTTGGTTACAAAATCAAAATAATCTAATGTTATTATTTTAATGGACTAATTTTATTTTATTATAATATTAAGAAGATATCGCTTAACTAAGTGATAACATATATTTTCCAAGTTTAGCTTAAATTTCATGAAATAATAGTTTTCACTTTTCAATACTAAAAATAAATTTTAGGTTCATGAAATTTTCAAAACTAAAAATAAGTTTTAAGTTTATGAAATGAGAGTTTTCAATATTAAAAATATGTTTCATCAATACTAAAAATAAGTTTTAAGTTCATGAAATAAGAGTTTTCAATATTAAAAATATGTTTCAAAGTTTAAACAAGGTTTTTGTCTGTCAAAATTCATGAAATGAGAGTTTTCAATATTAAAAATATGTTTCAAAGTTTAATCAAGGTTTGTGTTTGTTTTCAATACTAAAAATAAGTTTTAAGTTCATGAAATGAGAGTTTTCAACATTAAAAATATGCTTTAAAGTTTAAACAAGGTTTGTGTGTGTCAAAATTCATGAAATGAGAGTTTTCTATATTAAATATATGTTTCAATGTTTAAATAAGTATAATGTTTGTCAAAATTACGTCGCATAAAGTTCAGTTAGAACTACTAGCTGCAATTAAAAGTTGTTTTAATACAATTGTGGTGTAGCATTGGCTAAAAAACACGAAATGTCATAAAAACACAATTAAAAGTTGTTTTAACACAATTACTCATATTGTTTAGTGTCAAAAGATCTGAATTACTTTCTAAGTGAATTTATTTTAAGTTACTTATATTCTTAAAATCAAAGTTAACTATCTGTCATCGTTGCTACATCGGTTGTTTGAACCGGATTTTGTAGTCCTTCATGCCAGATTTATACACTTAGTGACAGGCGACCCACTGGCTATTCAAACCCGCTAGCCATAGGTACAATCTAACCAAAACCCGCGTTCCAATAGTCGGTCAAAATGGGTGAGTCGGGTTAGGATGGATGCACACAAAGCATGTTGAAGACCCATGCAAACACCCAAGTTCACATGTTAGATTAGCTTACTTTAATTTTCTAGTATTTTATTTCTTTTCAATGCATTTTATTTACGTCAGTTATTATTTTCATTTGAAAGTGTTTAGTTAGTAGCTTTAATAATAGGAACATGGGTTGTTAGTTTTTTTTATCTTTCCTATATGTAATTGTATGTTCTAAAAGAAGAGGCAGTTTTATGAGTTTGAAATTTGTTTGTGTGTTAATTTTCCCAATGGATTTTGAGAGTAATTAATTTTTCCATGCTAGTTCAAGTGTGGCAACTTGAATAGTGTTCTTGGAGCCTAAATTAGAATCAAGTGGTGTATCTGTATCTTGATTCTCGTTTAGTTTGCCCTAATCGATTTCTTGTGTGGTATGTCTATATCACAAGAGAACGTTAGATCTATCAGTTTTTATTTAGAGTTTTAACTTTTATAGTCGTTACCGACCCGGTTGCTATCACCTAGGACACTAGAACATCGAATCTTGGACCACTACAAGAAAAATGGGTTTTAGCGACTACACTTTTAGCGACGAAATTTTTCGTCACAACAGGCCACCTACTGCGACTAAGTTTAGTCCCTACAACTGTTTCAAAAACTTTTGTTTTTCATATCCTATCCCGACTAAATTTAGTTAATATAGGTTTTTAGCGGGATGGAGGGAACAATGGCGCTCCTGGAAAACTTGTAAAGCGACTAAATGTCATCTGGATAGAGAAAAAAATAATAATTTCCATTTTTTAATCTGTATGGTAAGAAAAATAAAAAGGAAAATTAGATTTTATTTTTTTTCCTAGCTATGGCGACGAACAGTTATTACCAAACCACAATGAAGATGATGGCTTAGACATGAAAGATCATTCTGAAACGTCTTTATGTTTCTTTTTTAACAGCTAACATAAAATTTTATGTTTCTATTTTAAAAACCATTCATCGAACGTACCCAACTATAGGGGTGTATATAGGTCGGTTTGAGTCGATTTTGACTTAAAACTATAACCATAACCAATCGGTTATGATGTTTTCAGTTTCGATGGGTATAGTGGGTTAGTTAACCATGAAATTGGACATAACTAAACACAACTCAAAACAATATTATACATCTCTATATATCTTTCTATACTAATAAATAAAAATCTTTTTTGGACATGTGTCACTTCCTCATGCTTTCTCACCTTATTTTCCTATTTATCTCTCATATTAAATAATAATAATAATAATAATTTTAAACAAAAATATTAGATAAGAATATATATTTAGATAAGGATAAACATTTGTTTTTATTATTATCATATTAAATAATAATAATAATAATAATTTTAAACAAAAAAATTAGATAAGAATATACACGCTTATTTTTATTATGATCATATTAAATAATAATAAGTTTAAGCAAAAAAATAGTTAAGAATACATATTTAACAAAGTAACATGTTATAATAACTAAATATTACATTAAAGTTCATTTTTAAAAGATAAATCTTATGCAAAATAAAATAAACAAAGTAAAATGTTATAATAAGCAAATAGTACATCAATGTTCATTTTTAAAAGATAAATCTTGATGACTGTTTGTATTGACATATGACATTATGTTTTATTCAATACATGCAATATACGAGTTTTTTTTAAATATATCTTTTTATTATATATTATATAAAATTATATTTATGCAACCCGTCACTACTACAGAAATAGGTATTTGCTACGGCCAAAGTCGTAGCAAATCCGTAGCAAACACCCTTTTTGCTACGAATTTGCTACGGATTTGGTTCGTAGCTACAAGTCCCGTCGCGAATTTGTTTGCTACGAACTTCGGCTACGGAAATTATGTTTGCGACGAATTTAGCTACAAAAAATGACGTCGGTATTTTAGCCACGAATTTGCTATGAAGAAGGTTGCTACAAAATTTTGCTATAGGTTTTTAGCTACGGAAACTTTTAGCTACGATTGTTTTTAGCTACGGTTGTTTTTAGCTACGGATACATGTAGCTACGGAAAATTTTTGCTACGGATGTTTTTAGCTACGAATTTTTAGCTATGGTTAATTTTAGCTACAGAGTAGTTTTGCTATGAATGGGTTGGCTATGATAATTTGCAATGTTTTTGCTATAAAATTGAACTACGAACTTGCTACGAGTTTGGCTACGGATTTTGCTACGAGTTTGGCTATGGATTTTAGCTACATTTTGACTACATAATTGTGCAAATCCATTGCAAAATTTTGTTTCAAATTTTTTATGATTTTTGTTACGAATATAGCTACAGATTTTGAAAGGTTTAGCTACAAATTTATAAGGTTTTTTTTTTTGCTAAGGATTTAACAACTGATAGTAAGAAATTTTAAAATTTTATTATTTTTTTCATTATTTTTCGCTCAATCATTATACTCAAATCTTTAATAAATATAAAAACCAACATGACTTAATATACAAACCAATCAAATTAAAATACCAACTTATTCAAATAACACAATAAAATCCAAACTATATAAAAACCATACGCCTAATTTGCCCTGATAATTGGAATAAAAAAAATAACACAATAAAATCCAAACTATACAAAAACCATACACCTAATTTCAACTCCTTTGGATGCTTTTTCTCAGCCTTGGGTTTTTTCTCTGCGGGTGCTTTCTCTGCCACTGGCTTTTTTCCGATTGCGGCCTTTGGTGCCATTGGTTTGATTGAAACTGAAAGGGGGGATTTGAAAATGTGTGTGAGAATGTAAAGGAGAGATGGGTGGTGATGTAACTAAGTGAATGTGTATAAATAGGCTGTAGAGGATTGATGTGATTGGCTGGATATTAATGATGCGGATTGTGATCTTTGACAGTTCGTAATTTTTGGAACAATCTGAACGGTTAGTTTTGAATTTTTCATTTTTTTAATTCTAAAATTTCGGCAGTTAAACAAAAAACTGAAAGGCAAAGTGGCAAACCCAAAAAATCTGAATTAGTCTAAGGAAAAAATCATAAAATACTAACCACTTTCAATAAAATTACTCACTTTTTTATCACAAACCCACTCAATTTTTTTAGTTTTGTTCTAATTTTGTGAAAGTGAAATATATTTTAAGTTTAATAATGATTGTAAGTTTTTTTTTATTTTCTTTTTATTATTAAACTAGAATTTGCGTGCATTAAGGCGGTAACATCGCATTTGTCAATTATCAAAAGTCATATAAGGGGCTTTAAAGCGTCTCTCTTTAACTTACATGTAATGGTTTAAAGCCCTCTATTAAACAAAATACAAAAAAGCAAACTATTTGATTGGTTGAAAAGCACGGGCCCCACCTGCACACCCTTTTAGCGCTCGTTATTGGTCTGGCGGAGCTTTGATGCCCCCCCCCTCCCCCCCCCCACCCCCTTGGCGCGCAGGAGATGGGGTGGGGGCACTACAGGGCGTTAACGGTGGTGATGTGGCCAGGGGCAGTATACCATATCCATATCCATTACTTGTGGCCTTATGGTAGGAAATTTTGGGTTTTTCAATTGAGACTCAAGTCCAATCCCTATTTGTGACACTTTGGTATATTAGACAATGATGGATAAAGCCTAGCCTTCTTGCAGAGGTGTTAGGCTCTATTTTGAACCCCACCCGGGTTTTTCTCCCACAGTGTGTTACACCAGATAATTCTATTCTTGTGGTAGCACAACGACTGTCAAGTGTTTAAAATAAGAAAATAAAATACATATATAAATAAGAAAATTGTTCTAATTAATATTGCAATTAATATTATTTATGATACTGTATCATTTTCTTAACTAATATGTATAATGATTAAAGTTAAAAGGTAAAGAAAATAATTATAATTATAATATTAAAAATAATAAAAGTATTAAAAACTATATATTATTATAATATTAAAATTACTATTCATTATATTATAATTTTAATATATGTATAATGTATAATATAATATATGTATAATACCAAATATATTTAACTTTTAAAAAATGCCTCTTTGTTAAACAATGAGCGAGTACAACCAATTAAAATAAAACACAACCATAGTTTTGCTAAAAAAAACTAAAACGATGGGAAGACCGTAATTTCGAACTGGGGCAAAATCATAATTTTTAACTGGAGTAAAATCGCAATTTGTCAAAAGCTAAAAGAGTGCCAAGAATGTAAATTAGAATTAGGGGCAAAATCATAACTTTGAAAAGGGGGGAAATCGTAATTTTAAACTGTGGGTAAAATCGTAACTTGTCCGGGCCATTGTGGGAGTGACGGGCAGCTGCTTGGCATTGTTCCCCCTCATGGTCTTTGTTGTATACTAGTTTCTGCCCCGCCCGCGTTGCGGGGCGCTCAGCCAAATATTTCTCTACCAATTAAAACAAAACACAATCAAAGTTTTGCTAGAAAAAAACGAAACCGATGAAAAGACTATAATTCTGAACTGGGATAAATCGTAAGTTTAACTGGGGTATAATCCAATGTTTTAAAAACCGGTTCAAACCGGACAGTTGTACCGATTGAACCATATGGCAAAACCGGTTAAACCGCCTGGTACACCCAGTTGAACCGCCCGATATACTCGGTTAAACCGTTTTGAGCCAAATCCGGTACGGTATAAAAACCGGATTTTAAGACATTGGTATAATCATAATTTGTCAAAAGCTACAACGGTGGCAAGATTGTAATTTTGAACTGGGGCAAAATCGTAATTTTGATTGGGGTAAAATCGTAATTTGTCAAAATCTTCAACGATGGTAAGACTGGAATTTTGAACTGGGGGCAAATCGTAATTCTAAGCTAGGGTAAAATCGTAATTTGTTCGGGCCAACGGGGAAATGCCAGGCAGCGCTGCCTGGCTATTCCCCTCCATGGATTTTGTATATTGACTGGGGTCCAAATCTTAATTCTAAGCTGGGGTAAAATCATAATTTGTTCGGGTCAATGGAGAAGTGTCAGGCAGCTGCCTGGCACTATTCCCCTCCATGGATTTTGTATATTTATAAAATGAGTGCAAATAATATGAAAACGTTATTGAAATAAATTACCAGAATGATATAATATGTTTAACTAGGGATGAGTTCGGTGTCATCTGGTACTGAAAATCCCAAGAATGGGCACCGGTACCGAAAATACCTGGTACGGTACTTGTATTTGAGTGGTAAAACCGATAAGTACCAGTACCATACTAAACCGGTACAAAAAACGTCAAAAGTCGATACCAAATATATTCAGTACCGGTACCCAGCACTATTTGCTCATCCCTATACTTAATTTAGTACGTATTATTTGTATGAGATATCTATATTAAATTTATTTATGTTTACATCAGTTCGTGTAAAATTGATTTCTAACTATTTTTAAGTAATTAATATTTTTGCTTTTAATTTTTCTATTGTGTAAATTATTAATTATTTTTTAATATTTCTTTGTTCATTGTTGCATATAGATTTTCTTACGGGTCTTTTTTATTGTGTTTTGAATATTTATTTTGTTAGTTTTGCTATGGATTTTGCTACCACTATTATTAATTAATTTTATTTTATTTTTTTTCACAACGTATTTACTATGGATGTTGCGATGAATATTAGTAAATTATTTTTTTGAATACTTTCTTTTTTCTTATTTTGCAATGAATTATCTATGGATTTGCTACAGATTTTGCTACGTTAGTTTTTAAGAATTTTTCTAGATTTTGCTACCAATTTCTCTACGGACTCTATTTACTTACCATTTTGCTACCGTTTTTTTAAACCTCAGTTAGTTGGTTTTTAAATATTTATTTTTATGATTTAGCTAAGGACTTTGCTACCAATTTTACTAAGTTTTTTTTATTATATTTATTTTCACAATTTTGCTATCGATTATGCTACAAATTTTATTTTACTTTTTTTAGTTTATTTCTAAATACTTATTTTCATGGTTTTGCTACGGATTTTGCTACCGGCTTTGCTACATTATATGGTTTATATTAATTTTGTCAATTTTGCTATGGATTTGCTATGAGTTTTGCTACGAAATTCATTTGTGACGGAAGTTCGTAACTAATCCGTAGCTAATTCGTAGCAAAATGTGTTCGTAGCTAGTCCGTAGCTAACTCGTAGCAAAATTTGCCACCATTTTTTCCCGAAGCAAAATTTCATAGCAAATGCCTCTTTTTGTAGTAGTGCGTGTAATACACGGGGGTTGACCTAGTTACATAGCAAAAAAAAATACATATTATATTATATATATTGTTAACGAGGGTTGATGAATAGTAACTTTATTTTTATAATAATATATAGTTTTTTTAATATATTATAATAGTTTACTATTATATTTACTTTTAATAACATATTTTTCTTTTTTAAAATATTTTTATAATAATATATAGTTTTTTTAATATATTATAATAGTTTACTATTATATTTACTTTTAATAACATATTTTTCTTTTTTTAAAATATAGTTAACGAGTGCTGATGAATAGTAACTTTATTTTTATAATAATATATAGTTTTTAATATATTATAATAGTTTATTATTATATTTACTTTTAATAACATATTTTCCTTTTTTTAAACATATATTTTCTTTACCTTTTTTTATAACTGTTTTTTTTCTTTTTTTAACATATATTAATTTATCTATTAATTTGATACTTCTTTAATAATTTACGTTTATAACTTTTTTTTAAAACTTAATTACGCAGTTGTGCTCGATTTCTTTCCTTGACATTCCGTTATAAGTTTTGGTAAAAACGAAGTTGTACTCAAAATAAAGTATTTATTTGGTATCATGAAACGGTACGATGATAAGCTAAATCGTTCTAATGGTTTGATTTTCTAAACAACATGTTTTATTTTCAAATCACATTTGTCTTACGTTATTTTTGCTCGGTTTCGCTGCAATGCGCGATATAATAAAACTAGTAATCTATTATATTTGTACCAATTATTTATCCAACATTCAAAGAAAACAGTATGATATAGTTCAATAATAGGGCTGTTCAAAAAGCTCGAGTCTCAGAGGTCGCTCAGAAAAAGCTCGTTCGATATGGCTCGGTTTGAAACTGAGTCGGCTCAGCTCAGTTAAAAAGTGAGTCTAGCTCGGCTCGGCTCATAATAAGCCGAATTGGCTCAATTTGGCTCACTTGGTAACTCGAATCAGCTTAGCTCGGATTATTTTACTTTTAATATATATTATAATATATTTCAAGAAACTGATTATTGTTTACATGTATCTAGTAGTGTAATTTGATATCTATGACATATTCGAAGGTTAATTACCATACTAACGAACTTATATTGTATTTCATTGAAATTTTAAACTCATTTTGTGTTGTTATACTTGATTTTGTCTTATAATATATTAGGTTGAGCTTCTTTAGATATATTCTTTTAAACTATTGAATAATATTTTAGTCTACTGAATTTTGAAAGCCATGTTTTAATTTTCTTTTTAAAATCAATGCAAAACAAGCCGAGCCGAGCCGAGCTAGCTTGGTTTAAAACCAAGCCAAGCCAGAGCTTGGATTTTCACCTTAGTTTCAAACCTGAGCCGAACCCGCTCGGTTTATAGTCAAGCCGATCCCGAGCTTACCCTGGCTCGGCTCAGTTCCACTCATGATAGTTCATAAATTTAAACAAATGTCCCACAACAGCGATATGATATAACCCATAAAATTTGACAAACTTTCAACCGAAAGCATCATATATGGAAAAAATGATGAAAAGTCCAAATGTGGCAAAGTTTTATTATATGTTGGTTCGATTTGATTAAAGCGAATATGAAAATATTGAAAACCAAAACTGATCCTTTAGTTCTGGTTTTCAAAAAACAATTGATCGACCCACCTGTTTTTGATTTAGTTCGGTTTTAACGGTTCGATTTTATCGGTTAATTCGGTTTTTTACACAACCCTACGCTAGTACTTTCACTGATACCAAAGTAAATTTGATCAAATCTAGACCATTTATATTTCCCAAAAATAAATCAAATGGACCATTTATATTCCGCAAAAATAAATCAAATAATAAAATTTCTTTAATTGTCACGCTAAGATATTTTCAGAAGTTAATGTAACCTCATGATCCACCATTCACTCCTCACCAAGTTACAGCTATATACTAACCATCAAGAATCGCTTTTATCCTCATTCAAATCCCCACTCCTCCCGGCGGCGCGTTCATCTCACGTATTCCCGTATATGCTCTGTTTTTTATATTCATGATTCACAATCAAATCAAGACATTCAAACCAAAATTTAATTAGCAGAAAAAAAAAATTAACAACACCGAACTTTATTTTCAATATGAATAATCAATCAAATAACAAATTATAATCACTACTTTTTTACATTCGATCCAAATTCAACTTTCACTACCAAGAAAGCGGAAATTTCCAATGAAAATTCCGAAAGAAAGAATACCTAAACATTCTGACACGATACCAATACGGCATAATACCCTAATTTAGCAAATAACAAATCATAATTACTATTTCTACATCCATCGGAATTTCGCCTTTCAATGCTAGAAAGGCGAAACGTCCCAGGGAAAAATACCTAAATATTTCTGACACAATACCAAGATGGCAGAAAACCCCGATTTAGCAACACAATACCGACAAGACACTGACAAAATCAGTTCTGTTGGAAAACTGTCGCTAAACACTGTTTCCTGCGCATTTCTAACGAATTTTGACGTGGGAACGACACAGTTTTCTAGTAATAACTTTTTTAACACGGGTTTGTTTCGGTAGAAACAAAGAAACTATCGTCAAGTTTATTCCGACAAACCGGGCACACTGGGTTCTTCGACAACCACATATCCGCGCATTGTAGATGAAACCCATGGTTACACCCCGGAAACATACGCGCAAGTTGTTCGGGTTCAACATCGTCTAGACACACGGCACATTCCACCCCCAACACAAGATCTTTCCCGGTGGCAACCGGAAGCTTCTCAAGCTCACCGGAAGATAACCCATTTTGGGTGGCGGGTTTCACCGGAGGATCGGTTTGGTGGTGGTAACGGGCGGCATAGCATAGCAAAGAAATGTAGGCAATGAAGACGATGGTCATGCCGGCGCAGGGTAGAAAGAGGGCGAGTACGACGGAGAGGAGCATGGTTACGCGCCGCCGTTGACAGTGGTAGGGTGTTGGGGGAATGGAACAGCAATGCAGGGTTTTAAAAGGGTGAGGGTGTTGTGCGCACCCTGGCCCACGGTAAGTTTCGTGCGAAACTGAAGTGAATGGTAAAGTACACCTTGGCTGTTGTTATAGTACACATCTGGGGAAGTGTCTGAAGAATGATTGGGTGTTTTTTTTTTCCTAATTATAGAATTTTGATTTCTTTTATGTTCAATATTTATTTTGTAATAGTAAAGTATTTTTTTTTTCCTAGTTAAAGCTGTTTTTGAGGTTATTATTAACTTTATAATGAATATATGTTGGTTATTTTCTTTCCAAAGGCAACAATTTATTAACATAAACACAATGATGCAATCACTAATTTGAGACTAGCATGTGAACCACAAAACATTGACTAATCTCAAAGGCACCAAAGGTACTACTCTAGCCTTGACTAATCTCACGCTATCATGTCAATTCTACACCCAAATATTATAGAACCACAAACTATTGGTGACGTTTACCCACAAATACTCTAGAACTATAGACTCCACTATTTTACTCCAGCCACCAATCACACACACCTTAAATACCCCAACCCTCATATCTGTTCCAGCAAAGGTTTGTAACGTTGCAACGAACCATGCATGGCTAGGGGGTAGTGACGGTGTTGCCGCGCTGCAACGAACCCGCAACCTTCAACCCATGAGGTACCCTAACCCCCTCAGTTTTTATCATTATTATTGTGTTTATTATATATAAAACTTTAGTTATATAAATAAACATTATGCAATTAATATAATCATTTTGGAACTGATTTATAACTAATAAATTTTATTTAAAATCGTTAAAAAGTAGTAAATCATATTTTCAAAACAAGGTTGAAATTAGTCACACCTTTTTAATAAAGGGGTGATAAAGCGGCTTGTTTTCAACAATATATATTCTTGGACACCCACCATTAACCTTTTCTTCTATTCTTGCTTCTTCAACAATGTTTTCGTAATCATTCAATATGTTTTAAAACTTTAGTCCCTCGACTGTATTTCTAAATGTTAGTCCCTGAACCATTAACTTGATATCAGTGGTGAAGCTTGAAAATTTCCACCGGGGGGTCGGATGTCACTGAACCTAAAAACTCTATGTAAGTAAATTTTTTTTATAAAACCGGGGGTCGAAAACGTATATACCTAGAAAATTCTACTCGAAACGTACATACATAACACTACTGAGCGAAAAGTTTGGGGGGTCGGGCGCCCACAGCCCCTTGAAAGCTACGCCCCTGCTTGATATCCTTGAGTAAATGAATCTAAAGCCACGAATAAACTTCCCAAATATTCATTTTCATCCTATTTGATTTCATTAGGTTTGAACTTCATCCTTTCGGGATGATTCGTTCGACCATTGAGTTAGGAGGTGTTTTGGTTAACAAATCTTGGACAAACTTGTTGAATAATCATACCATCATACTTCTTCAAATCATAAGTTCAATATCGTTTTCGTCTTATATGTTGGTTTTGTCATTCGATGAATCATTGTTTGAGTTGAGAAATATACTTTGCAATTTATATACACAAAATTGTTTATGCTTTTGCGTTTGAAAACTTGTTACGTAAAGTTTTCTTACCAAATTTGGTCTACACTTGTTTTCAAGGATTCTGTAAATCTTTACATTAATATATGAAGTGGTTGTGACCTTATATTTGATAAAATGACTTGAAATTGCCATATTGCCGCTTGTGAATATATATCTAGTATGAGAGCGACTAGACTGTATATATCATTATATGTAAATCCAAACAAACTTGAAACTTGTTTTCTAATATATGTTAGGAGAATATCAACCCACATCCTTTATAACTTTAAGGTGTCAAAATATGTGTTCTCTCTTGCTTTAGTGATTCGTCGTAGGATATAACACAAACTACATATCGCCTACACATTTATATGATGTATTAGGTCCTTGCAACTTGCAAGATGCATCACACTATTATATTGTATTTCTTGATCAAGAATCTTCTCATTGTGCTTGCGGATATTGAAACAAAAAGGTCTTTCATTTCAAAATTTGTATTCAAGTATCTAGTCATTCTTAGAAAACTCCTCAAATATTGACGTACTTGGATCATCCCTATAAGAAACATTAGCCAATTTATTTAAATCCATATAGAACCTGTTCAATTTGATCAAATACATGCTCGAGAACTTATATATTAGTTAATATCCATCAAATACATATCCTCTATATAATCTCAGTATCATTGAGCTCTATTAGTTAATATCCATTAGACCTAATGAATCAAGTAGTTTATTTTAGGGATAACTTTGTAAAATGGTAACCAAGTTTTAGGATTGTTCTAATCAAGTCACTCTTAAATTTTTTTGTTCCAATTAGGTCACTTAATTTTCATTTGATGTTTCAATTCTATATATTTTACCTAAATACGTGTGAAATGACCAAAATGCTCATAAATTATTAATTTAATTAATAAACAAAATAAAAAACACCACACCTTAATCTTGTTTCTTCTCTCTCTCCTCTCTCACAGACTCGTCTCTCTATCGCTGTTACTGGGGTGTTCATATATTATCTTTTTTATGATATGATATGATTATTTAGTTCCTTTGTCAATGAATTTGATTTAAAGTAATGACTGATAACACTAGGAGACAAGAACGTGTAGTAACCTTAAACTAAAATTAATGAAATATATTTAGTTATAATGCAATCAAACAGTGGCAAATTGACAAAGCTTCAGGGTTTTGAAGAAAGACAGTTGAAAAAACGACCACAATCATCGTTTAAAACCAAATCCTGCCACCGCCATCGTCACCATTCGTTTTTCAAGAGCCCAGCACCGCCGCAACTGAATCTAAACGTTGATCTGAATATCATCACCATTCGTTTTTCAACTGGAATCGTTTCCGATTCTGACCAGACCTGAGACCGGCACGGCGGCATCGTTTTGGTGTAGTTTGTGACGGTGGTAAGAGGCGAAAGACAGAGAGAAATCAAAGCTGGAAAATATGTTGGTCGGTGGTGGTTTCCGGCGGTGATGGCCGTAAATTTTTGGCCGGCGGGCAGGTTATGGATGCACAAGAGGGAGAAAGGGGAAGGACATAATATTTTGTTATAGTTTGAGATTTTTATATTATATATTTTTTTAACATTAACGGGTATTTTGGTCATTTAAATTTTACTTCTTTTATTTATTTGATTAAAAAAATTAAATAAACATCATTAAGGATTGGTGACCTCCTCGACCTCCTATTCAGGTAAAATGTATAGGATTAGAACATTAAAGTAAACATGAATGATCTAATTAGAACAAAAGTTTTTATGAATGACCTAATTGAAACACTACTCAAACTTAATTACTATTCTATGACATATTCCCTTTATTTTAACACCAAGCAAATAAAATATCATTAGGATGCATCACTATGTAGATACACTCATAATTAATTTCGGCAATTCCTTTTTGCAAAAAAATGTATGCCACCAATCGTGCCATATGTAACATTATTTCATTTCTCATTTGACTTCCACTCAACCGCCTATATATCCAATAGGTTTAATACTTCCAAAAGTATGGACTTAAGGTATCAATAGCTCTCACAACTTTTGAGTTTGATCAGTCATCTTTATTTCTATTCGTTAGGACATTGTTAGCCTTGAAGATCACCATCGTTATCTACTTTTCTAGCTAGTGCGTGATGGAGAAGGAAACATATATAGACACTACCTGATGTGTATAGTTTGGTCGATTCGGTTATTATCCTCAACCGAAGCTGAAATATAAGTCATCGATTAGTCTATTTTATTACCCAATTCGATTTATTCAATTAGATTGACATTTTTGGTTCAGTTTGTTTAATTTCGATTAATAGCCAAAACCAAAATTGAGCTAGAACTTTTGCTTAGAAATACATGAAATTGAGATATAAATATATAATACCCCACCCGAAACTTGGGCGATCATGCACAATTGATACCTGACTTAATAGCGGACACGTAATCTTTCTCGTGAACTTGCTAATCCTGTGACATGTTTAAAAGATTTTTATGTCAGCTTACGTTGGTGAGCTCATGCATAATTATATAAAAACAATCATTTCTTTTAGAAACAATTAAGAGTACTAGTTCTATTTACGAGACACACATAGATTGGCACATGCTTTGGTTACCTTAGCATGTCCACATTTTCTTTTACAGGTGTGCGTATACATTCCATTCACCTTACAAACTAAACAAATACCCGTACTGGGTTGGCGTACTGCCATTATATATGATTGTGGCACACTGCCTATTATGAGTGTATTTTACTACTGGGCAACCTATAATGTGAGGGCTCACCACGGTTTCCCCAGCCTCATTACGTATCCATGGATCCGGAATACCCCAATGCCCATGCATGTATGATACATCACATTCATTTATTTATTAGGTTTGGGTGTGTTATAGGCCTTACATGGTCCGAACACCTCCTTCACATCACATATATTTATTACACAAACATATATTACAGTTTTCGGAAAACAAACATGATACGCACCTATTTAACAGTTGGTAAACAGCTGCTAGTACGATCGGGTACTATCTCAGAGTCCTGACACAATTACATAATCCTGGGTTAGGCAATGGTACACCTTACTAGTCATTATCATCATGGTTGAATAGTGGTTAACGTTACCTTGTTTAAGAATGGTTGATCAGTCCATGCCTAACTAAAGCTAGACTACCCAATACTCACCCTTAACAATTAATAACCCTAACACCTTAAACTAATATCCTTACTACTAATAATAATAATATTACTAATAATAATATAAATATTAACTACTAAAAATAAATAATAAATAATTAAACATAAACTTAAACTTAAACGAGAGCATACCTTAAAACTATCTATGACAGTTTCATATAGAGTCTGTCTACTCGAATTCTTATTCGTGCTTCAAAAACAACTATTAACAACACTCAATGGGGTATCATATACTTGAGATTCTCTATACTAGAGTTATCCTATTAAAATTTACAACATACGCTTATCTTTATACAACAAGGCTAGCAGCTCAATTTCTTTAAATATTCGATGTGGGACAAGAGTTGTGTGTGGGTGCTTGCTTCCTCACACACGTATTGTTTTGAAATGTTATGTTTTAGATATTATTATTATATTGGTAAAATTAATTAAATATTTCACTCGTTTTTCTTATATAACTTTTAAAATATAACGTTTTATAAAGTGATCAATAAGTCATTGAGACGAGCTCATTTTTATCTACGTTTTAACCTAAGTTTCATTAAAAAAGAGTAGGGTTAAATATATCTCCTATAATAAGCCAAGACTCACCTAGATATCTCATATTTCAATGACATCCTGCTCGTTACTTACTCGTTCGACAACATATGAAAAAATATTAGTTTTATATATTTTTATATGTCTACAAATTGGGGTGTTACAAAATACATGAAATGATGGTATAAATACATGAAATCAAAGTATAAATACATGAAACGGATGTATAAAATATAAAATACATGCTCTGAAGGTATAAAAGCTAGAAATATATGATAATATGAATGGTTCGATTCGCTTCGGCTACTTTTGGTTAAACAAGGAAAGTTTTTTCTTAATTCAGTTTTTGGTTAATCGGTTTTCAGTTAATTTAGTTTTTTGTTAATTCTAGTTCGGTTTCATCTGTTTTTTATTCGCTTTCGAACGATTTAGTTATTGCTAATCCCCAGACCTTGTTGATAACGTAACATATCAGTTTTTTTAATTAAAAAATATAGCAATATGATACTCAAATTAAAGAGAATAAAATGGCTGTTTTTATAGCGTATTTTTTTAAATACTAACGTACAAAAAAATTATAGTCATTTAAAAATCATGGGGTAGTTAGTTTTTTGGAAAGGGTATAACATGTAACTGCTAATTGATTAACCAAAATTTGGTTAAAGATGAGTGAATAAAGGGTAAATTACAAAAATCGTCCTTTATGTTGACATCAGATTGTAAATTATGTCCTTTATCTTTAAAATGTACAAAAAACGTACTTGAGCAAACCCTTGCACGTTATCTCCTTTAGCTCTAACTTAGTTAGTTTTCATGGTTAAATCTGACCAACACATGAGGGTATTTTTGGTCATTTTACGCTAAATATATATACACACACATACCCATGTTCCCTAACTACTAGATCACCACCTACCCCCACCCCTACCACCCACCTTCGACCACCACCACACAAATAATTTGTGACTGGTTTACAATCTTAATTGTTAGCGTATAATGTCAAACCCATCTTCAATACCACAAACAAGAAACAAGCCCATATCTTACTAGGACTAGGGTATTTTATTGCAACTAAACATCAGGATCAACGTGACACCACCACCAGATCTCTTCCGGGGCTTTCGGTGGACAAACTCCACCCTGAACTCTGCCACAATTGCTTCTTTCCCCCGCTACCTCAAGTCACCGTCCTTTACCCCTAAAGATCACAAATCACAGGCAAAGGTTCTTAGGTAATTACCCCTAAATATTGCAAATCACCAATTCCTAATGCACCTCAATGGCTGATTTTTTCCCCACGCCCATGATCACCACAACGCCGGAGCCCCGCGCTCCCTTTAGCATTGATGTATGGCGGTGTGCATGCCGGAAATAGCAGCGGCGTTGGTTTAACCATCATCGTTTACATATCTGCTTACAAGTATGGGGTCGAAGGAGGTGGCCCGTGATGGAGATGACGAGTAGTGATGTTGGTTTTGGATTTAGTGTATGAAAAAGGCTCGCTGGAGACCCTGTCACAGTCACCGGAAAAACGCGCGCATTACCAGAGAAGGCATATGCGGTGGTTATGATGGTCGGTGGCAGTTATGGTGCTTAAAATATGGGCATGATTTTGTATATGGTGCTCAAAAAGTGGCCGGTTGGAGATGGTGACCGGTTTGTGACAACTGGCACAAAACCGGTAATTTCCGTACAATTTAATTATTATTTAATATCTGCAATTATGTGCTTAAATGTCAACATTGTCTGATTACATGCTATACTTGTGAATTCATGCACGTTTTATACTTCAAATATTGTTTATTGCATTACTATTAGCGTTGCGTCAGAAATACTAGTAACCAACCATTAAACACCAACTAAATACCCCCCCCCCCCCAAAGTGGATGGTCACTTATGTGGCCCCACTTCCCAAAATCTTACAAGATATCTCTTGATCTTGCTTAGATTCATTTGGATTTGGTTTAGATCTTGCTTGTACTTTTAAGAACATGTTATACAATGGACAATAAAATTAGTTGGTTATAAGAGAACTTGGTGGATCATTCTCACTCACACTCCACCACAACCCTCTCCCTCTCCTCCCTTCCCTCATCTCGGCCGAAACCACCATCCACACCACCACCTTCATTCAACTTTGGTCATCCATTCCAAGTGCATCACAAGGTGTTAAAAGCTAGATTGAGAAGTGTGGAGCTTGTGGATCTTGAAGGACCTTCTTCATTTGCTATTATCCAACCCATTTATCATCTTCAACATCAAGTATTCTTCACTAGCCTTGTGCTAGTAGTAAGACCCTGATAACCCTTTGTTACTTCATATTTTGATGAATAAAAGATGATGAATGTTGTTAATCACTAGAACACTAAAGAACATGATCATGATACTTTAACATAAGCTTAATAACATAAGAATACATGTTGAATGATGATGATTTGCTTCTTGATGATTGATGATTTGTGATAGTGATATTAGACATCATAAGAAACCTACTAGATTGTGATTAAACACATGATCTAGTAAGTTAAGGTGATGATCTTGTGAAAGACCAAGATCATCATGCTCTATGTCTTCATGAACTTGAATGATGAAATTGATTTTCATGGGTAAAGATGATTTAAACAAAATACAAATCTGGTAAATAGATGATTACCAAAATGATTTTCTCAAGAAACCAAGTTTATTTAAAAGATTTACAAAGTCATGGTTTCTAAATAAACTAATCATATTTTTAGTGTTTAAACAAGACTAGAAACATGTGTGTAACAAGAAACATACAAAAGAAATATTTTTAGGAAAATCATCTTACAAGTTGTAAATGACCAAATCTTTTAATAATGTGATTTACAAACAAATAGATATGTTTCTAAGGGTAACTCAACCTACTAAATAACATGGTAAGTTACTACAAGTTTTTACAAAAATTTCAAGTTCATGATGTAGTGTAAATTACTTGATTTTGGCACTTGATAAGTGTTGAATGAGTTGTTGATTGTTGTGATGATTTTAAAAGAAAATAAACACATGTTTTGGAAACATGGGAAACCTCCATTTTTAGGGGAAACAATGTCAAAATTTCTATAAAATTTTGATACTAATTAGAAAAATATAAGTTTTGGTAAAACTTATTCCCTAAAAATTCACCTAAAAATATTTACCAAGGTTTCCCTAATTTTTATGTAAACTTCAAGTTAAGAAATAATGATTTCTTCAAGATAAAAATTGATATTAAGTATGTATATTTTTGAGGAAAATATATATATTTATTGATCATCAAATTTTGTGCTAAGTGTATGTAGTATGTATTATATGTAATAGTGTATTAGGACTTGAAAATACACTAAATACTCCTAAAGAGTAAAAATACAAAATACACATACAACATGCATAGACAAATACAAGAGAATATGTTTATGAAAATATATTTCTCAAGAGATTATTTAACTTGGACAAGTTAAGAACTTAAAATGAAGTTTTGGACAAAAATACATAACTCGGGTGAAAAATACAAGATACTTATATTTATTTCTGAGAAAATAATATAAGTAAGATACATAGTTAAAAATATAAATTATTTTTAACAACAAAGAACACATACTTAAAAGATGGTGACTTGTACTTGTGCGATACAAGTCTAGTGACTAACGTTAAATAAACACGTATAGGTCACTACGCTAAATAAGCAAACCTGGTGAAGTTTACGGCGCAGGAAACGCAAAGTTGTGAGTTCATGTACCCACTTTTAATCTTTTACATGCTTTTTAAACTTGGGGAAAATACATGTGTTATGGTATGTTGAATACGAAAACTAAGGAATGATACTTTAGATCATGTCACGAATAGGGTATCAGAAACACCATTAATCGTGTACATACTAAGACCGCGGAACAAAAGGTTAGATCTAATGGGTTTCAGGCAGCCACACTCTTGGTGATAACTAGTACCAAGCAGAGCTTTTGTGTCCCAGTCGTGAATCGACTACTAAAAATGCCTATGGTTAGGATGCTTCCTATGTCGTGTCACATGTTAATGGCCTTGCAAACCATTAGCGATCTCGATTTCCTTATATTTACAGAAATACTTGATTCATACAAATTACATACCATGTTTCATTCAAAGTATACAAACGTTCATTACAAAAACTGCATGAATTCACACCAACATTATGTTGACAATTTTCCGAAAACTCACATGTATTTCAGGTAACTAAAGTGGATGTGCGCGCGGTCTTACTCTTGCTCTTGGATGTTGTTTATGTTGTTAGCTATGTGTGTCAAGACTCCTATGCCGTTATGCTGGGTTTGGTTGTTATGTCACACTCCGTGTGGTGATATAAGGACCAAAACCTTTATGTTCATCTTTTAAATAAAGTTGTAAACTTTTCAGACAATGTCCTATGCAGGGCCGTCTCCGAAAATGTGAAAAAAAATTTTGGCCCTGTGCGAGATAAAAGTTTGGGCCCTATTCGCAAAACCCTTGATTCGATGTTCCAAAAAATTCCTGCACTGATGATGATGATGATATCCTGGGTAACCCTCAATTTCGCCCTTAAACAAAACCCTTTACGTCGATGATGATGATCGCCTGGTCTGGTCACACAGCGTCACAACGAACACAGCGTCTGATGGTCTTCTTTTCCCGCACAGTCGCACAATGCCCAGCGCCCTCTAATGGGTTTGATTTGAAATATGTTTGTTTATTAACCTGGGCCTATTAAACTGTTATACTAAGGCAGACCCATTTCAATTGGGTTTGTTCATTTCTTGTGCACACATCCATACACTAGTTCATTTAAACACAGGCCCATTTAAACTTAATAAACAGGCCCTGTAACACTTAAACACAGGCCTAATAGTTTTGGGGTTCTTGCAAATCGTTTCAGGAAGGAGTAATATGAAATATCGGCCAACTGAAGAATCTATTTGTCTTGTTGATTGGGTAAAAGCGCTTTGAATGAAACTACATTTTATATTATCCTACTCACAAATCCCAGTTAACTCACAATCTTATTATCATTATATTTCTTCCATTCTTAAGTCTGTTTCTCTAAAACAAAAAGGGGAGTTTGATGGACTTGGTGGATCCAAAACTGGATTCTGATTTCAACAAAAGGAGAGTTTGATGGACTTGGTGGCTCCGAGACTAGTTCATTAACACAGGCCCATTTAAACTTAATAAACATGCCCTGTAATATTTAAACACGGGCCTAATAATTTTTTTTATAAAAACATAAAGAATTTTTTTTTAAATATATATATATAAAAAGAAACTTTTGGGCCCTATATTAGTTTGGGCCCTGTGCACAGGCCCATTCTGCACTTGGCCATAGATGGCCCTGGTCCTATGTTGTCTTGTGATGTAAACACTTAACCTATGTTTTCAGTTATGTAATGTTTGGCATTTGGAGTTATTTTTACGAGCATGTAGTATGTTTACCAGTCGTATGCAATGAGAACCTTTCATGATCACACCTCGTGCTTCCGCCTTAGAAAGGGGTGTGATACGGTTGTCGAAATCTGAGCGGGAAAAATGGAAAACAAGAGTTCAAGAGAAGATATGAGGTTTCTGTGTTTATTTTTTGGTTAAATGAAAAAAGAGATGGTCAAATATTTTAGCCAATCAGAATACACCAAGTGTTGGTTAAAAATTAAATTATATTTGTTTTCTTTATTAAAATGTCTTTAAATAAATGAGTAAAAAGAGTAACCTACCCCTGTGTGACCTCACTTAACGATAAAAATAAACTAGGTTTAGGCTAAAGGACATAATGTGCAGGAGTTTGCAAACATCGAGTATGTTTTTTGTACTTTTTAAAGATAAAGGGCATAGTTTGCAATGTGGTAGCAAACGGCTTTTGCAATTTACTCGTGAATAAAAGTGTAATTAGTATTTAGTATGAGGATGTTAAATTGTGTAATTAGTGTTTAAAAGATTAATTTACCCTCATTTTAGGGTTGTACCTTGTGCATTAAATTCTAAAAAAAACTTATAGGGTGAAAGTATAATTTGCATGTGTGTGGTTTAGTGACAAGATATTGTTCATCTCTCAAACTTAATTTTTGCCATCTGAGTGCTTTGTGGTTTACAAAAGTTTTTGTTTACGTCTCTTTGATTATGTATCTGTTAGATTTTTTTTTTTGAGAAAAGGGCGGAAATTTTCATTAGACAGGAGACCTCAAGCAAGGTGCTCAAGGCCCAAATCAGTACAGGAAAAGGAAATTAACAGAAGATTAATACAGTAACATTATAAAGGAAATAAAAAAATTGAAACCTCTCCATTTCTCCCATATTATGTCTAAAAATCCAGCCCGGTTCTTTATCCATACGTACGACGTCGCCTTTATGTCCGCCAGCAGTTTACCAATTGAAGGGGATTTTTGTTTGAAGATCTTGTCATTCCGCGCCTGCCATATACACCAACAAGTTGCAGCCACTGCTACTAGAACTGCCCTTTTTAACACTTTTTGACATTTATGAGAGGATACGGCTTCCAGCAATTGAACAATACTCAGAGTGTAGCGTGGGAGTGGTATTTTCAGCCATTGAAATATCAAAGCCCATGTATTTTGAGCAAACTCACAACTTACAAGTAAATGATTTACCGACTCTATCGCGTCATCGCATAAAGCACAGGTCGTTGAGGGAATATGAATCTGCCGAATCTGAAGATCTTCCCTTGTTACAATCCGATCTTGAACGACTCGCCAGAGGAAACAATTCACCTTCTTTGGTATCCAATGCAGCCAGTTAAGAACTCGTGTCTCACGAATAGTAATGATGTGATCTAGCTCAGCCCTTAGATTACGAACGAGGAATTCTTCGGTTGAAGTACCAGTTTTCCATAGCCATACATCTTCATTCAGGTTCAATACCATGTTGTTTAGGAGATTGATACATGCGGCCCAACCCGCTACATGCTCGGCCTGAGACAAGGTATTCTCGCTACCCCATAACCATATCACACGATCTTGTTCTCGAATGTAGCGTTCGGAAACTTTGCAGCGTTTTTTATTTTCGAGCGCATATAACCTGGGAAACGTCTCCTTTAGTGTGTAATTTCCTACCCATCTATCCAGCCAGAATAGTGTTTTATCTCCTTTCCCCACTTTAGGAACCAATCTATCCTGAACATTAATGGATTGACTTTGTGATATCCGACCCATGTTCACAATTGCCTTCCATACACCCCCAATAGAGCTTTTCATGGGAATATATGAATGGTTTCTCGCCCCGTTGTGTATTGCCATAATCGTTCTTGCCCATAACGAATCATTATCGTTTTTGTATTTGACACACCATTTGACCATTAGAGCTTTGTTAGTGGAAGCTAGGCTCCCCACCCCCAAGCCACCCTCGTCTTTGGGTGCCACGACTTTATACCACGGTACCCAGCTTACTTTGTTAGCTTCCATACATCCACCCCATAGGAATTTGCGTCTTAACCTTTCTAATTGTTTAATCACTTGTAATGGTGCATTAAAAAGCGAGAAAAAATATGTTGGAAGGTTACCTAGAACCGCCTCGATAAATGTTACTCTACCGCCAAAGGATAGTGTGCGTGCTTTCCACAAGGTTAGTTTTTCCTCGAACCTTTCAATCACGGGTTTCCAACTCCTTACTAAGCCCATATTAGCACCAACCGGGAGTCCTAGGTAGCAAAACGGAAAGGATCTCGTTTTGCATCCAAGGTTGGAAGCCATATTTGAAATGTCTTCGTTTGAAACACCCACCCCAAATAATTGACTTTTTGTAAATTTACCTTAAGCCCGGAGGACAAATGGAAGCATCTTAAGAGCCTGGATAGGTTGTAAAAATTCAATTCGGACCACTCACCCACAAACAAAACATCATCCGCATAAAGTAAGTGTGAAATGGTTGGTCCTCTGTTTGGCGTAGTAAATCCTTTGAAGATACCTTGAGTATTAGCACACACCGTAGCAACGTGGAGTGCTTCCATGGCTATTATAAATAAAAGAGGGGATAGCGGGTCACCTTGTCGAACACCTCTCTCTAGAGCAAACTCACAAGTGGGAGATCCATTCACAAGAGTGGATGATCTTGCCGATGACAATAAACCCGTGACCCACTTTCTCCACAACATGGGAAACCCCATTTGAGAAAGAACGGAATCTAAGAACTCCCAACTTAGCGAGTCGAATGCTTTCTCAAAGTCTACTTTGAACAGAAGCATCTTGCCTTTTGATTTCTTAACACAAGACACTAGCTCATTGACTATTAGAGGTCCTTCCAAGATACTCCGACCTTCTATATACGCCGTTTGAGTGTCCGATATTAAATGTCCAATCACCTGTTTCAATCTTTTGGCGAGGATTTTGGATATTAACTTCGAAATACAGCCAGTGAGAATGATGGGTCTGAATTCACCGATGATGAGAATTGGTGGATTTCGGGGCCAGAGTAATAAAACTCGAGTTACATCCTCTATTTAATGAACCGTGGATGTAAAAGTGATCCAAAATATTGACGAAATCCGGTTCAAAAGTGTCCCAGAAATGTTTAATAAAACTGAAAGTGAACCCGTCGGGACCCGGGGCTTTGTCTCCACCACATTCCCAGACGGCCTCCTTTATTTCTTCTTTATAAAAACGCTTCACCAACATGCCAGATTGTTCAATGGATAGAGTCTTGAAGGAATTGTTTGAGAATGGTGGACGATTCTTGTTTGTTTCCTTAAAAAGCCTTTTGAAATAAAGCTTTATTTCTTCTTTTAACCTGTCGGGCTGCGAGATCCACACACCATTAAAATTCAGCCCGTTAATACGGTTATGCTTTTGATGCCCATTTATGATACCGTGAAAAAATGCCGAGTTTTCGTCGCGTTCCATCACCCATTTGGCCTTTGCTCGCTGTTTCAAATTTTCCAGATTGGTGTCTTCTATTTCAGCCATAGTTTTTACCCAAGTGTCTCTTTTCCGGATTTCTTCCTCTGAAAGCACAACCGATTCAGATTTAAGGTCAAGTTCTTCAATGTACTTTGATAGGTCAGCAACTAATTGACGGTTCCTACAGTTGATCTTTTTATACCAAGGTTTAATCGCGAGTTTAACAGCCTTCAGTCTATGGCCCATCAACTTGTATGGTGGATGGAAGGCACGTACCCCTGCATATGCGTGTTTTACAATATCCTCTATCCCCTCCTCTTTTAACCACGAGTTGAAGAAGCGAAAAGGAGGAGCACCATAAGATACATTGGAGCAGATTAATAATAGAGGTCGGTGATCAGACCTGTACCGCGGCAGACCCGTGAGTTTGGCTATCGGCCAGTTAGAAAGGAAGGAATGGCAGACCAGGACTTTGTCAATTTTGCTAAACCTATGACCGTCAACCGACATGTGTGTAAACGAACACCCGAACATTGCATATTCTGACAGACATGCAGTTCGAATGAATTGGTTAAAATCCTCAGCTTGTTGCAGATTGAATTTGGAGTTTTTCCGCTCGTTGGGTTCTCGGACACAGTTGAAGTCACCCATAAATAACCAGCACCCCGAATAAGAGTTTATGAGTTGTATTAGATCTGACCATAAGTTTCTTTTTAACTGAGAATCATGGGGAGCATAAATATTTACCACGTTAAGATCTATCCCCCTATTTCTGAGTTCACCTAATGTTGCAAGGAAGAAACGATTTGAGACCGATGTTTTCCGGGTAAAAACGGATGGGTCCCAAATATTTAGTAGACCACCTGATCTACCGCATGCATTTACCGACTCAGATTCATAACTTGAATTACCCCAGAAACTATTTACCTGTATTGTTGCAGAGTCAGTAAATTGTGTTTCCTGAATGCCAATGAAGTTTAGGTTGTTCGACCGCCTCAGTTCTCTGATGTGTTCCGCTTTCATGGAATCACCAGCCCCTCGAATGTTTGATGACAGAAAGTTCATTTTTTCACAGTTGACACCTGCTCCTCATTGACCTGCTTCCTCAGAACACCTTCCATTCCAGCCATATCGAATCCAAGACACTCACCTACCTCTTTGGTCATCAAAATTTCCTTTTCTACGTCATTGTTCTCTATTTGCATACCACCGTCATTATGAGTCGGACTAAAATCCTCTGACTGCACGCATGATTTGTTCCTATTTTTCGAGCACTCACCGTTTCTATTAGCCCACAAAGTGTCCTTCATTTTCATCGAGGGAAACTTGAACTTGGATTTCTTCGTGTTTCCTTTCCGATTAACCGGTAGCGATTCCTGTTCGGCGGCAGCTTGGGTTGAATTTGGGGGATTATTTAAGTCAATGGGGTTCACCTTATTATTCACCTGCTGTAGTAGCTCCCTAAGGTTGAAGGGATCTGGGGATTCCTCTAAGCCTGAGGTATGTGAGGTGGGCTTGGGGCTGGGCTTGTTAGCATTGGGCTCATGAGGAGGGGTCTCCCCAATACATACTTCCTCTTCAAACAGTTCATTAAGGCCCATCACCGAGTCTTTGGCCCACAGATCTAAATCACGCACACGTGGAGGAGGGGTGGGGTATCAAAAGGGCCAAGGAAGAGTTACTTTCAGTCGAAACTGTGGTCCCTATTTTTGAACCACTACCACAATATGATGATTTGCATAGGGAATGTACGCTGGTTGCCTTTTTGTTGCTATCCTTATTAACCGGGTCCCCGCTTTTTGATGTCGTCTTTTCACCTTCTAAGGAATAGTTATGCGAACTAGTCTGTCCATATTCCGGCGATATTTCTGCATTGCTCCGATGACCGGTCATAGCCGGAAAGATGGGGAATACATCAGTGATATCTTCCAAAATTAGGATTTCATGCGGGTGCCCATCCCATGAAATTGTTAGTTTGTTGTTTATGCGTGCCACATTATTGGTAATAATACCAACCGTACTAACCGAAAGGTCCAAATCATCGTCGTTTGCTTTGGAGGGTATTACTACCAAGCCTATCAGCCCACCGATCTGATCGAAAATACCTGGACCCCAGAACTGCAGAGGCACTCCCCTAATAGAGACTTTTGCTAACCGTTGATACGGTAAGTGTCTACCATCCCAAACATGAAGGTCCTTAAACCATTTCTCCCAGTCGCCTTTTTTCCTTTCCAAGAAGTTTCGTGCCTCATTTTGGTTGTCAAATGTTAATAAGATCCTCAGACCCCCATGTACTTTGTATTGAAACCAATCAATCCATCATCCATTAGTACCTATCGAAGACATTTGAGATCATATGGGTTATGTACTTCTGCCACCAATGTTGAGTTCCTCCAACGTTTCGATGCCTCACTTTCAACCACCGTAATGCTGACCTCTTTTTCTGGAACAATTGCATTTTTGATACCTGTAATAACCTCTGCATATATTCTGCCATCCTTTACGTGTAACGGACCCTTAGTAGTATAACTTGTATCTTCAACCGCCCTGTTGTATCTGGCATTCAGCACCAGTTTATTTGTAGAATGTTTCCACGGTTTTTTCTCCTTTTCTTTGGCAAATTTAGCCGGCTGAACAAATATTTTCCTGTGGTCAATTCTTACAGATCCAAGATCCCCGGCCATGTACGTAGCATCTCTAACGACTTCGAATCTGATAAAGCCAAAAGTGTTTCCTTTTTTATCCCTTTTCCTTGGAACATAAGCGTCAGTCATCATCCCGAAGCCACTGAAAACCTCCCACAGCAGGTAACTAGAACAGTCTTCAGGTAGGTTGCCAATGAAGAATGTGGTTTCCTCCACCGGTGGTTTCCTATGGTTCTTGTTGTCGTCAATAAGCCGTTTTCCTTTGTACTTGGCAATCCTCCATCGTTCATCCGGCCTATCTTCGTATCTCCGAGTATTATCCATACGTCTCCCACCCTCTGTTCTCTTTTTAGTAGAATGGAAAACTCTTTTTATGGAACGAGTAGACCCTAGAGAGCGAATAAAGTTGGATATAACATAATAGAGAGGAAGGTAATCTCAAGGTAATGCACCGAAAAAACCTCACCCGCTAAGCTGGAATAATTTTCCTTGTCGAGCACCTCCGGTGGCCGGAAGTTCAAGAGTTTTAGAGTGGTCGGAAAAAAAAGGATTGTTAAAGGAGCAGACCCCAGAGAGCGAATGAAGTTGGATTATAGTAGAATAGAGAGGAAGGTAATCTCAAGGTAGAGCACCGAAAAAACCTCACCCGCTATGCTGGAATAATCTTCCTTGTCGAGCACCTCCGGCGGCCGGAAGTTCTGCCCACAAAGAGCATGCGTCACTTCATGGGGGGGGGTCAATATATCACTGTTTCACTCATGGTAGACATGTTAAGACATGTGTAGTACTATGTTGGTGGAGTATCTTGTACTAAATGTGACTTATGCATATATGATCTATCTGTTAGATCAACATTAAACAATAGGTGAATCACTATTTTACCCACACCCACACAATTTTCCTCTCTCTCTCTCTCTCTCTCTTCTCTCCATTCATCTCTCTTTTCTCTCCATGACTCTTTCTTTCTAAAAGACCACTACCATCATCATCACCTGCCACCACCATATTTAAGATGCCATAATCAAACACCTTTACCCACCATCGAAGTACTCTTTTAATCATCACCATAAATCACTGTGACACCTGTGTCACTTCAACCATCAAACAAACGCCAAACCAATGAAATATTGTAATTCATACTTTGGACATATATAAATATGTGTATCGTTTGCACATATCAACTCTTGTTCGATTTCAAGCTCTAAATCGCTTTCTGGAGAATTATACGCAAACTGGTGCATAAAACGTACTCAGTTTAATGCGACAAATACTCTAGAACATCAACATATACTCAACATACCTTAAATAACCCTTACATAACTTAGAAATAAGTTTTGAAGGCTTTGGTATGGCAAAAACAAGTTAATTCACTTACAGGGACTAAACTTGACAAACTGCGAAAGTATGCCAATTTGAACTGTAACAAACATTCCGGAACATGTCCATAAGTTAAACATACCATAAATATCCTTTACATAGCTTAGAAATAGGCTTTGAGGGGTTTGGTATGCTAAAACAAACTTTTGGATCATTCAGGGGCTAAAAGTGTCAAAAAGTGCACAAGTTTGCACTTTTGCGCATAACTTACGTTCTGAATACCTCCGGACATCCAAAAATTTATGTAAGCATCCTTATATTATGCCTTAGTGTATGGCATGAGAAAAATCCATTCGTCGCGCAATTTGGATCGTCTTTCGCGCTTATGCGCATTCCGTCGTAATTAACCGAATATCGCGACCGTACGGCCAAACGAACCGACATCCGGGATATTTTTGAGCACATTTTAATTTCCCTATACTTTAAATTCATTTTAGAGCTTTGAAATGGGGTTAACGGGGCTTAAACGTGTCAAAAATGCATCAAATACCAAGTTTTGGAGCTGCAGGGACCAAAACTGTAAATCTACCAAACTAAGGGCTTACGGACCGTAAGCCAAAACCCATACGGTCCGTAAGTAGTCCCCAGTACTGCAGATTCATTGAATCCACTTGCAGTTGGCCTTTCGTTCGTTCAAGGGGCAATGCCCTTTCACCCAATCAAGAGCCAAGAGCCATTTTCAGTAACCACAACATTTTGACAGGTGGACGCTTAGGATCGTGGCATGAAAATCAAGAAACGATCCTAACGGCTTTGCCTTTTCCTATAAATACCCCCCCCCCATTTTGCTAAAAACTCACACAATCTGACCTAAAGGCTCTAAGTTGGAACCATTGTTTCATACCTGAGCCATTTTGATCTAGATTAGCATCCGGGGACCCTCCGTAAGTATTCTTTCGTTCTTTTATTCGCTTTTCGAGTCTGAAAGTCAATGTTTTGTTGACTTTCTGCATTGACCAGTCTATGGTCAACCCGAAGTTCATGGAACTTCATAACGTGAGTGTGATCACGATGGTTATAGTCCGTAGTGACTATACCTACTGATTACCACGTTATCTAGGCTCAGTGACGAGTCGTAGTTTCGGCCAAAATGTGCATTCTTGCATATTTTGTAACCAAACTACTCGTGTGCATCAAAGCCGTTTGTTTTGATGCCAAACCTGTTTTCTAAACTTAGTTAAGCATGTTCTAACATGCTTAGCTCGTCACTTTTAGTATAGTGCTTACATAGGGTCGTAAGGTAAGCGATCTAAACCATCGCTTATACTTTCGAACCCGACCCATTTGGTCGATCTTTAGGATCCGACCAAACACATTAGGTGACCATGGCCGTAACCTTCCGAGGTTATACCTTGTGGTCACGATGTTAGGCGTTCCAAACGCGTTCTACGCGAACGACGCGTTAAGGTAGCATCAGCTATCTAAACGGGTCGTAATGGGCCGTGAGCACTTAGGTTAGGTTTCATTTTAGTATGTAGGCTTTGTTAAACCGTATTACACGAGTCTCCATACTCGTTTGGTTTACGAACCCGCATACTATCCGATCCTTCCGATTATGGTCCGGTATATTAATATAGCTACCTAGTAGGTGCCGTTTGATATTCCGCGATCTCGAGCATTATTTGGTTATTATTCAAGAACTCCAAAGCAATCTCAGGTGAGTACATAGAACCCCATCTTTTACTGTTTTCCAAACTGTTTTGGGGTGAAACACATGTGCCTGTCTGTTACTTTCATGCTTTCCATGTTTTCACATCATATGCCTGCTATGTTGTTAGTACATTATAGTACACGATTTCATTACATTTCATGCTATGTATGCCCATTGTGTGCGTACTTAGTACATTGATTTACATGAACATTTTTGTTGCATATGTTTACTCAGCATATGGACACATTGATTTACATGAACATTTCTGTTGCATATGTTTACTCAGCATATGGGCACATTGATTTACATGAACATTTCTGTTGCATATGTTTACTCAGCATATGGACACATTGATTTACATGAACATTTCTGTTGCTTATGTTTACTCAGCATATGGACACATTGATTTACATGAACAATTTTGTTGCATATGTTTACTCAGCATATGGACACATTGATTTACATGAACATTTCTGTTGCATATGTTTACTCAGCATATGGACACATTGATTTACATGAACATTTCTGCTTCGTATGTTTACTTAGCATACTTAGTACAATTGTTTACATCACATGCCTTCATTTTGTTATGACATTTGGTTTGTTTAACATGGGACAATACATTCATTAACATTAGCTACGCCGTTCGTTAGTAGGTAGTGGTACCATAGGAATTGACAACTCCCGTTCCTGAAGTCCTGGGTTTGATAGGATTGTAAGGAATGACCGAATTCGATATACATAACTTAGATAAACCTTTAATTTGTTTAAGGGTTTATCGCCACAGTCTCAAGGCTTGGATGTATGCATATTTCACAATACCGCATAAATGTTAATATCAATAGAGCATGCATTTTTTCCACAGAACATAATGTTGATTTAAACCACGTTTTACTTCAACGACTTGTTTTGTGCATTTTACATATGGTTTAAGTTGATAAATTTCGCTTACCGTACATGATACATTTTGGGATACACATTACATGATTTACATTGAACATAAACACGTTGACATTGACATACACACTTGGTGGTTTACATTGAACATAGACATTTCGACATGGTTTACACAATAACACTTGACATTTGGTTTATACATGAACAATTTACATGCTGGATGGTTTGGGTAAATGGTTAGTGTAACGTGGCGTATGTAATATGATACAAACATGGTGGATACGCCGCTGGTACTTCCTATATATAAATGCTTGTATAGTATTACATATCGTAGTGTTATCCAAGTCATTTCAGTTTAGATACATTACATTTTACACAAATAACATATTCTTCACAAGACATTGTTTTACAAACGAATTATCTTATACAAACTCATTTTACTTGGTTATTCATTTAACCGTACAGTGTTCTCTTATTTATACATATCATCTGATCATATCGTTTTTCAAATGATTTACAAGACAAAGCAAATTACAAGGTTCATGACTAAACATTTTCTCAAACATAAGTCATGAATTCCGTTTTCACAAAACCAATGTATCTCACAGGCATTTTTATGCTGACGTACCTATTTTCACATGTGTTTTCAGGAGATGATGCACAGGACTTATCAAGATATACATAGGCGGACCTGTGCCTTAGTGACTTAAAACGAGTCAAGAACTAGTTAATTTATGATATGTACTATTTGGTTCTTGTTTGAACAATGTAAACTTTCATGTTTGATCAATAAAACGGAACTTCAATTGCCATGGATTTGAAACAATCGATTCTGTTACAACACTCCCCGACGTTTCCACCACGTTTTGTATGTTCTACGTGGTCGGGGTGTGACAATCACCACTGCTATGATTGTCGCCAAAGCCGATTACCACTATCACCTCATATATTGTAATCGGAGCCACCGGTAGTCGGTTCATGGCCGACATCTCCACCCATTATAATCGGATCCATCGGTAATCGACCTCACCGTCCCCACCCTTGTCCGTTCTATTTAACTAAAACTCCTTCATTGGAAAATACACCCGAATCATCATCACCTATACCTACACCCGTCATTGTTGCCATTATCGGAAATGGAGAGGTCACCAGACCTTATCTTTGTTTATGTATCCTTGAACAAAAACAACCACCATATCAACTTTCACCTTCATCCATTTTCCGTCATCAGCATTAGCCTTAATTGTCAACAAAGCTCCATCATCGTTATCATGAAACCACCATTATGATCGCTATTAACTGTAACCCTGAACCACCGCTGCAACTCATCACCATGATCGATCTCTACCGCCATCAACATCGTTAACCACAACACTACCTACAATACCATGGCTGTTACAACCTCCTATAACACCTACGTCATCATCATTATCTTCGAGATCCACCCTCGGCAACCACCCTGGTAATCACCATATCCATTGTCACTATTCATCACAGGAATAACTTCAACAACTATCATCGCCTTCGACACTTTAGCTTATCGGTTTCAACACCATCGTCATTATAGCACCATCATCAATCACCTCCAACAACAACATCATTGTTTCAACACAAAACCTGCTTAAGTGTCGGAAAAAACATCATTTTGGAACTTGTTAACTTTCAGAACCAATATTCAACCATACCTCTATCACCGTTTATCTTGGTATTCCTCCCTCTGTCACCTGGTGGCAGGTGGTGATGATGATGGTGGTGGTTTCTAGAAGGATAGAAACATACAGAGAGAAGAGAGGGAAGAAAGTGTGTGGGTGGGGTAAAATAGTAATTTCACCTTTTATTTAACATTGAATTTAACAGATAAATGACAGGAGGGACGTAAAGAAAAATTTTGTAAGCTACGACGACTCAGATGGCGAAAATTAAGTTTGGGGGATGAAAAGTGATCCTACCATCAAACTACATG
This sequence comes from Helianthus annuus, assembly GCF_002127325.2. Classification (NCBI taxonomy): domain Eukaryota; kingdom Viridiplantae; phylum Streptophyta; class Magnoliopsida; order Asterales; family Asteraceae; genus Helianthus; species Helianthus annuus. The sequence goes on along the minus strand of NC_035444.2, from coordinate 37,993,516 downwards.
GACACAAATTACACTTTACTCAAACTTTTAACTTGAAGAATCTTAAAATCCACTCTTAAATATATTATGACTAGGTTATAACCCCGTGTATTACACGGGTTGAATAAATGAATTTTATATACTAAATAATAAAACAATGTATCTTTAAAAACCCCCCTTTATTGCACGAGTTGAATAAATGTAATTTTGAAAATTAAATAATTTAAATAATAAAAAGTTATATCTATAAGAACTATATTGTACGGGTTAAATAAATATAATTTTATATACCAAATAATAAAAAAGTTATATCTTTAAAACCACGTGTAATACACGGGTTGAATAAATGTAATATTGTTTACCAAATAATAAAAAAGTTATGTATTTAAAAACCCTCGTGTATTACACGGCTTGAATAAATATGATTTTATATACCAGAGTGAGGTTCGGCTACAAAGTCCATTTTTCTTACAAAGAGTACAAAGTCACAAAATACCACAATTTCAGCCATAAAACACACTCAAAACACATAAATAACAAAGTTCTCCTTTTTACCTTCCAAATATTATAATATCATACTTTCTCTTTAGATACACCAGTTGTATAGTACCATGTAATGTTCTATCTCCGACAAATAAAAAGGGTTACATTGAAAACTTGCCTCCAATCGTGCTCTCGGGCATAATATACATATAAACATTTAATCAACGAAACTACGATTTTTAGGTTTTGATCATGATGTATTTATTTTTTATAATTTTTTGCCTTACTGATATGCCTCGGTTTTGCTAACCCGTTTGTTATTAATAATGTTGCTAAGACCCATGGTCCACATAGTCCGCACTTTTCTTTGATGTGCCTCAGTATTGCTACCCGTTTTATACATTTCTAAAATCATAATTTAATAGGTTGAAACACGAGTCAAAAGGTCTCCAATTTATGTGTTTTTACATAGTATTAAATTTGAACATAAGTAATTGTTTTTGGTTGAAGTCATGTTTATCGCGGACATTAGCCTAGTAATAATAAAAATAATAACTATCTAAAGATACAAAACGACTAATCCTTTCTTTCGGTGATTTTGAATTTAAATTATTGTATAAAAAACCTTTTCTAGTTTCGTAACACCATGTTCAAATAATCAGAATTAGTATTTAAACAAATGTTGAAGTGTGTTTGAATAATTTAATATTGTTATTTATTTATATGTTTCAAAAATTCGGGGTGTTACATATTTTTTAATTGATATTAATTATTTATAAAAATAGATGCCTTGAATGAATGACATGTGTCCTCCTAATGGTTTCTTTTATTATATAATACTAGCGGTAAGACCCGTGTGCAAACACGGTCCTTTCTTAGAAAACCATGCATAACACATATTGACAGAACATATAGATATGTGTATAGATATTTTACCAAAACGTGTTATTTATTATAGCTAAAAGACAACTATATAATAAGTAAATATAAAAGATTTTAACAAACTTAATAAAAGATGTCTAACAAACTTAAAGTTTAGATTGTGCAAACATGAGTGGTTTCTTAGAAAAACCATGCATAACAAATATAAACGATGATTATAGATATATTTATATAGACTTATAAATAAAATAAATAAATAAGTCAGTCAGTAAATACTTAAAGTTTAGAGTATAAAAACTTAGAGTTTAGATTCTGCTGAGTCTTGTTTTTCTTCCGTAAATGTCTGAAAAACCATTTTGATGATGTAATCTTCTTGGGCCTTGTCTTCTTTTGTTAATTCATCCATCTGCTTTTCTTTACTTCTTTGATAAAGGATGCTAGCATGTGGAGCAGTGGGTCTCCTGATTAGCAATTTTTGTTGTTTGACTGGAACCGCTGCTTCCGGATAATCAGGCTTTTTAGGAGCAGTCGGATCTCTCTTCCTTAACTCTTCCAACTTTTTGATTTCCTCCCTGACTGCTGGAAGATCTAGAGGATATTGTACTCCTACAGGGTCAATGGCAGTGTTTTGATTGAAGAGTTGAACTGAAGATAATGGAACAGGGTTTCGAATGGTGACAAGGGACAGTGATTGTGTAGATGTTAGAGTTGGGGAAGTGTCATCTTCCACTACATTGTTTGTTATCTTTCTCCTTTTGTGCTTTGGAGAAGTTAGTGGTGTATTTATGAGTTCAGTGGCAGAGATTGAAGTAGTTGGTATCTGATTAACACCTGTTGAAACAACTGGGTTTCCAACAACTGTGGTCACTACAACAGTTGATGTGTCAATTGTTGTTTTCTACTTTTTGGCTGCTGGATTTTGTGATGGTGATATTGTTTTTGGTATGACAGTGGATTGACTGTGGGTTGATGTAGTAGTGATGGCAGTTGTTGAAATAACATCTATTGAAACAACTGAAGTACCAACAACTGTTGATACAACATGATTTTTAACATCCGTTGGTTTGGAGGTTTGATGACAGGAACTTTTGCGAATTTGAGGAGTTTGTTTGGTGGTTTTGAAAGGTGTGGTTTTGCGTTGACTTACTTTTCTGGTAGGCTGTCTTCTTTTAGGTTTAGAAGTACCCTGCTCTTCTTTTTCCATCAAAACTTTCTCCTCCTCAAACCTTTTAGATCCTTTCATGTTTGCCTTTAATGCAGCAAATGCATTTTAAGGCTCATCAACCTTTATGGAACCATCTGGTCTTGGGATTTCTACCACAAGTTTGGACATTAGATCTGGTGGTATGTATAAACCATCTTCTTTTCCCATCTCCCCTTTAGTTTTCTCCCACTTTTTGACATCATCAGGATTTTCAACAAAGATGATTGAAGGAGGAGCAATGCCAGTAGTTTGAAGCAGATGAGCTTTAATGGCTTTGATATCTGTTTGAGTATCTTTGTACCTAGCTTCCATGACATTTCTGACCATTTGAAGTTGAACTTCATGCTGTTGATCTGCATATTGTCTTTGTTTATGAAACAAAGGTTGAAACAGATGCCATAGCTCAGCAGCAGATGGATCAGATGTTGCGGATGGTGCAGCAGTGGGTGTAGCCTTTTGAGCTTGTAACAACTGTTGCAGCATAGTTTTGATTTCTCCAACAGATGTGTAAAGTTTATCAACCCTCTCCATCAATTCTTTGTACTTTAAACCATCACCCAAGTTAATGGGATCATCTGATTTCCCACCAGTGGGGGTTGTTGTCACACCCCAACCAATGGCGGAAACATCGGGATGAGACGAAGTGTGAAGATTGCTCGAGACATCATAACGCTATTTGTGACAATAATTTAATAATCCAAATTTCATTTCCAAACTTCAAGTAGTCATCAATACAAGATCCCAAATAACAACAAGTTTAATCAAAATAACAAACCAACATAACCAAAATTCGATACAACATATTTAAATCTAACGTCTAAAGTGTGTATCTAGGCATCGTGCTACCTCTTTCATTTCATCATCATCAACCTGTAACATGTTTAAAAATACTATTCAATGCAAAAGCAAAGGCGAGTATACAAGTTTGGTACATACATAGCATAAGATAAAAGTGTGAACAATCCCTCATAGCAAGCATGCGATTCAAGATAAACATTAAATATGGCATGTGTCTAACATATCAAACCAAGAAAACGCAACTTGCTCATGACATAACCAAAGTTTCAGTAGAGGCGGGTCGTTAATCCTATAGCGCTACATATGTCAAGGTTTGGCTCGTACGAAGTTAATGATAAGTTCAACACATAAGAATCACCCAAATTTAAAGTATCAAGCCATCACATATACAAGCATGTTATAGGAATGTTCATGTGTTTAGACAAAAGTTCATGTGTAAGTTTCAATAGGTAAACATGTTACACCCCAAAAGTGATAAAAGTAAAAAGGGGGAATACGAGTATACTCACTAAGTTTGCATATGTTTTCCGATTATCCAATTGTTGACGAGTAGAGATTTAGAGTCCGAATGTATAAGGGTTAAAGTTCAAGTATGTTTAGAGTCGAGATTCGGTGTTTAAAACAACATAAAAATAAGATATGAGAATAACATGGAAAATAATCATTTAGTACATATGATGCTTGTTCTTGACACTAGGAAACTCGAAGGAGTTTAGATGTTTTCATGGAACAAGGTTCCATTAGAATCGTGACAAGTTATCATAGTCTAGGATGATGTAATCTAGTACCCCGACATATGAACACTAGTTCATCATCAAAGATTCGATTATTCGAATAATATATTTAGGTTATATAATATATGTCCAATAGTTCAAGCATGAGGTAGAAGATTAAAATCTTCATTTTGGTACCTCTAAATGTCATAGAAGTCATGTAGGAGGTAGGAAGATCAAGTCTTCCATTTAGGCACCTCTATGTGTTCACCACTACACTTGATGTAAAAAAAACAACCAAGGAGGGTCATGAACATACAATAAAGAATAAGAAATATACACACTAACTAAGAGAAATCATCAAATCATGTGAGGATTGTATGTTTGGACAACCAAGTTGTTCCATAATCACTCATGTATCAAAGACAAAGTTTGACATGACTTGTGGGTTAAAAACCCTAAACAAAACACCAAGTTTATGAGGTTTAATCCTCTGATTTTAAATGTCTCAACCTTGTTTTTAAGCTTAACCAACCATGGGATAAGTTGTAAGCATTAGGACATAGGTATGAGATGTGTTGGACACAAGTTGCATAGGTTTAAACAAGTTTTTGATGAACATAAAAACAAACAGAAAGTTTATGGACTATTTCGGGGCATTTCCAGGTCTGATTTCTCCAAGGAGAAGTCTAGGAATCGAACCCCATGATTATACAAGCAAGTAGGAAAAAGAATCGAGTGAATCGGATAAGAATTGAGTGAGTTATGCCCATTTTCGTGAAGGGGTGTCAATCTACTCGAACCCTTGCTTTCAGCTACGGTTTGGAGGATGTTTTGAGAGTTTTTAGTGTTGCAAAAGTGGTAGGGAGGCTGGTTATAAGTGGTATTTATAGGGGGAAGGATTAGGGTTTCAATGGGTTGGGCTTTGGAAGTGTTTAGAAGGGGTTACACCTTGAAACTAGCCCACAAAACCCAACTATATGGGGCTGAATTTTGCTGAATTGGGCTGCCATATTTCTTTATTTTTTTATTTTTTTAAAACATTATAATGAGTAATTTTGTTAATTAAGTTGTGTAATAATATGCAACAATGTTTCCCCTAACTTGTAACAAGGTGAAATATGAAATAAAACATGATTTAACTAGGTAAAAAGTGTAATGTACAAGTTTTATTTACGAAGCAAGTTCCGTATTTTACAACGATTACGATGAAAGAATGGTTATAAGAACACAAGATTTCCAAAGATAGAATTTCACGTAAGGTTTCTAAATGTAGGATGTTTGAAAACGCAGGGCGTTACAGTCTCCCCTCCTTTAGGAAATTTCGTCCCGAAATTTATTCAAGAGGAAGGCTTGAAAGAGTTTTTGGCATAAAGGTGATCATTAAGAATTGAAACTTGGGAAGTTTGAAAGTTTTGAAAAGTACCAAATTTTGGAGAACATCAAGGTAGATTTGCAAGGGGAAGTTTTTAAGGATAGTATAAAAAAATCATACTTTCGTAAATCCTGTTTATTGAGAGGAACGAAAAGGTTTGTTACTTTAAATAAAGCAATAGAGGTATACTAAGTATAGTTACACAAGAATCAAGAATAGGGAGGCTATTTTATAGGTAATGAGGTAAGTTAGGACTCAAATGTTTAAACAAGCTGGATCGCGAACGAGTTTTGTATAAAATAATACGAGTATAGAATGAACGAATGGCTCTTAAAGAGTACAAGTATGTGAATAGCATAAGTGTTGGATAGATGAACATAGTGTGTTAAGGATGAAGTCTCGTCATGAATAATCGGATATAATGCGTTTGTGAGTTGCGTGAAGTTGTATTAGGTCCAAAAGGTCTGCAACACACTGAATTTCTCATGGCACGTTTTACGAAAGTTTGGTAACATGGTGAAAACACTTATATATAGGAAGTACCAGCGGCGTATCCACCATGTTTTAACCACATTACGTCCGTTTCGTTACTTGGGGTCATGTTACGTTCCGTGTCTTACCATACACAGTAGTACACTCTATGGTTCTCATACGCCTATCACTATAATCCCGTGTGCACCCGCGATTATACTGATTGTCGCATGATCCACATAGCTTGTACTAGTTATGTATGAATCAAGGTATACATGAATTTGAAAATAAGAATGTGTACGTAGAAGAATGTCGTATGTAAGCATGTTTATGTTTAAGCATGTATAGGACCCACGTAAGCGAATCCCTCGGATTACGCTCGCGTATAGGTACGAATGTACGAATCATGAGTAAGGATGAAAGTATGAGCATAAGTTTAAGTATGAATACGCATGTATGTATGAGCATAAACATAAAACGTGTAAGTAGTATGTGTACAAGCAGAAGCGTAAAACGTATAAGTAGTATGTGTATGAGTACAAGCATAAAACGTATGAACATAGGTGTAGGTATGAAAAATAAATATTGCGTATATGGTGTACGTTGAGACATTGTAGAGAAAAAAAAAAGTTAAGTATGTAGGTACGAACGATATAAATGATGTTATCGCGAGATATTGACTAAAATGTGTATGATGATGTGCATGTATAGTTGTTTAAACAAAACGTTGAGTTTGTCGAATCAAAATTAGATTGAGCTTGGTTTGAAAGGTAGAATATAGTTTGTATATGTAAAGGAACATAAAGTACTCATTGGTCATGCTTAACGTATTTTGTAATGATTGAAATGCTACTTTTGTTTAAAAAAAAGGAGTTCACGTATGTTGAAAATTGTCGGTCCCCATGAAGTCTTCTAGCCCACGTGTTTTGAAATTTGGATGACGAGTTAAGCGTTGTAGAGAAGGTTTTTTTTTTTAAATAACGGGTTTGTTTCATTTGCATCAAAACATGAAAATTTTGGACTTTGAAAGTTCTTGTGAAAACGTCGACCCTTAGAAAAGAAATTTAGTAAAAGAACTTAGTGATTGTTTAAAAATAATTTTAACAAAGGATTTATTGATGTTGGAAAGAGTATTTGGTAAACGATCATATAACATCTATGAGGTCTTATAAGTAATTGAGAAAGGTTAGTTTGATTTCGATTAAGAGTGGAAGTCTCTAGTATGATGATATAATGTGAACGTGTTTCAGTTAATAAATCAGATGTGAAGTTCATGGGCAAGAGATTCATTAGACCGATTAAATTGATAGGTAGCATTTCGTAAGGTTTGGAAATTCGTGTAGTAAAACGGTAAAGACATGATTAAGAATCTCGTGTATATGATTTGAGTGAAAATGGATGGTAGAATAAGAAGTACGTTTGATAAACAATGTATTTTGAAATCGGTATAAGTAGGTATTTTGAATAATGATAAATGATTTAGGTATAAAACATGATCGGGTTTGCATAATAAAATATTTTGAAAGATAAGTTTTGGGTAACGGTCACCCAAGTAAGGGAATCACCCCTAACTCGTTGGTGAAGTCGTTTTAAGGGAAGAGGGGTGGAGTCAATCGTCAAGGTAAGGAAGTCACTCCAATCTCGATGATACATCTCCACTAGTTGTTACAAGGAATATGAATTTAAATTATATGAAAATCTTGCGTATATAAGTGTATCGAAAAGGTTCGATATGTTGTGCGTGTGAAAAGAGAAATCAAAGGTAAACTCGAGGTTGAAAGATTGCATCGTATAAAATGAACAATAGAAACACATGTTTGACCAAAGTTTGGAGTGTTCCAAAACGGAACTTTGACTAACCAAAGTGGTCGAAAAGTCTTTTGAATTTGAGGAGCATGTTTTGGCCTAATAGGTAAAATACTCTCGCCGACAAGTCGGTTAACGGTATTTACCCTTCCGGTTACTACATGTCCCAAATCAATCGAAATTTCGAGACTTGGCGGGATTTATGAAAAAAATGCCAAGGAGTGGAACTAGTCGACAAGGTGCGGGTTTCACCCCTAACTTGACGATTTCGTATCCTAAGTGTGGTTGGTACTCGTCGGGTCAAAATTTAATTTCGACGTGTTGACGAGGGTCCACTAGAACTTGAAATTTGAGATTTACCATTAAGATGTGGATTTCACTCCTAGCTTAATCGCGATATCTCGTGTAAAAAAAAAAGAATAGATAGATTGAGAGTCGTTCACCAAATTGTGGGTTTCACGCCTATTTTGGTGAATTCGTCTCATTTGTACAATATGAGTGTTGTCGGATTTAGAATAATCGAGTAAAATGCATGAGGGAAGTGTATGTCGAAGGAGATACACAAACAAGTATAAACACATAAGAAAGCATATCAAGGATGATACTTAAATAATGAAATAAAACAAGTATTAACACATAGAGAAATATGTCAAGAATAACACATAAAGAATCGAACAACGAAACAAGTGTTAACACATAATAAAACAAGCATTAATGCGTAAGAATAACATGTCGAATATTACACATGAGTAACATACATGTTTAAAAGAGCATAAATAAGTAACAAATAAAGTATCATGTAGTAGTCCAAGCAAAACATACGAATAAGGTTCTAAAACTATAGACTAGGGTAAAGCATTCCTACTTTTCCTAATTCCCTATAGTTATGGCTCTGATACCAATCTGTCACACCCCAACCAATGGCGGAAACATCGGGATGAGACGAAGTGTGAAGATTGCTCGAGACATCATAACGCTATTTGTGACAATAATTTAATAATCCAAATTTCATTTCCAAACTTCAAGTAGTCATCAATACAAGATCCCAAATAACAACAAGTTTAATCAAAATAACAAACCAACATAACCAAAATTCGATACAACATATTTAAATCTAACGTCTAAAGTGTGTATCTAGGCATCGTGCTACCTCTTTCATTTCATCATCATCAACCTGTAACATGTTTAAAAATACTATTCAATGCAAAAGCAAAGGCGAGTATACAAGTTTGGTACATACATAGCATAAGATAAAAGTGTGAACAATCCCTCATAGCAAGCATGCGATTCAAGATAAACATTAAATATGGCATGTGTCTAACATATCAAACCAAGAAAACGCAACTTGCTCATGACATAACCAAAGTTTCAGTAGAGGCGGGTCGTTAATCCTATAGCGCTACATATGTCAAGGTTTGGCTCGTACGAAGTTAATGATAAGTTCAACACATAAGAATCACCCAAATTTAAAGTATCAAGCCATCACATATACAAGCATGTTATAGGAATGTTCATGTGTTTAGACAAAAGTTCATGTGTAAGTTTCAATAGGTAAACATGTTACACCCCAAAAGTGATAAAAGTAAAAAGGGGGAATACGAGTATACTCACTAAGTTTGCATATGTTTTCCGATTATCCAATTGTTGACGAGTAGAGATTTAGAGTCCGAATGTATAAGGGTTAAAGTTCAAGTATGTTTAGAGTCGAGATTCGGTGTTTAAAACAACATAAAAATAAGATATGAGAATAACATGGAAAATAATCATTTAGTACATATGATGCTTGTTCTTGACACTAGGAAACTCGAAGGAGTTTAGATGTTTTCATGGAACAAGGTTCCATTAGAATCGTGACAAGTTATCATAGTCTAGGATGATGTAATCTAGTACCCCGACATATGAACACTAGTTCATCATCAAAGATTCGATTATTCGAATAATATATTTAGGTTATATAATATATGTCCAATAGTTCAAGCATGAGGTAGAAGATTAAAATCTTCATTTTGGTACCTCTAAATGTCATAGAAGTCATGTAGGAGGTAGGAAGATCAAGTCTTCCATTTAGGCACCTCTATGTGTTCACCACTACACTTGATGTAAAAAAAACAACCAAGGAGGGTCATGAACATACAATAAAGAATAAGAAATATACACACTAACTAAGAGAAATCATCAAATCATGTGAGGATTGTATGTTTGGACAACCAAGTTGTTCCATAATCACTCATGTATCAAAGACAAAGTTTGACATGACTTGTGGGTTAAAAACCCTAAACAAAACACCAAGTTTATGAGGTTTAATCCTCTGATTTTAAATGTCTCAACCTTGTTTTTAAGCTTAACCAACCATGGGATAAGTTGTAAGCATTAGGACATAGGTATGAGATGTGTTGGACACAAGTTGCATAGGTTTAAACAAGTTTTTGATGAACATAAAAACAAACAGAAAGTTTATGGACTATTTCGGGGCATTTCCAGGTCTGATTTCTCCAAGGAGAAGTCTAGGAATCGAACCCCATGATTATACAAGCAAGTAGGAAAAAGAATCGAGTGAATCGGATAAGAATTGAGTGAGTTATGCCCATTTTCGTGAAGGGGTGTCAATCTACTCGAACCCTTGCTTTCAGCTACGGTTTGGAGGATGTTTTGAGAGTTTTTAGTGTTGCAAAAGTGGTAGGGAGGCTGGTTATAAGTGGTATTTATAGGGGGAAGGATTAGGGTTTCAATGGGTTGGGCTTTGGAAGTGTTTAGAAGGGGTTACACCTTGAAACTAGCCCACAAAACCCAACTATATGGGGCTGAATTTTGCTGAATTGGGCTGCCATATTTCTTTATTTTTTTATTTTTTTAAAACATTATAATGAGTAATTTTGTTAATTAAGTTGTGTAATAATATGCAACAATGTTTCCCCTAACTTGTAACAAGGTGAAATATGAAATAAAACATGATTTAACTAGGTAAAAAGTGTAATGTACAAGTTTTATTTACGAAGCAAGTTCCGTATTTTACAACGATTACGATGAAAGAATGGTTATAAGAACACAAGATTTCCAAAGATAGAATTTCACGTAAGGTTTCTAAATGTAGGATGTTTGAAAACGCAGGGCATTACAGTTGTATCACTGGTTGACTTAGGAAAAGTTTCCCAAAAATCATCCATTGATGCCCCTTATTCTCGGTACTGTGGACTTCTTTCTTCAGCAGAGCTTACCATTTTAAGGTAACCAGCATATAATGGAAACACACCAGTGGACATTATGGTTCCCAAAGAAGAAATTGCCTTCAAGGGAATCTCACTAATGAAACTATTGTCTAGGTGTAAACCAATGGGTTCAACAACAGTAGTAGTTGCTCCACTTGAACTACTGACAGGAATAACTTGTAATTCCTGCAGTGTAAGTTTCTCAACTGTTGGTGGGTTAACAGAGATAGAGACACCAGACTCAGTCACTTGTTGTGGTATATTCTCATTGACAGGTGATTGAGAAGAACCGATTTTTATCTGAGCTATATCAAGTTCATCCAACAGAGGTATCATTGATTGTGGTGTCCCTGTTGATACAACCTGATCCTTTTGAGAGGATGCAGGAGGAGTTCTAGGCTCAGGTTGAGATCTTTCTTCCATCTGCTGTGAGGAAGTAGCAGCAGTGGTTTCAGATGACTTTTGTGTTATCACAGGTGTTACCTCTGGGATCTCGTCTTCCAGAGTCACCTTTTTGGTGGATTTGGAGGGCTTTTGGATAGTTTTCTTTTTGGTCTTTTTGGTGATTTTTTTGTGTGGGTTTCACAGATGTGGTTGTGCTTCTGTGATCACCAAGAGCAGCGGGCTCAACAACAGGGGCCTGGGGAGCAGTTGTTACTGCTAAATTCTGCTCAGGTACCTCTGTTTGGGTTTTTAAAGATTTTGACAGCCTTGTGAATGTTTCAGAAGTTAGACTGTTTATTTGAATAGGATTTCCTTGGATAAGCACATGTGCAATATCCTTTGAAAATTTCTTTTGAAGATAAAAACTTAAAAACCTTGGAAACAATAAAAATGATTTTTTATTAACATTCTTAACCATATAATTGAAAATTTCCTGAGAGTAGTTAAAATTTTGTTCAGCCATGATAGCATAGCCCAGTTATTGAATTTTCATTGGTATTTCATTAAAAGCTGTTGCTTTATTTGACACACACATCAGGAGGGTATGGAATAAAAACCTCGGAGCAGGAGGAAAACTGCCCTTTTCTAAAGTATCCTTTTTCATTTCTTCTTCATACCCTATCTCAGAGAAATCAGTTTGGTACTCTGTTTTTGGGAAAGAGCTTTTACCTGTAAGATCATTGATTTCAAAAACCTCTGAAATGGTTTGAGGTGTGATGACCACCGGAATTCCCCTTATTGATGAAGTAATAGCTAAGGTCTTTTTGTCCTTAGTTTCAAGCTTTGCATTTTTCCAGAACTCTCGTTGAGTATCCACGTAGATGGTTTCATTACAAGTCAACAAAATTTTATACTTTGAAGATGAAAGTACATCAATTACGGAATGAAAACCTGTATTTTTTCTTGTTTTTACAAGTGTACTCACGAAGTTATGACGGATATTGAATGGCAGATCCATGATAAGTCAAAGATAGTTAAGAACGAAGGAAAAAGATGAGTGATTTGAGAGAATTTGATGAAAACTGCTTTTGAAAGGAATTTTGAAATCGACTCCACAGTCAAAACCCTGTTTGGGGTTTTGATCAGGGTTTTATAGGTGGAAAAACTGAATGCTGACGTGGCAGCGGATACAAAAGATCTGACGGCTAAGTACTGTCCACGTGAGAACCTCTGATGAATAATGGATGACAGTTGTTAGGAAACCACTGATGAATCAATATCAGTAGTTTACAGTGCTGAAAATGAAAACAATAACTGACTATAACTATCAGTGGATAGACTATCAGTGAATTAAAACACTGACCTTTAACAACAGTCATTTTATAAACAGCGGTTCAAGCATGTTCCTTCTCCCAAAAAACAATATTTTAACCCATCAGTCGTTTCAATCCCCTTCAACCTCCACAAAACACTATTTTAACCCAACACTGCTTTTAAACCACCATTTTAACCAAACACCGGTTTCAACATCAGTTTTCTCAACAAAACAGCGGTTTTAAACCACCGGTTTCAACATCTGTTTTCTCAACAGTGGTTTTAAACCGCCATTTTAACAAAACAGCGGTTTCAATCACAGTTTTCTCAACAGTAGTTACAAACATCTGTTTTCATACATCTGTTGACCAAACTCAAACAGATGTATCAACTACTGTTTTATTTTCAAACATCTGTTCCCAATAACAGAGCTTTGATAATTTAAACATACCTTTGCCAATATTACAAGCTTTTACACTCTCAAACCTAAATATTTTTTTACTTAATTTAAATAACAAACATGGTTAATAATTTTAACAGAACTAATTATATAAAAACTATAACTGTCAAACATCATACAAAGTTCATCCATCTGTTGACCCAAGTCAACAGATGTATCAACCACTGTTTTATTTTGAAACATCTGTTCGCAATAAAAGAGCTTTGATCATTTAAACAGACCTTTGCCAATATTACAAGCTTTTACACTCTCAAACATCAATATTCATTCAAAAAAAATTTTAACGCAGCAAATAACAGAGCTTTGATTAGTAATTTTAACATAACTAATTATATATAAAATACAATTGTCAAAACAGCAAACAGCATTCACTAACATACAGGATCCTAATTCCTAATCAATTGGTGAAACAGTAGTCTCGACAAGTAAAGCTCCTTTCGGACCATTGAAGTTGTCAACATGTTGGAGGTATTTCAGAAGTCCGTTGCTGAGTTCAACTTCAATCATATCGCCCCAGATGCTTGTTATCAGCCATTTGTTGTCTTCAATTATATTAGTCCTTCGGCGCTGTAACACCACGTAAAAACGTGTCCAATTATACATAGACACGTGTCCTAAACTCCAGTTATGCGAAAGATTTAGTTAAAGGGACTAAAGTTGACAACAAGTGAAAATATGCAAACGAAAGGACTAAAGGTGTCAATATGCCAAACTTGGGCCTCTGAATGACCACACGTGAAAGAAATATTCTTAAATGGGTGATTGATTGGGTATGCGAAGCCGTTTGTGAAAATAATCAGAAGATTATAAATTACATGGGTTAAAAGTGTCAATATGTCAATTCTGACCTCTGAGTGGCCTTTTAACAAAACCAAGGCTTCGTAATATTCAAATATACTCCCGAGAATGTGTGATAAAAATTTCACGTGATTCCGAGATCGTTAAGCATGATTTCCAAACTTTGGGCTAAAAGCGTCAACTTGATGAAACTTGCATTTACAAAGGAATTTAACGAACCCGAGACTAACGAAGTTTGTTTATACCTACTTGGGCTCCAAGAAAGTAATTACAAGGGCCTTGATTGTCAAAAATGGAGTTAAAAAGGATTATAAACGAGCAGGGACTGAAACTGCCAGCTTTTAAAACTTGTTGGACTGGTAACATGGGTGCTCGCGTAGCGCGACCATGGGACCATTTGTCTTCGCGCTACGCGACGGCCTTCAGTTGACAGAAAAGGACTGCCAGGTGCGGGTTTGGCTGTTCCACCGCCTTAGTCTAGTTTGTAACGATGTTTGGAGCTATATGTCGGTTTAATTCACTAGCTAGGACACCTGGAGTGATCCTAGGGCCCCCAAAAACACCTGGAAGTGATCAAGATCCATAGAAATCCCTATATAAGAGCACCTCCTCTTGTGTCCTTAACTCACATTTGCAACCATTGCTTCTCTACTCATCTCTGGAGCTTGCTAAGGACTTGGAGAAGATTTGAAGTGTAGAAAAGATTGCTAGGACCATTAGTAAGCTTCTAATTACTCCTTTAAGTTGTTTAATTAGTTTAATTACTTAAAAGTCAAACTTAGTGCATAATTAGTTTGACTTTCGTTTTAATTACATGTGGCTTAACCACTGATCAAATTGAAAGTGGTTATGAAACCACATTAGTATAGGTGATTAACCCCTAAAAGGGTGTCTCCTAATTATCTCGTTTGACTGGTTAATTGTCGGGTCAAAGTAGTTTGACAAAAAGTCAAACTGGACAGAAATGACAAAAATGATTCTAATTAATAAACCAGAGGTTCTAAATTATATTATAACATTCTAATGACTTGGTAATGATTATATAAGTATGTTTTATCAGTCCTAATCCGACAATTAATAGTCTAAGGTCAGTTTATAACCGAAAGTCGCAAAAGCTTGACTTTTGCTATGACTTTCAGTTCTGACCCATTCAAGCTTAATTCTTCCATGTTTTAAGCTTCCATTAGGACCACTTTACATTGTAGTATAACCCTATGGAGTTATATTGCATGGTGCCTAATCGTTTGTAATTTATGCTCTTGATCGTAATTATGCTCATTAATGCCTAAAACGCCCTTTTTGCATAAAATCGAGATTTTTAGCAATGTGAATGAACTAAAACCTTTGCTACTGATATTTAGGCATGTCCCGAAAATTTGACATCAGTTTGGGGTCTAGAATGGGAGTTATGCTCAATAGCGTAATTAAGGGACTTCTTAGTAATTAGAAAGCGTAATTAGCATGAGGCCCATCTAAACCCGATTTTTATTACCAAACTTTTTACCTACTGATGTTAAATAATATTTTGGGATTTTTAAAGATTTTTATTTATTTTTAAGCTGAACTTAACATAGGATTATAGTCTAGTTTCGGTAATTACCAATTTTACCCTTTTCATGCATAAAATGAGTTTTATATAACTTTTTGAAACCAAACTTTTTGCTACTGATCCTAAATGATAAATGTATTATTTTGAACCCTATAAACTGACCAAAATATCAGATTTCCTATCTTTACCATATTAGCCCTTTAAATCGCATATTTAGCGTTTTTAGCACCTTGTATGGGTCAAAACTATATCTATCATATAAAACTCATAACCTACTGATGTTTTAAACTAATTTACATAATATTACAGTAAGCTAATGTTTTAAACTCAGAAACTTATTTTTAACCCCTAAAAGCCTATGTAAAATTACCAAAATGCCCCTACGGTGCATAATTGGTTATAAAAGGTATATTTTCCATATATTAAGTATCCTACTGATATAACTCAATAAAATACATGTTTTCATTAATCTAATCAGACCTGGAACTCAGTTTTATAAATAAATTCTTTTATGAGCATCAAAATTACCAAAATGCCCTTTTGGGACTTATTTTGGTTTAAATTGCTTTTTGGGCATAAATGTTGATATACTACTGATATATTGACATATTATGAGCATAATAATGATTAAGACCTGTTTATAGTTTGTCCGGTTACCCGTTACGCTTCTACGCGTTCGGATCGGTTTACGTGACTAGTTTACGTAAAATAGCCGAAACGGGCTTAACCTAGTTATTAAAACCTCATTTTCCAGAATGTATTTAGTTTACCCATATTATACAAGTATCCAAGCTTGTCGGGTCTAAATCACATTCTACCCCGGTCTCCGTTTAATCTACCGGTTAGGTCCGTAAGGTTTCTTTCTAGCTAGTTGGTCTAAGTCTCCGACTTAAGTAAAGACCCATTAGCATCCTAATAGATAATTAAACCTTCTATACAGATTTATAGCTTCCGGTAAAAAGTATCTTTCAAGAATCTTAGGAATTTACTGCTACATCAGGTAAATACTTTTAACTTATTTTCCCTATATGGGCTTGGGATACGGTATATTAATACCGCTTGGTCGGGTATGGGATTATTATGTCGGATTGTGATTTAATAAATCCGCATAACCCGTTTTAATCTGTATTGTTTGATAACATAAACATTTGGGGGTTAACGACCGTGTCCTGGATATCCTTGGCTCATTTAAGTTATTAATGGCCACGACTATGCACGGGGTGCAGACATGCACCCGACAGATGCAAATGCTAAATATTAATTTACCCACAAGTTGGGGATAACTCCTTTGTGGGTTCTATAAGTGGTGAGTCAGTTAATCATGTCCGGCTTACAAACCGGCCCCACATGTATGACAAGCATGTAAAACTGTATACAAGATTTTAATAAGATTGTCCCAAGTTATAAAAGATTTGTGCCTTGTGCATCTAAATCAATTTTCTTAAATGTTTTCAAAATGAGTCAGTTAAATTGTATTTACCAGTGTATACTGACGTATTTTCCTAAAGACTGATTTGACAGGTACTTATCGAAATAGGCTGGAGCTATAGGGTGTTGTAGAGGATCTTGCAAATCCCATAGATACCCTGAGTCTGTAGTTTTTGTTTCTTTGTACTTTATGATCCGCCTGTGGATCTTATTACATTCCAGTCTGTATTTTCTTGTATTCGAACATCGACAGACAGTATGGTTTGTAATAGTTTATTTACCCAGCCTTCCGCTGTGCTATATTATTGTGTGTGTTGACAATGATGATATCAACTACGTCACGATACTCCCCACCGGGCCCACCGGTAATACGTGGAAATATTGGGGTGTGACAGGCGCCTATCTACATAATCAACTACACGAGGATTATTGAAAACAAACACCTTCATCCAGCCTTCTTCTTCATATCTGAGCAAATCAGCAGTTAGCTCAGCAGTCTTTCCAATAACAATCATATGCAACCTCTTTGCGATGGTCAAAAATGCCCTTGGAAAGGATTGACTACAATACTCTCGGGAAAATGAAGCATTCTGAAAGTCTCACTTAGAACATCAAAAGCAACGATGTTCCTCTCACCTAGTGGATACCAATAATTTGAAACCATAAAATATATGGTTTTATCAGCATACACTCCTATAGACCATGAATAACCACTTGAACCATAATTGTTTACGCTACCGAAATTTATTGTTCTCCATGACTCACGACGTCGTGAGTAAACACGAGCAGCAGTTATATTACGGTAACATCTGATGTTCAGCACTTTCAGATCATTGAAATGATCAAAATAAATTCCACCAGTATCAGAGTTTCGATGATGATTGTAATTGAAGTAGTCATCACACAAAACCTTATAGCGCCTGGTAGTTGGATTCCAAAGAATCAACTGACAGCCACTGTCTTGATTGCAAACTAACAACAAACCATTAAAAGACGACAGAATACATAAGTTGCTAGGGTGGACATTGTTAAGAAAACTTAAAGTTTTGCTTCTAACAACATCCAAAGTACCAGCAACTACGTCGTCAATGACAATTGACGTGTCTTTAAAGGATAGTAGTTTCTTTTGTACTGAATCTCCTATTCGGAGAGCATGCATCATCTGAAATGCATGACTTGATAATTCCCTATAAAAATTCTTTGAAAGACATTTGAAACGGCCAATATCTTCTGTAGATAGCCTTGTGAAAATCTCGTCAACAATCACTTGAAACCCATTTTTTTCCATTCTGAAGAGAGCCTTGTGAAAATCTTGTCAACAAACTTTTGAAGATGATTGAGTAGATGGATGAAAACGGTAATGATCAAAACCACTGCCCAATGTATTTTATATACCCAATGAAGGCAATTATGACTAAAGAATATGATGCGACAGTCGTTAGGCTTTTAATGCATTTACATGGGAAAAAAAATAAAATTAAACACATTATTATAATTAAAAATAACCTATTCATTTACCTATAAGACGCCTTTAACATAAGAAAGAAGTGATTGAGTGACGTGCATTAATTGCAAAGTACATATCCCGAGGCATTTTGAATTTGAAATTACCGGCAATTTCAAAACCGCTGCTATGGTATATGTTTACCAAAGGAAACATCTGCTAAGTTATAATTTCTTAGCTATGGGCAGTAGTTTACACTCTTGAATGTGGGCCAGAACTTTGACATTTAAATATAGAGCAGTAGTTTGAAATTAAATGTATTTTAACTCAGATAAAAAATCTAAGAAGCATAAAAATTGACACATCAGCAATCATCATTTAGTCATAATTCAGATAAAAAATCTATTCATTTGGAATACAAAGATATTCGGAACATCTGTTTAAGCCTCTCCTGTTTCCAACAGTAGCAAGTCAATCAGATGTTGGCAACAACAGATAATAGAAATTGACAACAGTAGCAAATCAAACAGCCATTAGATCAGCAGATGATGATTTAGAGCAGATGCTCTCTATACAGTAACAGATATTGATACAATATCAACACCTAATCTGATTAAAATCAGAAACAATTTCACTTATACATCAAGAGTACCAATCTGCAATAATCAGATGATAATAAAAATTAGATAATAATACTAATTCAGCTTAAAATTACAACCAAACTTTAAAATCTAACAACACCACCAAGAAATTTACGAACCTAACATGAAAATTTAGTGCTTTAAGCTACAAATTTAGTGCTTTTAGCTTTAAATTCCATCAATGTATATCTTCACATCGCCATGTACTCCACAGAAGTACTCAATTCATCAACATCAGGTTTCTTATCACCTGATCTCTCGTTAACAGATCAAGATGCAGCAGTAGCGATCCTTTCTTGCGTTTAGTAAGAACTACTGCGGGTTCTACATCATCATCATCTGCCCAAAATCATATACATAATCGAGAATTAGAGTATATCACTTGAAAATTAAGAATTAAAAATTTTAAAACTGGAGTAGCAAAAAACACATACTTTACACGAAGTTGAAACAATGACACTACAAACAACTGTAGAACAATCATCGTCATCATCATCTGCAGGAAAGACCATTACTCTAGAAAGACAAAATGTTATCTTACAGCAGTAGGAGATCCTTTCTTGCGTTTAGTAGGAACTACTGCGGGTTCTACATCATCATCATCTGCCCAAAATCATATACATTTAGTCATAACTCAGATAACAAAACTTTATGCCCAAAATTTATGCTTCTTTTAATACATACCTATAATAACCCGCAGCAGATTATATGAATTTCAAACAACTGGGATTAGACTGAAATATAAACCGAGAATTAGAGTATATCACTTGAAAATTAAGAATTCGAAATTTTAACACTGGAGTAGCAAAAAACCAAGCCATACTTTACACGATGTTGAAACAATGACACTGGAAACAACTGTAGAACAATCATCATCATCAACTGCAGCAGATCATTCACAATCAACATTTAGTCATAACTCATATAACAAAACTTTAGTAAAAATAAAAAAGAAAACAAACCTAATCATATATATCACATTACCATGATCAAGGAAAACCACATATCCCCAAAAAATTTTCTGAAAGTGGGACGGAGAGTGCTTCAGTTTTCAGTTACCTTTTATGAACAAATGCCGACTATTGAGAAGAAGGGGTTTGAGGGAGAGATACATTAGAAATGTGGTTTGAAATTTTGAAAGTAGAGAAGACGTTTATATAAGAAGATAATTGACAGAAGTAAGTGAGTGACATGTAATAATTGAAAATTACATATCCCCATGCATTTTGAATTTCAAATTACCCGCATTTTTCAAAACAGTTGTTGCTCGGTATACATTTACCAAAGGAAACATCTGCTACTTTCAAAACAGCTGTTGCTCGGTATACATTTACCAAAGGAAGCATCTGCTACTTTCAAAACAGTTGCTGCTCGGTATACATTTGGAATGTGGGCCAGACCATTTGAATACACAAGACAGTGGTGTGAAATCAAATTAAATTGATTTATATATTAGGCTTTATGATGTAATAATGAGATAAGAAAAGCCTTGTTGGACATGCTCTCAAGCTGACACATCAGCTTTTCTTATGTCACTTGGATTTCTCCTTTTATAGAAAGTATAGATAGATATAGTGTCTATATAACACAACAAAATAACCTAAAAAATCTAACCCCCACCCCCACTCCAAAAACCTAAACCCCCTCCCCCCAAGCTAAATGCTAAAAACTAACCCCCCCCCCCAAAAAAAAAAAAAAAACCTAAGAAAATCTAAAAAAATCTAAAAACCACACAATTTTTTAAATATTTTTTACTTAAAAATCGCTACTTTTAGTAGCCAAAAATTTTTTTTGATAACGAAATACAGCGAATTTTAAGTAAAAAAATGTAAACAATATATAAAAAAAATTGTGTGTTTTTTAGCTATTTTTAGGTATTTTTGGTTGTGTTCACATTGGTTCTCGCAGTTCTTACAATAAAGGGTGGTTCCTAACGGAACCTTCTCATATATATATATATATATATATATATATATATATATATATATATATATATATATATATATATATACACACACACACACACACTAGGTTATCACCCGCGAATACTCGCGGATCGGAAAATTTAATTTGCATTAATCGACTTGTCATTAAATAAAATAAAAACACTTGTTTTCAAAGGTTTTTGATGAACACGTTTGAGAGAGAGAATACGAACAAATTTGTGAGTTCTTGATGTTATTGTGATTATGTGACCTTTATCTCTCTAGTTATCTCACCTTATATACATCCAAATGGAAACCCTTGATTAGATAATAAGGGTAATTACGTCCATCAAATAATTACTAACTAATCTAATAAGGAATAAACATATTTTGATCAAATGTACAATATTAATGATAATTATAGTCTTCTAGTTAAAATAATTTATGTAGTATAAGACGTTGGCCTATCGTTTTAATTGCACCCATTTAGCTGTTATATTAAGTGCGACACTACCACCGGTTACAGCAGCAACTACAACACCACCACCAAATGGGGAACTGAAGCCTGAAGCCTGCCGGCATCAATTAGGTCTGTGATATCTTTACCCTTGACTTCCTTCGGTAACAATTCAATTCTACCTTCATCTTCATCAGCTCCAACTACAGTTTACAACTTAAAGGTTACTTCAAATTTTGCACAAACCACATACATGAATTAGTTGAAGTAAAAATTGTCACCCCTAGCTCAAACAGATAGCACATGTTTCAAAAAGAAAAATTAACATATTTTGCACAAACCACATACAAAAACTGATTGACCCTAACAAAAAGAAAGCAACATATTGCTCGATTTTTTTATTAATATATTAAGAGCAAAATTCCGATAGAGAAAAACACTCGAATTCAACAAACATTAGCACTCAAGTCTCTAAGCAACAAAAAACGCACCTTATTGAAGCAATAATAGAGAAATTCTAAAATTCCTATCAAAACATAATCTATATTACCACATTATACTTTTGAAAACGATAGCAACTTAGCACAATATTAACTACTTTAGATTCAATTATTTGCACAACTGCTTGACGCTTCTTTAAGTAATCTATTACCTCATCCAACATTGAAGTTTTATCCGTTTGTATAAAAACATCCTGGGTTAGGAAAAATTAGTTTTCAATAATAAAAGGTACCAAAACAATATTTTGAAACTCGTTAGTACCTTCTTTCCCTTCCCACAATAATTTATTTGTTCCGTTTCATCAGTATCCTAACTTTGTCTCCATATGTATTCATAGTATTCGTGTAAAGCTTATTACCTTTTAATTCTTAATGAGATCTCAGTTAAAAAATGTTTCGTAAACTGATACAAAATGTTATATTGTTTGTTTTTAAATTATATTATATTATGTTTATAGTTGAATTTTCAACTAATAAAATTCATAAACATATTATAAACAACGTGATGAAATCCTTGCACGACAAATGATAAGTTGATTAAGTTAAAAAGAAAAAAATATTGATTAAAAATGATAGATTTATTCATATATATAAAAAAAAGCATATAAAGATCAAACAACCACGTCAAACAAACTGAAATATTCAAAAAAATCAATGTTTAAAACGTAAAAATCATAAAAACTGCTATGAATTCATAGAGATGGGAGCTAAGTCTCTTTCTTGCTAACTTTCTCCGAATCCTTGACGTTACTTGGAGTTGGAAGAGTTGCAGACGTCAACCTAGCCTGTGTAAATTTGCTAAAAAGTTTAGTGAATGCCTTCTTCTCCATTATATAAAATGAGAGTAGCAATCACCTAATGCAGAATCTGAAAAAATGGTTTTATGATTACTTGGATGGCTTAAAAACTCCGAACCCAAGGAGAAAGATTGGTAGGGGTATAGGAAATTCTAAGGGTTTGATATTAGGTGATGCCCAGCAGATTACTCGAAAATGATCTCATATATCTTTACTGGCATCAAGAATCAAGATATTAATATACTATATAATCTAAAAATATATCATAAGTAATATATTAAATTTCTTAGGAACTTTATATTGTTAGAATTGTAATTGAGCATATAATATTTCAAGTCATTTTGGGTTAAATTTAAGATTAGGTTTCAGGCAATAAGAATCAAAACAGGTAACTTTTAAACCATAGAAGTTCTTAAACAGATATCCCTTATATCAAAGTTAGTGATGAAGAGTTTAGTAATCTATAACATCAAACTGTTTCTCAAAACCCATTTCTTCGACAAAATTATCATATGTAATATATAAAGATAGGTGCTCAAAAAAAGTTTCAAAATTTTAAAGTTTTTTTTTTCAAAAAAACCACCCGTTTGACCCGAACTTATTTTGCTCCAAACCCATATTGATTCGAACTTAATTAATATTTATTTAATTGAACTGAACTCATTTTGCTCAGATCCAGTCTTAACCCGAAATCAGTTTAATCCTAACGCCAGAAGTACAAACCTGGAGAGCAAGAATTCTGTCTTCAACTGTCTGGACACTGTAACAGGTCGAGTTTGACCGATTCTATGAGCTTGGTCAATGGCTTGATCTTCAGTAGTTAGATTCAAACACAGATCGTAAAGAATAACATGAGATGCAGATACCGTGTTCAAACCAAGATTCCCAGCTTTCAGCGACATCAGCATAACAGGTACCTGTAACGTATTTCCTCTCTTAACAAAAATGAAAACACTAAATTCGCGAATATTTGGCTTAGAATAACAACCCATTTACTTTTGAATGGTTCTGATTAGGATTATGTTATTAATCTAAAAGATCAAATAAAAAAGCTTGGTGTAAAACGGATTGAAAATCTCCCAAAGTGAATCTTTAATTAATAAAACCTCCTAAATCATTTTATTTATGCAATACTAAAATTTTGTAATATCATTCAACGCTAATTTGTTTAAAAAAAAACTGATTGCATTAAAGTTTAGAACCTTTTTTACTTAAGGTAGCCAAATTCCAACTTTACTACTTCAAGATAAGTTAACAGGTTATCTTAACTTACTATGGCAAATCAACCATTTGGAAACTTCAGTGAGATTTTTTTAGCCCTATAATAATAAGTTGGTTAGCCTTACTTGTTTCAACTCATATAGGAAAAATAATTTTATTTAACCCAAACATTTATCCGACCCACCCATTTTGCTAACTCTAGCAATCAGTAGACTTATTTTCATGTAATAACTATAAAGAATAGGAAGCCACCTCAGGATCAGTGTTGAAATCTTTAACTGCACTATCCCTTGCAGATGAAGACATTGAGCCATCAAGTCTCCTATATTCAATACCATACTGATTAATGGTGAAGGGCTACCAATAAAAGCAATTGTAAAAATTCATTAAGCATTTAAAAATATATTTGTAGGACCCATCTATCATATTGAATTGTAAAAAATTGATAAAGATATAAATTTAAAAAGTCCATAACTTAATGTTGATAAAAATCTAAAATGTAATAAATAAATGTGTACATGGGATAAGTTAGCCACTTACCCGATTTATTAATGGTGGCAATGAAAATTTGGTGTTCTCGTGATCCCACTTTCCCTTTAAGACATCAACAACCACTTCTTCTAGATGCATGAATCTTATTGCACTCTGCAACTAATAAAGATCAACTGAGAGTATAATCTAAATTATTGAACCAACAAAATCATATTTTTTTCAAAATTCAGTTCCCATACAATGTCCAATTTAGGGGTCTGATGGCCAATCTAGAAGAATCATTTCCATACCAGTTAATAAAAAACTAATCATCTCATGGTAAAACAAAATAACCTATTCACCCCTTATTAACATGTATCGTATGCAAAGTACAACTCTTTATATTTATTATTAAAAAAAGTAGACAAACGTTGATGGGCCAACATGGCCTGACCCATTACCAAACAAAAAGAAATGTAGTTAAAAATGTTCACCATCTGGTGTCGTCGTCGATGTAATAAAGCTGTGAAGGCTCTTAAGATGATGTAGATTGGTACAATGATTCCTCAAGTTCTTATCCCATGAACAATCTCTCCATACCTCTTCTCATCAACCCTTCCAATGATGTCTTGTGCTCCCGATATGTCTTTATAGGCACCCTTATAACCTACAACATCAATCAACTAATCAATCCCCGCTTCCATAATATTTAATTTCGAATCACAAAATTCATGATCTGATATAAATTACATCCAACATGCATTATCTTTTCATGGGAAACTAATAGTCAAATATATGCAGCACTAATGATGTAGGACTATTTCTTCACATTTTATTGATGTGAAGCAGGAATTAAAAAGGTACCAATCAAGCATCTTAACAAATTACTTTATAACATCAATAGTTAATTTAAATGCTATATAAACTAAAGTTTCCATTTTTGTAAAAAAAAAGGTAAAGAAAACAAAATAAAAAATTATTATAATCTCTCGTTGACAAAGAGTGTGGATGGGCCAATGTGTACATACCTCGGTGTAGTAATTGGAACCCTTGTCACCAAGAGTGACCAAGGACATAGCAAACCCCATCATCAACTGATAGAAATTCGAGCACGTTATCACTGACTTTGATCACCTCGCATTTATCCTATATACCCGTGATCTTCTAATTGTTAACTATCAGCAAAAAACCAAAATTGCAAGAAGAAATGTATAAAGCAAACATGCAAATAAAATTAAAAAACCAACTAAAAAGTAAAAAGAGATCTGGTGGTGCACCGAGGCTCTCTACTTCTTTAGGCTTCCAATACTTGCGGAGAAGGATATCATAAAGGAGATACCTGTTGTTTGTAGCAAGAAGTTGTGGCTTGACATAAGAATGAAAGTGTATGTTTTCAATTTATCCTTACACAAAGATCTAAAGTACCATCACTACCACCACCAATCATTTTGCAGGCAACTATCTTGTTTTATCACATTCGATTCTCAGGTCATCATCCATGTGTAAGCAACACAATATCAAGCATGTCTTCATGAATCGTACCTATAGCAACACCATCAATAGGCATTTCATCGAACACATAGATTGCAAATAAAGACAGACATATTTAGGGTTAGAATCAAACGCGAGGCATTTCATCGAACACCTGGTGGGTAATAATTTCAATACCTGTTCGGTGATAAGTTGTTGTTCCACGGTATCTTCCATTGCACAAAAGAAACCTTGATTTTGAAGACGTGTTGCTCATTATATTCACCAGAATCACCAGCGTAACTATCCAAGCCCAATGGAACAACTGAAACAAAAATACTAAAATCCTAAAATTGATTAAACCCTAATTTTAACATCAAATCGGTATTACAAAGTTAAATCAAAGCAAGATAATTATAAAATAAACTCACATTGGAGTGAAGAATTGAGAACCCACAACACCTTCATCCTTCCATGTACCATCGTACCGTTGATTTTGACTTAGACCATCCAAGTGTTAGATATAGAATATTGAACACAAAACCCTAGAGCCGTAAATAAACAAACAAAAGATGAACATAAATATTTCAAAATCAAACACTGATCAAGTTGAAAGCCGATTGTTACGTGGATGATGAACACTGGAAGATAAAAAATAGTGCCTTTGTTTCGCAAATCGAAAGAGATAGCCCTAGAGCCCACACTTGCCACTCTTACACCACCCCATAGCAGTACGGACTACTACCGCCACTACTGCAGATGTGAAGAAAACACGCCACGTCAGCTGACTCCCCCCCCCCTTCATGAATAGAAACAGTTGTGGGTTTACTCCGGTCTCTAGCACATAATATAAATTAAAACGCAGGTTATATGAAAACTAAACGAAAGTCGCTAAACTGGCCAAACCGCAAGGACAAAAAGGGCATTTTACTCTCTAAAATTTTAGTAACACAACTTTATCACATAAATAAACAATAAAGGTTTACCAGTTCATATGGATTGAAGCAAATCATTAAGATTGTATGGATTAAATAGAACTTTAGTGGTTCTGGTCAACCTTTTGCAACAGGAACACTTGGACATCTAGCAATCTCATATTATCCTCTTGCAAATGAAAACATGTAATAATCATGCAAAAAATGATTTAAGTCCAAACATGTTTAAAAACTTAAAAGTTAAAACTAATGGAGACCTGCCAACAGATCAACTCTTCGAAAACCTAGCCGTCATTGCTGGAGGCGACGGTTAGAGCATTGTGTCCCAGTTTTCAGATCTGTAAAAAAAACCACACCAAGAATGATGGAAAGAATAGTATACTAATTAAAACCCTAAAAACTTACATGTATTCATCTCCTGCGTTGCTGTGCTTGAATCCCTCAATTGCATGCTCTAGACAAATTAGGAAACATTAACTAAAACCTAAGCCAAACAAAACTACCAAATTAATTCAAAATTAAGGTATAGGGCAATAACAATATACAAAAAACACAAAAAATCAAGAATAAAACTCATATCAATCAGGTTCTTCAAACCACCAGCAAAATCAAGTGAATCAAATGACCCGACATATCATTATTACACTCGGCATCAGTTTCTGATGGAACAAAACACATCAATTTTGTAACAAAACTCATACAAAAAGACTCATGTTTTATACCAGATGTTTTCAAAACATGGATGAAGAACAATGAAATCTTTAGTCGAACGTTTCTGAATTCGATCAAAAATACAACCAATTCAGTTCTAATCGAAACACGTCAAACTGTAATTATGATTTCAATCAAATTTTCATCAATCGATTGTTCTAAAACTACTAAAATCTATTCAATTCAGACCTGGTCAACTACAAACTCTCACACATAAACTGATCTCATTTTTTCGTTTTTACTGTTTGAAGGAAAACAACACAGACCAACTCTGCTATTACCCAGTCGGCTTTTTAACTTCTTCTGTCGTTACTACGATATCAGATTCCGTTTAAATTTAAACAATCATCAACAACTCAGATTCGTTTTAAAGCCAACTTGAAATAAGATCTGAATTTTATGATATGCTACAAATCGGGTTCGCTGAAGCTGCTGTTAACAACAATCACAGCTTAAAACAGATCTAAGAATTCTTAGACTCAAATTTATTCCAAAACACCGCTATTCCTCTCAGATTTGAAATCTCGATGATACACAAGAACGTAATGATATGACGATGACGTTAAGCAATGCAACAATACTCTTCGAACAATCAAGTATTCGTTTTTTACAAAATAATATAAACAAATCAGATTTTTTTTTGTTCGAATAACTACACTAAAGTAATAGCAGATCTGAGTTCATCCATTTTTTTATTAGATTGCTTTTTTATTGCAGTTTCAAGAACAAACGACAACTTCCAAAATACATCTTTAGAACTTACCCATTTTTTTTACAAAAGTTACCTTTTATGAGCAAGGCCAAAAAGAAGATTGTTCTTGCTTGCAACGGCTAAACCTTGAAATGACAAACACCAACATCAATTAGTATCCCTATGATTATAGGTGATATATTTAAAAGGGATTAGGTAACAACTATACAACTCACCTTTCTGCATACCACATTATCCAAACATGACATGTGAGGCATCATCTCCACATTCTCTATGTCATATGAAACATCAATAATAAAGTCAGTAATCAAAGTGTATATCATATCCATCATATAGTCAGAGTATGCATTATATAACCAGTACTAAAATATAATCAAGTAATCATGACCGGCTCGTGCTCGTGTTAGAAGAGCGGCCATTAATTAATTACAAAAAATCAACACGCCTATTCAAGATCCAATAAGTTTACAACAATGTAGTCGAATTCCAGATTCACAAACTTCGAAACATAGACCGAATTTTCACAAAAATAAAGCTCAAACTGCAATAAAAAAGTAATCTAATAAAAAAACATTATTTAAAATGTGCCGCGAACAGAAATTCAACTCGGAGTAAAGATGTAATGATACACAATAAAATAATAAAAAAGCTTTTTTTTTGTAGTGGAACCACTCGTATCTTTGTCTAATTTCCAGTGGCATCCTACAAATAACCGCCACCCATCGTCCATGTATACCTTCACCTCAAGAAAAAAATAACTGTATTTATGAGGGGAGTATACCCGGATCCATGAAATACAAAAAAACGAATAATTGGTTAGTAATTGCTTAAAACAAAGATCTTTTGCAATGTAAGCTGCAGCTGAGCTTGATTCGGAACGCAAAACTGATGACTGAATGCAAAAAAAAAAGATTATAATTTGAATATTACCAGATCTTTTCGGCTCTGTTTCTTGATTTGATCTCCATTTTCAATTGTTTCTGAAGCTCAGCCACCTGCATTTTTCAAGAATCATTAGTCGTCGTAATTTGGCATGAAAAATACATGCACTTTCCGATCTAAGCAGGATAACACCTGTTTTAGGGTCACCAATCAGGAACTACGCACATTAGAATTGCAACAGTGTAACTGGAAATTGTAGCACCTGATTCGAGTTCCACGAAGTTCTCCGCCATCTTTAAGGTAGTCAACGGGTTAATAGTGACTGGCAGCACATTCCACTGATGTGCCTATAGAGTGGACTTCTCCAACACCCTCATATCCCCCAACCACAGGCACCGGTAACCTCACAGAGTACACACCTACAACACAACATAAAAACCCAATGTACATATATCCAAACAATAATATGTATACACATCATGATCTTATACAATTAAAAAACACTCATTAGCAGTGTCTTTGTTCACATAGACATTTCCACAAATAGGTAGGCTACATGTAAATGATGAGATAGCTAGGGCTTCATATAATTCAAAATTAGCTTCTTATATGAATGAAACAGTAAACCAATAATGATGTGTAACATGCAATCATCTTTAAAATACAGACTGGTTTCAGATTTAATTTCAACAAAATAAGTAATCACGAAACAACTAAATAACACAAACAGATTCATCAATTAATCAATCAAATAACATAAGGAGATGATAAAAGGTGTATAAATAGAGCAGATTGATCATACAACTGGTCCGTGAACAGGATCTGAACCGATGAATTCTTGCACATCGGCGGCAGACCATGACGGAAGAGGGTTTTCACGGCGGAGATAAGGGTGATAGCTATCCAAGATCCTGAATCTCTCACTCCAGAAATCTTTGACTCCTTGAAATAGCGATTGCTCTGAAACTCCTTCTTTCGCCATTTTTCCGATCTATCTCCAACTCAAACGCACTTTCTTTCTTGCTTTTTATATTATATTTCACGATTGCTTTTTATATCTCCAACACAATGAAGACTCGACATTCCACCACCAATAATTGTGACATTAGGGTCGTTAAATACAGGGGCATTGAAAGCAAATAAAACCTGAGTGAACTTAGAAAACCTCAATGATGATTGAATCGTTGCAAACCCTAATTACTCACAAATCCTGATTAGAAAACCTGTAGGTTTACATACCTGATGGATTGTATTGTCTGGATCGTAGATGATTCAATCAGAAGGAAACGCCGTCATCTTGTGATCTTGAGGAACTGATGGAGGATCTTGGCGATGGCGATAGGAGGGAGAGAGAGCTGCAACTATCTTTTTAGGGTTTGTAGATGAGTAGTGTGAAAGAAAAATGAGAAAAAAAGAAATATAAAGGATCCGAATAACATATCACGGTGTATTTGGAAACCATTAACCCGATCCAAATCCATTCGGATCCCGCCACTTTTTTGTTAAAATCGTGAATGTAGAAGCCATTTCTGAATTCCCTCCTAAACTCACCATGAAAAGTTGCCACATCAGCAAAAATGGTCAAAATCAAATGCCACCTACCCCAAATTATAACACCCCGTGTTTTCGAATGTCAAAGTCAAAGTCAAAGTCAAAGTCCAAGTCAAGTTTGACTTCTTTGACTGTAGATAGTCTATCTTATGTTTTGTATTATGTGGAGTAAGTGTTGCTTATTAAAAGAATTGAAGTAATCGAATGTTTAATCGACGCAAAACGATTTACGATTGTGAATAGTAGGAAGTAACAATGCGATAAAGTTAATCAATCAATAATCAAGCTAATCGAACCATCAAACAAACTCGAGACTCGAATTATGCGAATTTGGTGTTATATTACTTGTGTGTGTGTGCCTTATGTGTTGCTTGTGCGTGCTTACTTTATGTTTTGTGTGGTATTCAATCGAATCAATCGAAACTCGACTCGAAACTCGACTCGAAACTCGAAACTCAGTCGAACTCAATCGAAATCAAAATCGAATATGGGATGTAGATGCTTGTTTGTAGATATAGTGGTTGGGATTAAAAGTTTTTGAATAGGAAACTCTATCGTACTCGTATCGTCTTCAATCGAAATCGAAATATCAAAAATCGTCGCCCCGAACACTCGAAACAGGCTGTGGATCGATCAGGCTTCTAGCCGATCGAACAGCCCAGCCGATCGGACAGACTGTCCAATCGAGCAGGCTGTCCGATTGGGATGCCTGGCCGATCGGCCAGCCCTTTCCTCTTTGGGAAGCCTATAAACAGGCCTGTCTTTGTCATTCTTTCCACTTTTGGAAACTCTCTGACCGACCAGCTCGTGCTCCCCTTCTTTTCTCAGATTTCTTTCGATTTCGGTAAGTTTTCATCCTAAATCTTGTACTTTCTTGATCAATACATGCTCCTACACCTTTCTATCTTTCAAATCTTGATTTCTAACCGTGAAATCATCAAGATCTAAGCATTCTAGGATGATGTCATCATGGTGTTCTTCAAGAACTTCATGTTTTGGCCTCAATCCACCAAGAATCACTTGGGTTTAGCCGATTTCCACATAAACAAACTAAGATCTATCACAGATCAAAACATTTACATGATGTGAAGGATTGAAAGAATGAATTCCAACTTTCTTTCAACTCTTTTACACTCAATACTTTCAAACCGGTAGAGACGGAGCTTGAGCCAACTCACTAATCACTCTCATGGTTGTGTGGTTCAAGATTCGGATTCTATCTACGAGATTCACCGACTTCGGGTTAAACGTTAAACTACCGTTCCAAACCGTTCACCGGTCGGATTTGGGTGATTCCTGTCCGAGCAGGGGAAACAAGTAAGAACGAAGGTTCCATGGTTCATCTCGTTATCAAAATATCTCAATAAAACGTCAAGCAATCAGAACAGCCAAATGTTAGACGAACAGGCCGACCAGATCAGGATGCTGACCGATCGGACAGGCTGTTCGAACGAACAACCCAACCGATCGGACATGTCAGCCGATCGACCAAGCCAGCCGATCGGCTAGCACATGACCCCACACTTTGACAATTTCATGATGTATAGTATTGAACGAAGTGGTGTTCGATCGAACGAGCTGTTCGACAACATTACTTATCGGATCATGAGATACTATGCTTCAACCTTTAATCGATTTTCAACTCGTTCGACGTATTGGAGTGCCACCCGATCGAACATGTTGTCCGATCAGGTGACGTCCAGCTGAGGACTCACTATCGAAGTGTCTAACCGATCGGTTAAGCCGGTGTCACACCCCGATTTCCACGTGTTCACCGGTGGGCCCGGTGGGGGATTACCGTGACGTAGTTGGTAACAATATAGTCAAACCACACAATATATAAATGCACAGCGGAAGCAATAAGATAAATATATTTCAACCTTTGAATGTAATATCAAAGTATCACAATTGTTGAAATATAATCCACAGAGGATCAAAATAAAATATAAGTATTGTTCAACAAACGTAGGCATCTTAAGCTTGCGAGACTCTTTATTGATGCTAAGGAGAAATATCCAGCAAATTACGCTTAGAACCTGCATTTAATCTTTTTAGGGAAAATACGTCAGTTTACACTGGTAAATACATTCAACCGACACTTTTGTAAAATGTTTAATAAAAATTGATTTGAATGCACAAGGCACAAACTATTTATAACTTGGGATAATTTATAATTAAATCTTGTAAAAGAATTACATGTTTAGTATGCGTTCGGTCGCCCGGGTCGTGCCGGGTTAAAGGTTAATAGACACGCCACAAAGCATAAAGTCGTGGCGGGAAAACCAACGCTTACACCTTTAATAATATAGGCACATTACGGGTGTACGCCTACACCCGTGTGTCGGGGTCGTGGCCATTTCGTGAAATGATGCCAAGGATATCCGGGACATGGTCATTAAACTCCCAAAGGCGTAAAGCCAACAAAACAAGTTTTTAAACGGGTCACATTGATAATACCCAACTACTAATGAGTTGGGGTCAATTTCCCGACAAAGCGGTATTTTAAATACCGTAACCCAAGCCCGTATAACGGAAAATAAGTTAAAAGTATTTACTAGAGCAAGTATTAATCCTTAATAAACAATCCAAGTTTCTTTTACTGGTCTCCTATTCTGGAACAAAGGTTTAAATCAACCTATTAGAATCCTAACGGGTCTTTAATGTAGCCTTAGCTAGACCGGTTGGTTTCAAAGGATAATTACGGCTTAATCGCGTGAAAGGCGAAAACCGGGAATGGAATGTGATTTGGACCCAACAAGTTTGAAGACTTGTTCCATATGGGTAATATAATCACACTCTGGATTTTGAGGTCAAAACAATAAGGTTTGACCCGTTTCGGCTAGTTTATGTAAACTAGTTACATAAGCCGAACCGTGCGCGCAAAAGGCGTAACGGGTAACCGTAAGAGTCCTACACAAGTTTCCTAAGTCAATATGCTTTAAAGAGGTTGTGGTATCAGTAGGATACCTTCCATAATGCCCGTAACGAGGTTAAATCCATTATATGCCCCGTAGGGGTATTTCGGTCATTGTAAGGACTATAAAAGAGGTTTCTGAGTTCTACAGGAAATCTGAGTTTTCCGAACAGTTTGTAAAGTCCAAAATACTCTATTTATTATTTAAAATCAATAGCAACTGGAATCGGGTCAAAAGACCTTGTAGAACTCAAGTTATGCTCGAAAAGGGTATATTCGGTATTTACCGAACCGATGCCATAACCGCAGGTTATGAGCAGGTTAAAAATAATAAAAATCTTTAAAAATTCCAAAATATTATTTTACATCAGTGTGTAAAAGGTTTGGTGCCAAAATTTGGGTTTAGATAAGCTTTATGCTAAATGCGCCGTTTAATTACTAAAGTTTCCGTAATTGCGCTATTTAGCATAACTCCTATTCTAGACCTCGGATTGACGTGAAATTTTAGAGACATGCTTAGAATTCAGTAACTAAGAGTATTGTCCTTTCACATGTCCAAAATTCTTGTTTTAAAGTGAAAAGGGCGTTACGGTCAACTTTTAAGCATTTAACGGAAATGTGTTAAAGACTCGGACAAACTACGAACCGGTCACAGAGGGTTATACCATCATGTAACCTGGTCTTAAGAGAGTCCTAAGGCATATCTAAATCATACCGTAATGAGTCAGAACTGAAGTCAAAGCAAAAGTCAAAGTTTTGCGACTTTCGGTTCCGAACCGGGTCAAAACAGTAAATGGTCGGATCAAACAAGCTGAGACTAGTTAATATACTTATTATCATGTTATATGAGTGTTAAAACAGATTACACGCCATCTACATTACTGATTATGCTTAAAATCGCAAAATAGCATTCTGTTGACTTTTTCTAAGCAAGTTTGACTCGACATTCGGACTAGTTATTGTGGGAATCAGAGGGTGCCCTTTTAGGGGTTTAATGCCCACATGATTACCAACATATAACTACTTTTGATTCGACAAACCACTGGACCATTTGTGATTTATCGTCAAGTCAATCGTTAATTACGACGGATTGACTTTTAGGCTATAACTAAGCAAAAACTAAGCCATAAAGGGTTAGGCATACTTACAGAAGCTTGGTGCACAACCAGAGATGTTAGAAGAATGCTCTTGAGCTCCAAAAGTGGTCAAGAAAGCAGGTTTGAGGTGTGTTTCAAATGTGTGCACTACATTGCCTTTTATAGTGAAAAATTGTGCATAAGATCATCACAACTAAGTCTATAATTGCCCATGGATGATCAGCAGCTGTCCCTGAGTGCTAGGGGACATGTAGGGGGCGCCCATGCTGCCATAATTGCACCCAAGGTCGGTTAAAACATCAAACAGTGAATCTGTGCATGTTTTCTGCATCTGGCACCTTGACGCGGCCCGCATTAAGGATCAGGCTAGGCTCACGCGGGCCGCCTGAATCCTTATGTCAGGAACCGGATCTTCACATGGCTCGCGGCCCGCATTAGCTTCCTTGTTTCTCTAACGCGGCCCGCCTGAGGCCTGTAAATCAAGATTTTCAAATCTTTTGCCATGATTAGCCTGACCTTTCGGTTTCGAAGGGGTAACTTTGCGATTTGGGCCTCGATTATTTACGAATAAGGGCCTCGTGACTTTTACCCGCGACGTTAAGTCCCCGGTTAGTTTAATTATTATCCGAAAAGCCTTATCTTTCATTGTTGACGCTTCTAACCCCTTACATACGGAATTGATCATAACTTTCTCGTTTTAAAACGGAACTTCGCGAAATTTATATCGTATATTCTAGTGAGCATAATTTACTGTTACAAAGCCTCGGGTATGTCAAAGGGTCACTCAGAGGTATCATTTCAACATGTTGACACAATTAACCCCTGTAGTTTGTAATCTCTCAATTTCTTCCGTATTTCATTCCGTACGATCCATGATTTATCCGTTTGAAGGTACGAGCATCATTTAGGGTTACTGTACAGTGCATTTATCCCTCGTTGACATTTTTAACCCTTGAATTTACATACTTTCAATGTTTGTCAACTTTAGTCCTTTATTCAGTATTTATCACCACGTGTAAACTCAAGACACGTGTCAATACGTTATTGGACGCAAAAATTTCGAGGTGTTACATCCTCACCCCCTTAAATGAAATCTCGACCTCGAGATTTATTGGAATAGATGAGGGTACTTCTCCTTCATCGTGGACTCTACCTCCCACGTGTACTCGGGACCTCTACGGGCATCCCATTTTACCTTCACAATCGGTATGTACTTCCTGCGAAGTTTCTTGACCTGTCGATCCTCGATCGACACAGGTTTCTCAACGAATTTTAAGTTCTCGTCGATGTGTACATCTGTATGCGGTATAACCAGTGATTCGTCAGCGAAACACTTCTTCAGGTTACAGATGTGGAACACATTGTGGATACCACTGAGCTCTTCCGGTAAGTTTAGTTTGTAGGCAACCGATCCGACACATTCGATTACCTCGAAAGGTCCAACATATCTCGGTGTCACACCCCTAATTTCCACGTGTCACCGGTGGGCCCGGTGGGGAGTATAGTGACGTAGTTGGCATCATCATAGACAAACAACACAATATATAAATGCACAGCGGAAGCAAAGATAGATTCATTTCAACTTTAATAGAGTGTAATATCAAATATCACTAATTAGTTGAAACGGATCCACAGGCGGATCAAAAAAATAAAAATAAGATATTGTTCAACAGATTTATTGTCATCCAAGCTTGCGAGACTTATTGTGGACGCTCTAGAAGACAGCCAGCCTATTTCGTGTAGTACCTGCACTTAACCTTTTGGGAAAATACGTCAGTTTACACTGGTAAATACAATTTAACTGACTCATTTTGAAAAAGGTTGAAAATTGATTTAAATGCACATGGCATAAAAATATTTTTATAACTTGGAATAATTATGCAATATAATCTTGTAAGGGATTTACATGTTACTTATGCGTTCAGTAGCCCGATCCGTAGACCGGGTTAAAGATTAATAGACACACCACAATATAGAGTTATACACTGACGGGTGTACGCCTACACCCCGTGCTCAGGTCGTGGCCATCTCGTAAGATGATGCCAAGGATATCCGGGACATGGTCATTAACCCCCCAAAGGCTTTAAGCAATAAAACACATTCAAAACAAGGCATCTCAATAAATTTAACCTCTATTCGATTAAAGAATTCGATGTCGGACCAAGCGGTATTTTATATACCGTATCCCAAGCCCGTATAGGGAAAATAAGTTAAAAGTATTTACCTTGGTAAGTATAAATCACAACTAGCAAGTGAAGGTAGCTTTTACTGGTTCTTCTATTCTGGAACAAAGGTTTATAATAACCTATTAGATTCCTAACGGATCTTTATTTAAGCCTAAGCTTAGACCGGTTAGTTCTAAGGACGATACGGTTCAAACGCACGATTAAGCGAAGACCGGGTAGAACGTGATTTAGACCCGACAAGTTTGAATACTTGTATAATATGGGTATGCTAAATACATTCTGGATTTTGAGACAAAAATGATAATGTTTGACACGTTTCGGTCAATTTATGCAAACTAGTTACATAAACCGAACCGAATGCTAAAAGAGCGTTACGGGTAACCATAAGAGTCATATGCAAGTTCCCTGAGATAATATGCTCTAAGTATGTCATAATATCAGTAAGTTATGTTCTATTATGCCCCGAATGAATTTAAACTTAACTTATGCCTTATAAGGGCATTTTGGTCATTTAAAAGATTATAAAAGAGTTAAATTCGTAATCTGAGTTGTAGGTCTGATTCTTACAGTAAAAATACTTAATTTAACATATTATAACAGTAGGGTATGACCCATATATGAAACTTATCATTTAAAATCAAACTATGTACCTTAGGGGTATTTTGGTAATTTCACAAGGGCTAAAAGTGTCAAAACTGGAAACCTGAGTTCAAAAACTTATAGTTACTGTTGTTTTATAAAAATATGCTAAGAATATCAGTAGGTGTCAACCTTATATGTTTAATATGGTTATAGTGCATACTAGGCGTTTAAAACGCTTAAATAGGCGATTTAGAGCCGTTTCCGGATTTTCAAAAGAAAGCTGATATTTTTATATTTCCAGAATGCTCAAAATAATTTATTTAACAAATGAAATCAGTGGAAAAAGGTTTGGGGTCAAAAAGATTTATAAAACTCATTTTATGGCTTAAAAGGGTAAATTCGGTATTAACCGAATTAAACTTAGGGACCTATGTTATGCTCAACCAAAAATTAAATAAAAATCATCAAAAATCCTAAAATATTATATTACATCAGTGGGTATAAAGTTTTATATCAAAAAGTGGGTTTAAATAGGCTATCCGTTAATTACGCCGTTTACTTAACATAAAGCTTTCAAATTACGATATTGAGCATAACTCTAAATCTGGACCTCAAACTGATATCAAATTTTTGGTGCAAGTTTATAAATCAGCAACAACCATTTCTACTCTCTCACTTTTTCAAAAATTGCGTTTTATAGCAAAAAGGGCAAAATAGTCATATTTAAGCATAAACCGGTAACATGCATATGAATCGGACAAGTGTTGAACCAAGTTTGTAAAATCTCAGAGAGTTGTACATATATAAAAATGGTCCAAAATAAGCTTTAAGGCAGATCTCAAACATGCATGCACGGATCCTAATCGAGAGTCAAAGAAAAAGTCATTTTATGAGACTTTCGGTTCCGATCCGGGTTTGGACTGAAAATTGTCGAGTTGATCATGATGAAACATGTTCTTACATTCATTACAAAGTTATTTTGATGATCAAACAGGTTGCATGTGATCTACATTACTATTTATGCTAAATTTTGCAAAAACACATTCTGTTGACTTTTTAAGAAAAACTTTGACTCGACAATCGTCATGCTTAGAGTGAGAATCTGAAAATACCCTTTTGAGGGTTTGTTACCTACATAAATACCAACTTGTAGGTACTTTCAATTCGAGAAATGACTGAGCCATTTTCGTTTAATCGTAAAGTCAAACTAAATTTACGACGGATTGACTTTCGGTAATTAAACTAAGTTAGAACGAATTTGAGAAGGGTATGAACACTTACAAGAGTCCTAATAAAGCTTAGAGATCACTAGGAAGGTGTCTTGTCGTCCAGAAAGCTCCAGGAGTTGATCTTGTGAATTTTGAAAATGCAAGTGTTCTTGGTTACAACTTCAAGCTCCTTTTATTCAGGTTTTGATCTGATTTAGAGCTGCCACAATAGCCTAGGAATGTTGTAATATGGTTACAAGTGCCCCTACATGCATGTAAGTTGATTGGTGAGGCTCTGGAGTGGAGAAAAGCTATACACAACTCGAAATCAGACCTGCAACTGGCAGTTGCCCGTTTTCTGTCGCTGGGCAGGTCACGCGGCCCGCTTAAGGGTGCCAGGCGGGCCGCCTGGCTTCATCTGATCCACAAAAACCTTTTTAAAGTTTGCGTTTTGGTCCTTGGTCCTTTGTTACGAGGTTTTGGCTATCTATCTTGCTCATTAAACCCTCAAACATGATTTTTAAGGACCTTGGGACATTTACAAACATGGTAAAGTCCTTGGTTAACTTTGCGCTCATCCGAAAAGTCACGAAATTCAACGTTGGCGCATTTAACCCTTCGCATACGGTTTTGATCATATCTTTCTCATACGATAACGAAACTTCATGAAATTTTTACCACATATTCTAGTGAGTATATTTTATCATTACAAAGCTTCGAGTTTGCCAAAAGATCACTCAGAGGTATAAATTCAACATGTTGACACATTTAGCCCCTGTAGTTTGTAATTCCTCACTTTCTTACATTTTCCGCTTCGTATGATCCATGATTTATCCGTTTGAGATTATAAACATCATGTAGGGTTATTGTAGAGCCTATCTTTCCATTGTTGACACTTTGGACCCTTATAATTCCATAGTTTCACTGTTTGTCAACTTTTGTCCCTCTAAAGTATGTTTTCACATATCCAAAGCCTATGCCACGTGTCATTGCATTATTGGACGTAAATTTCCGAGGTGTTACATCCTCACCCCCTTAAAAGAAATCTCGACCTCGAGATTTGCTGGAACAAATGAGGGTATTTTTCTTTCATCGTGGATTCTACCTCCCATGTGTATTCGGGACCTCTACGGGCATCCCACTTGACCTTAACTATAGGTATGTACTTCCTTCGGAGCTTCTTCACCTGTCGATCCTCGATCGACAATGGTTTTTCCACAAACTTCAAGCTTTCATCTATGTGTATATCTGTATGCGGTATAACCAGTGATTCGTCAGCGAAACACTTCTTCAGATTACAGATGTGGAACACATTATGGATAGCGCTAAGTTCTTCAGGCAAGTTTAACTTATAGGCAACTGATCCGACGCGTTCGATAACCTCAAAAGGTCCTATGTATCTCGGGCTCAGCTTACCTTTCTTACCAAATCGCATCACTCCCTTCCAGGGTGATACCTTGAGCAATACTTTGTCACCTACTTCGAAGTGAAAAGGCTTACGCTTTGGATCAGCGTAGCTTTTCTGCCTATCTTGGGCAGCTTTCAAGCGATCGCGAATCTGGACAATTTTGTCCGTTGTTTCAAAAACCAAATCTGGTCCTGATAACTGAACTTCCCCTACTTCTGCCCAACAGATGGGTGTTCTGCATTTCCTACCATATAACGCCTCGAAAGGCGCAGCCTTAATACTAGTATGGTAACTATTGTTGTAGGAGAACTCTATCAATGGTAGGTGGTTATCCCAACTGCCACCTAAATCAATCACACATGCTCGAAGCATGTCTTCCAATGTTTGGATGGTACGCTCACTCTGTCCGTCTGTCTGCGAATGGTAAGCCGTACTAAAGTTTAAGCGCGTACCCAAAGACTGTTGGAAACTTTTCCAAAAATGAGAGGTGTATCTCGTATCTCGGTCAGAGATAATCGACACTGGTACACCATGTAGAGCTACGATCTTATCCACATACAATTGAGCTAACATGTCAGAGCTGTAAGTTTCCTTAATGGGAAGAAAATGTGCTGATTTGGTTAGCCTATCTACTATAACCCATATAGTATCGTTTCCCTTCCTTGTCTTGGGCAATTTGGTGATAAAATCCATTGTCACCATTTCCCACTTCCACGTGGGAATTTCAGGTTGTTGAAGCAAACCTGACGGCTTCTGATGCTCAGCTTTGACTTGCGCACAAGTCAGACATTTAGCTACATACGCAGCTACAGACTTCTTCAAACCAATCCACCAGTAGTTTGCCTTTAGATCCTGGTACATCTTATCAGCACTAGGATGAACGGAATATTTGGAGCTGTGGGCTTCCTGGAGGATAACATCTCGAAGTCCTCCATAAACAGGAACCCATATTCGCCCATTCAGTCTTAGCATTCCATCCTTGTCATAGGATAACTGCTCCTCAGTTACTCCTAGTTTTTCTTCAGGATAGTTAGCTTCCAACACAGCTTCCTTCTGTGCAGCTAACACCCTTTCAGTTCAAACTATTCCTTATTTCTATGCGCTTGGCATTGATTCTTATTGGCTTCAC
Organism: Helianthus annuus; assembly: GCF_002127325.2. Classification (NCBI taxonomy): domain Eukaryota; kingdom Viridiplantae; phylum Streptophyta; class Magnoliopsida; order Asterales; family Asteraceae; genus Helianthus; species Helianthus annuus. Next base: position 37,952,425 of record NC_035444.2, on the reverse strand, counting down.
TCTTTCTTTTCTGCTTAAGGCGTCAGCAACTACATTTGCCTTGCCTGGATGGTATCTTATCTCACAGTCGTAATCATTTAAAGTTTCCATCCATCGTCTTTGTCGCATGTTCAATTCCTTCTGATTGAACAAATGTTGAAGGCTCTTGTGATCCGAATAGATTACACACTTTGTTCCATACAAGTAGTGTCTCCAAAGTTTCAGTGCAAACACAACGGCACCCAGTTCCAAGTCGTGGGTGGTGTAGTTTTTCTTGTGCACCTTTAGTTGTCGTGACGCGTAGGCAATGACCTTGCCTCTCTGCATGAGTACACAGCCCATACCGGTGTGTGACGCATCGCAATACACCACGAAATCTTCTATACCATCGGGCAATGTTAACACTGGTGCATTGCTCAACTTCTTCTTCAGAACGTCAAAGGATTCCTGCTGCTTAGGGCCCCATTCAAACTTGATCTTCTTACGTGTCAACGAAGTTAGGGGCGCAGCAATCCTTGAAAAATTTTCGATGAATCGCCTATAGTATCCTGCTAATCCTAGAAAACTGCGAATCTCGGTAGGTGTCTTTGGCTCCTGCCAATTCATAACTGCTTCTACCTTAGCGGGATCTACTTGGATACCACGCTCACTTACCACATGTCCAAGGAATTGGACCTCTCGAAGCCAAAATTCGCACTTTGAAAATTTGGCATAGAGCTTCTCATGATGTAGAAGTTTGAGAATACAACGAAGGTGTTTCTCGTGGTCAGCTTGGTTCTTAGAGTAGATAAGGATGTCGTCAATAAAGACGATGATGAATTTATCCAAATAAGGCTTGCAGACGCGATTCATGAGATCCATGAATGCGGCCGGTGCGTTAGTGAGCCCAAAAGGCATCACTAGGAACTCGTAATGTCCATAACGAGTCCTAAACGCTGTCTTGTGCACATCTTCATCCTTGACCTTCAACTGGTGATAGCCTGACCTCAAGTCGATCTTTGAAAAGTAGCTTGCTCCTTGTAATTGATCGAACAGGTCGTCGATCCTAGGCAAAGGATACCTATTCTTGATGGTGACTTTATTAAGCTCGCGGTAATCGATGCACAGACGCATCGATCCATCCTTCTTTTTGACAAACAAAATCGGTGCTCCCCAAGGAGACGAGCTAGGTCTAATAAAACCTTTAGCTAACAGATCATCTAACTGCGTCCTTAACTCCTTCATCTCCGTTGGTGCCAACCTATATGGTGCTCTCGCTACTGGCGCCGCACCCGGAATGATGTCAATTCGAAACTCCACTTGCCTATCCGGCGGTAAGCCAGGTAGTTCGTCCGGGAAAACTTCAGGGTAATCCGAAATGACAGGGATATCCTCAATCCTTGGCTTTGGCTCATCAACAGTAACTTGTGCCATGTAAATGACACAACCCTTCTGCAGACATCTGGATGCCTTGAGCATGGACACTTGCTCGGGCAATCCATGTTGGGTATCTCCTTGGATAGTGAGTGCCTCACCGGACGGAGTTTTAACTACTACTTGCTTTCTGTTGCATAGAATCTGGGCTTGGTTATGCGATAACCAATCCATACCTATCACTACGTCAAAACCGGCTAGCTTAAAGGGAAGTAAGGGTAATGGAAAAGAGTGATTCCTAATGGATATAACACATCCATCTAAAACAGTTGAGGCGGTTTCTATGGTCCCATCAGCTAATTCCACCTCATACTTCACACTTAAGGCTTTTACAGGTAATTTTAACAATTCACAGAACTTATTATCTACAAAGGACTTATCTGCTCCAAAATCAAACAATACTCTAGCAAAAACATCGTTTACAAGAAAGGTACCTGTAATCACGTTGTCATCTTGAACAGCTTCCTTAGCGTCCATCTTGAAGACTCTTGCATTGGTCTTCTTTCCATCATCGGCTTTCTTAGCGTTCTTTGGGCAATTAGACTTTATGTGCCCTTTCTCGTTGCAACCGTAACATGTTGCATCCTTCAGACCCTTACACTTCAAAGTCGTATGGTCAGTAGATTTGCAGATTCCACAGGGTCTCGTGTGGGACTGCGATTTCGACTCTAAGCGACATTTCCCAAAATGATTCTTCTTGCAGGTTTTGCATTTGGGCTTATCCTCTGATTGTTGCCCATCTCTCTTAAATCCCGACCCTTTCCTTTGGTCGTTATTCCCTCGGTGTTTCTTCTCCGATCTCCGTGAGGTATCGTCCTCACGCTTCCTCTTATTCTCTTCCGAGTTCCTAAGTGCTCTCAACCTGACCACGTCCTGGGTGAGAGAGAGAGATAGATCAGCTACTGATCTGAACGTTGTAGGCCTCGATGCCTTAACACTTGCCTTAATCTCAGGGGCCAAACCCCCAATGAAACGGGCAATCCTTTTCGGCTCTGGGGTTACCAAGTATGGAACCAATCGAGATAGAGTATTGAAAGTGGTGAGGTATGCCTGGCAGTCTAGATTCTTCATCACCAAAGATATGAAGTCTGACTCGATCCTTTCAACTTCGTGTTGTGGGCAAAAATTCTCTTTAATAAGGGCTACGAACTGATCCCATGACATACTGTAAAGTGTGGCCTTTCCGGCAGCTTGTAAGAGAGATTTCCACCACGCTAGTGCGTCCCCTTTGAACGATTGGGATACGTACTTCACTACATCCCGATCAGCACACCCGCTGATATCTACCACTGTATCCATTTCGTCCAACCAGGTCATGCAGTCAACCGCTCCCTTCTCCCAAGTAAAGTCCCGGGGTTTACATGAGACGAAGTATTTGTATGTACATGACTTACCACGCGATTCTGACTTATGCTCAACCTCCCTTGAGGGAACACTGTTTTGGTTGGATGAATGTCGCTCATCATCCTTCTTGAGCTCATCTTTCTTAGATGCATCCTTCTTAGAGAGTGGTTTGGTATGAGCCTCCGAATGACCCTTGGTCTTGGAATGTGGCGCGGACCGGGCCCTACTTCGGGTCCTACTTGGTTCACTATATTGCCTTTCAATGGCTTTGGCAACAGCATTTTCTACTAATGCTTGTAGCTCCGCACCAGTTATATGTATTCTAGTGTTATCTGGGCCTTCCTCTGTGTGACTGTTTACTTCTTCAGACTTAGCCATGTGGCTTTAGGTGCTACATAAAAGTAAGGACAAGGTCTATTTAGAAGCCTAAACAGTATTATCGTTCTTGACGATTTATTAACCATGGTAAATAAGAGCCATATTAGTTAATTAGTTTCATTCAGGACTTTTTATTAGCTACTTTACCTGAGAATGAAATATATATTGGCACAATAGGCCTAGTCACTTGGACAAATTTCTAAATTTGAATTTAGATTCTATAGGATTAAAATTTGAATAATTAAAACAAATCAATCCTTTTTCTTGGCAGGGGGTCTAGAAATCACGGCTGCCTTTTTGTTTTATATGACATTAATTATAACCCGTAGGCATTATGTCACAATCAAATATATCTATATAGAATATGGATTTTGGATAATTTATTAAAAGGGGAACATGTGTGATTTTACGGATCACACTAGCCAAGAACGTTAACATGTTTTCAGATGTTAACAGAGATTTGAATCTTTTTTAAACAGGTTCTACCATATTGGCCAGGTCTTTAATATGACATTCAAGCTAGGTTTTACCTTTTTAAGATTCTTATTATTAAAATGGTAAAATAATAATTGCTATTTTTCATTTATTCGTGTATTATATTTATGCATAAAAAAAATGAAAAACTTAAATTAACCATTTCATATAAAATTAACTTAACAAGAGTTTGCCCTAAACGGGACTTTTACACAAATAACATACCACGCAGGGGCTAAACTAACAAACAAACCCACGCAGGGGTCAAACAGAAACAAACAAACCCACGCAGGGGTAGAACAGAAAGGAAAAATATGCCCACGCAGGGGCAGAGTACAGAAATAAATGTCCTAGCAGGGACATGATTAAATAACTAGCAAACAAAGGATTTAGTAGTCCTTCTTGCTTTTTCCCTTGATTAAATCCACCATCTTCTTAAACATCCCACGATGATGCCGGCGCTCTTCCCGTAACTCATGCCGCATCTCACGTCGCACATCATTTATCCCTTGAAGGATTTCTTGAACTTGTGGCGGCGACATCATCGGTGCCGGCGGTGGTAGCGGATATTGCGGTGGTTGAGGAGGCTGCGGCTGCTGATATCCATATGATGGGTATCCATAGGTCAATTGTCCCGTAGCCCAGGGACCTCCAAAAGTACCTTCCGGATGTAGAGAGTTGTAGTTCGCAGCTACCTAGTAGGGATCCTCTGTAAAGTTATAACCTGGGGGAAACGTCTGCTCGAAGGGATTGTACGCTGCCACGCTAGTATAAGCAGGGATTGGGTTCCCGAAGTCCTGTGGTGGTGGTGGCGCGATTGGTGCAGAAGTTACTTCTGAGACGGGATGTGAAGATTCTCCCATCTCTGGTTCTTCATGAAGTGGCGAGTATCGGCTGCTACCTGAATGTGGAGGGGTGCCGATGCGTATTCCCCCTCGTGTGGACATCCGTGCATTCGTTCGTCTTCGCCTTGGAGGCGGAGGAGGCACAACCGGAGGTGGTGGCGGCGGTGGAGTGACCGCGACAAGTCGGGAATCCCCGGAAGGATTCTGCTGCTGCTGCTGCTGGGGATGCAAGGGAGAGCTGTGTTGCGGCTGGTGCAGGGGAGAGTTATGGTAACTAGGGGTAAATACCCAGTCATGCTGCCTGAATCTCACCTCAAAGCTGTCGGGACCATTGTATGGTGATCCCACAAATGGTGACCCATCAGAAATCTCGATAGGGTGGTTCGGAGTTCCAGATGGTGGCATTGAGGGATCGGTATCTTCATCGACCTCCATCGCATTGTCGCCAGGGAAATGGTCTTCTGGTCCAAGTGGGTTAAAACCCATAGGCACATCAAGGTAGTCAGCAGGGTTGAACAGGCCTTGGAAAACAGGTGATGGGTGGTCAAAGGGTGATTGGTGTCCTTGGAGAGGAATATAGGACTGGTGAGAGTTGTGGGGCTCATTTTCTGATTGAGGCCCAAAGGAGTGTGGGATAGAAGGTGAGGTACTCTGTGAAACCGAGTGCCTTGCGGGTTCAGTAAAAGACCTCCACAGATTTTGAGCATCTGTGTTATGGGAGCCTGAAGGTGTTCGCCTGTGCGAAGGTCCGGCTTCATGGTCGTTTGGGGCTACATATGCTCCTTGTCTCCTTCCTCTTCCTCTCATACGTGGCGGCATTTTGCGAACCTGTCAAAAATCAAACAAGTGACACAACAAAATATATATAAGACAAAGTTAGAAAATAAAACAAATTTTGGATATTCCCTAAGTTCTTTGTCTAGACTCGAGAATCGAGGAATGTGCAATTGTGTAACTGAGATTAAACACAAAAGGCTAGTGTTTAATTCACTCAGAGTTGGGTCTGATACCAACCTGTCACACCCCTAATTTCCACGTGTCACCGGTGGGCCCGGTGGGGAGTATAGTGACGTAGTTGGCATCATCATAGACAAACAACACAATATATAAATGCACAGCGGAAGCAAAGATAGATTCATTTCAACTTTAATAGAGTGTAATATCAAATATCACTAATTAGTTGAAACGGATCCACAGGCGGATCAAAAAAATAAAAATAAGATATTGTTCAACAGATTTATTGTCATCCAAGCTTGCGAGACTTATTGTGGACGCTCTAGAAGACAGCCAGCCTATTTCGTGTAGTACCTGCACTTAACCTTTTGGGAAAATACGTCAGTTTACACTGGTAAATACAATTTAACTGACTCATTTTGAAAAAGGTTGAAAATTGATTTAAATGCACATGGCATAAAAATATTTTTATAACTTGGAATAATTATGCAATATAATCTTGTAAGGGATTTACATGTTACTTATGCGTTCAGTAGCCCGATCCGTAAACCGGGATAAAGATTAATAGACACACCACAATATAGAGTTATACACTGACGGGTGTACGCCTACACCCAGTGCTCAGGTCGTGGCCATCTCGTAAGATGATGCCAAGGATATCCGGGACATGGTCATTAACCCCCCAAAGTCTTTAAGCAATAAAACACATTCAAAACAAGGCATCTCAATAAATTTAACCTCTATTCGATTAAAGAATTCGATGCCGGACCAAGCGGTATTTTATATACCGTATCCCAAGCCCGTATAGGGAAAATAAGTTAAAAGTATTTACCTTGGTAAGTATAAATCACAACTAGCAAGTGAAGGTAGCTTTTACTGGTTCTTCTATTCTGGAACAAAGGTTTATAATAACCTATTAGATTCCTAACGGATCTTTATTTAAGCCTAAGCTTAGACCGGTTAGTTTTAAGGACGATACGGTTCAAACGCACGATTAAGCGAAGACCGGGTAGAACGTGATTTAGACCCGACAAGTTTGAATACTTGTATAATATGGGTATGCTAAATACATTCTGGATTTTGAGACAAGAATGATAATGTTTGACCCGTTTCGGTCAATTTATGCAAACTAGTTACATAAACCGAACCGAACGCTAAAAGAGCGTTACGGGTAACCATAAGAGTCATATGCAAGTTCCCTGAGATAATATGCTCTAAGTATGTCATAATATCAGTAAGTTATGTTCTATTATGCCCCGAATGAATTTAAACTCAACTTATGCCTTATAAGGGCATTTTGGTCATTTAAAAAATTATAAAAGAGTTAAATTCGTAATCTGAGTTGTAGGTCTGATTCTTACAGTAAAAATGCTCAATTTAACATATTATAACAGTAGGGTATGACCCATATATGAAACTTATCATTTAAAATCAAACTATGCACTTTTGGGGTATTTTGGTAATTTCACAAGGGCTAAAAGTGTCAAAACTGGAAACATGAATTCAAAAACTTATACTTACTGTTATTTTATAAAAATATGCTAAGAATATCAGTAGGTGTCAACCTTATATGTTTAATATGGTTATAGTGCATATTAGGCGTTTAAAACACTTAAATAGGCGATTTAGAGCCGTTTCCGGATTTTCAAAAGAAAGCTGATATTTTTATATTTCCAGAATGCTCAAAATAATTTATTTAACAAATGAAATAAGTGGAAAAAGGTTTGGGGTCAAAATAATTTATAAAACTCATTTTATGGCTTAAAAGGGTAAATTCGGTATTAACCGAATTAAACTTAGGGACCTATGTTATGCTCAACCAAAAATTAAATAAAAATCATCAAAAATCCTAAAATATTATATTACATCAGTGGGTAAAAAGTTTTATATCAAAAAGTGGGTTTAAATAGGCTATCCGTTAATTACGCCGTTTACTTAACATAAAGCTTTCAAATTACGATATTGAGCATAACTCTAAATCTGGACCTCAAACTGATATCAAATTTTTGGTGCAAGTTTATAAATCAGCAACAACCATTTCTACTCTCTCACTTTTTCAAAAATCGCGTTTTATAGCAAAAAGGGCAAAATAGTCATATTTAAGCATAAACCGGTAACATGCATATGAATCGGACAAGTGTTGAACCAAGTTTGTAAAATCTCAGAGAGTTGTACATATATAAAAATGGTCCAAAATAAGCTCTAAGGCAGATCTCAAACATGCATGCACGGATCCTAATCGAGAGTCAAAGAAAAAGTCATTTTATGAGACTTTCGGTTCCGATCCGGGTTTGGACTGAAAATTGTCGAGTTGATCATGATGAAACATGTTCTTACATTCATTACAAAGTTATTTTGATGATCAAACAGGTTGCATGTGATCTACATTACTATTTATGCTAAATTTTGCAAAAACACATTCTGTTGACTTTTTAAGAAAAACTTTGACTCGACAATCGTCATGCTTAGAGTGAGAATCTGAAAATACCCTTTTGAGGGTTTGTTACCTACATAAATACCAACTTGTAGGTACTTTCAATTCGAGAAATGACTAAGCCATTTTCGTTTAATCGTAAAGTCAAACTAAATTTACGACGGATTGACTTTCGGTAATTAAACTAAGTTAGAACGAATTTGAGAAGGGTATGAACACTTACAAGAGTCCTAATAAAGCTTAGAGATCACTAGGAAGGTGTCTTGTCGTCCAGAAAGCTCCAGGAGTTGATCTTGTGAATTTTGAAAATGCAAGTGTTCTTGGTTACAACTTCAAGCTCCTTTTATGCAGGTTTTGATCTGATTTAGAGCTGCCACAATAGCCTAGGAATGTTGTAATATGGTTACAAGTGCCCCTACATGCATGTAAGTTGATTGGTGAGGCTCTGGAGTGGAGAAAAGCTATACACAACTCGAAATCAGACCTGCAACTGGCAGTTGCCCGTTTTCTGTCGCTGGGCAGGTCACGCGGCCCGCTTAAGGGTGCCAGGCGGGCTGCCTGGCTTCATCTGATCCACAAAAACCTTTTTAAAGTTTGCGTTTTGGTCCTTGGTCCTTTGTTACGAGGTTTTGGCTATCTATCTTGCTCATTAAACCCTCAAACATGATTTTTAAGGACCTTGGGACATTTACAAACATGGTAAAGTCCTTGGTTAACTTTGCGCTCACCCGAAAAGTCACGAAATTCAACGTTGACGCATTTAACCCTTCGCATACGGTTTTGATCATAACTTTCTCATACGATAACGAAACTTCATGAAATTTTTACCACATATTCTAGTGAGTATATTTTATCATTACAAAGCTTCGGGTTTGCCAAAAGATCACTCAGAGGTATAAATTCAACATGTTGACACGTTTAGCCCCTGTAGTTTGTAATTCCTCACTTTCTTACATTTTCCGCTTCGTATGATCCATGATTTATCCGTTTGAGATTATAAACATCATGTAGGGTTATTGTAGAGCCTATCTTTCCATTGTTGACACTTTGGACCCTTATAATTCCATAGTTTCACTGTTTGTCAACTTTAGTCCCTCTAAAGTATGTTTTCACATATCCAAAGCCTATGCCACGTGTCATTGCATTATTGGACGTAAATTTCCGAGGTGTTACACTCGGGCTTAGCTTGCCTTTCTTACCAAATCGCATCACCCCCTTCCAGGGTGATACCTTGAGTAAAACCTTGTCGCCTACTTCGAAATTGAAAGGCTTACGCTTCAAATCTGCGTAGCTTTTCTGCCTATCTCGGGCAGCTTTCAATCGATCGCGAATTTGGACAATCTTGTCTGTTGTTTCAAAAATAATATCAGGTCCTGTCATTTGGACATCTCCAACTTCTGCTCAACAAACGAGCGTTCTACATTTTCTACCATATAAAGCTTCAAAATGTGCAGTCTTAATGCTTGTGTGGTAGCTATTGTTATAGGAGAATTCGACCAACGGTAGGTGGTTATCCCAACTGCCACCTAGGTCGATTGCACATGCATGAAGCATGTCTTCTAACGTTTGGATCGTACGCTCACTCTGTCCATCTGTCTGAGGGTGGTAAGCCGTACTGAAATTCAAACGTGAGCCCAAAGATTGTTGGAAGCTTCTCCAAAAGTGTGAGGTGTATCTGGTATCTCTATCAGAGATGATAGACACAGGCACTCCATGAAGGGCTACAATCTTGTCTACAAACAACTGGGCTAATATATCGGAGCTATGAGTCTCCTTTATTCGTAGGAAATGTGCTGACTTGGTCAGTCTATCAACTATTACCCATATTGTATCGTTTCCCTTCTTTGTCTTTGGTAATTTGGTGATGAAATCCATCGTCACCATTTCCCATTTCCACTCGGGAAGTTCAGGCTGTTGTAGCAAGCCTGACGGCTTTTGATGCTTGGCCTTTACTTGTGCACAACTCAAGCACTTTGCTACATAGGTGGCTATAGACTTTTTCAAGCCTATCCACCAAAAAATTGCCTTCAAGTCCTGGTACATTTTATCAGCACCAGAATGAACGGAATATCGGGAACTGTGGGCTTCCTGAAGGATAACGTCACGAAGACCTCCATAAACAGGAACCCATATCCTCCCATTTAATCTCAGAATTCTGTCCTTGCCATAAGATAACTGCTCCTCAGTTACCCCTAGCTTTTCGTTTGGATAGTTAGCTTCTAACACAGCTCCTTTCTGTGCAGCTAACAATCGTTCATTCAGACTGTTCTTAATTTCAATGCTCTTGGCATTGATTCTTATCGGTTTCACTCTCTCTTTCCTGCTCAAGGCATCTGCGACTACATTGGCCTTGCCTGGATGGTATCTTATTTCACAGTCATAGTCGTTCAGAGTTTCCATCCAACGTCGCCGCCTCATATTCAGGTCTTTCTGATTGAACAGATGCTGAAGGCTTTTGTGATCAGAATAGATCACAAATTTAATGCCATAAAGGTAATGCCTCCAAAGTTTTAGTGCAAATACAACGGCACCCAACTCCAAGTCGTGGGTGGTGTAGTTCTTTTCATGCACTTTCAATTGTCGCGAAGCATAGGCAATCACCTTGCCCCTCTGCATAAGCACACAACCCATACCGGTGTGTGATGCATCACAATATATGACAAATTCTTCCATTTCGTTTGGCAATGTCAACACTGGAGCATTGCTCAGCTTTTGTTTGAGGATATCAAAAGCTTCTTGCTGCTTAGGGCCCCAATCGAACTTTATTTTCTTTCTAGTTAAAGAAGTTAGGGGTGCAGCAATTCTTGAAAAGTTTTCGATGAAGCGTCTGTAGTATCCTGCTAGACCTAGGAAACTGCGAATCTCCGTAGGTGTCTTTGGCTCCTGCCAGTTCATGACGGCTTCATCTTTAGCGGGATCAACCTGGATACCACGCTCGCTGACTACATGTCCAAGAAACTGAACTTCTCGTAGCCAAAAGTCACATTTAGAGAACTTGGCATAAAGCTTTTCTTGATGAAGCAGTTTGAGAATACATCGAAGATGCTTTTCGTGGTCAGCTTGACTCTTCGAGTAGATAAGGATGTCATCGATGAAGACAATGACAAATTTATCCAAATAAGGTTTGCATACGCGATTCATGAGATCCATGAATGCGGCAGGTGCATTTGTGAGCCCAAAAGGAATCACTAGGAACTCGAAATGACCATATCGAGTCCTAAATGCAGTTTTATGCACGTCTTCATCCTTGACCTTCAATTGATGGTATCCTGACCGTAGGTCAATTTTGGAAAAATAGCTCGCTCTTTGCAACTGATCGAACAGATCGTCGATCCTGGGCAAAGGATACCTATTCTTGATCGTCACTTTGTTCAGCTTACGGTAATTGATGCATAGACGCATCGAACCATCTTTCTTCTTGACGAACAGGATTGGCGCTCCCCAAGGAGATGAACTTGGTCTAACAAAACCCTTGGCTAGCAGATCATCTAGCTGCGTCCTCAATTCTTTCATTTCCGTGGGTGCCAATCTATAAGGCGCTCTTGCGATAGGTGCGGCTCCTGGGATAATGTCAATACTGAATTCCACTTGTCTGTCTGGTGGCAAACCAGGCAGTTCTTCTGGGAAAAACTTCAGGATAGTCGGAGATGACTGGGATGTCTTCAATTCTGGGTTTCTCCTCACCGATGATTACCTGTGCCATATATATGACACATCCTTTCTTCAAACATCTGGATGCCTTTAGCATAGATACATGTGCAGGCAATCCATGTCGAGTATCTCCTTGGATGGTAAGTGGTTCTCCAGACGGAGTCTTGATTACCACTTGTTTCTGGTTGCACACGATTTGGGCTTGGTTATGCGATAACCAATCCATACCCAATACTACGTCGAAACCAGCTAATTTAAAGGGTAACAGGGATAAAGGAAATGAGTGATTCCTAATGGATATAACACATCCATCTAAAACAATTGAAACTGTCCCCATAGTTCCATCGGCTAGTTCTACTTCGTATTTTACATTCAAGTTTTTTAACAGGCAATCTTAATAATTCGCAGAACTTATCATCCACAAAGGATTTATCTGCTCCAGAATCAAAAAAGACTCTCGCGAAAACATCATTGATAAGGAACGTACCGGTTATGACATTGTCGTTCTGGATAGCCTCTTTAACATCCATCTGAAAGACCCTCGCATTGGTCTTCTTCCCATCTTCAGCCCTTTTCGCTATCTTTGGGCAGTTCGTCTTGATATGCCCCTTCTCATTGCAACTGTAATAAGTTGCATCCTTGAGTTTCTTGCACTCAAGAGTCCTATGCTCCGAGGACTTGCATATCCCACACGGCTTCGGTGGGGATTTCTTTTCGAACCTGCACCTTCCAAAGTGGTGCTTCTGACAAACCTTGCACAAGGGCTTGCCGCCTGACTGTCGGTCATTTCTCTTGTTCTCTCACCCCCCCCCCATGTGGTCACGATTTCCCCGGTGCTTCTTGTTGGATTTACGTGAATCATCATCTTCACGCTTCCTCTTCTCACTTTCGGCATTCCTCAACGATCTCTGCCTCACTGCATCAAGCGTGAGAGACAGAGATATGTCTGCCACGGATCTGAAGGTAGCAGGCCTAGAAGCCTTTACGCTAGCTTTTATTTCTAGGGCCAAGCCCCCAATGAAGCGCGCAATCCGTTTGGGTTCCGGTGTTACAAGATACGGAACCAATCTTGACAGAGTGTTGAAAGTCGTGAGATATGCCTGGCAGTCCAGGTTCTTCATGACTAGCGATAGGAAGTCAGATTCGATCTTTTCAACCTCGTGCTGAGGGCAGTAATTTTCCTTGATGAGAGCCATAAATTCCTCCCATGTCATGCTATACAAAACAGCCTTTCCAGAGGCTTGAACCAGAGATCTCCACCACGCTAGGGCTTCACCCTTGAACGACTGCGAAACAAACTTCACCAAATCTCTCTCTGCACAATCACTGATGTCCACCACAGTGTCCATCTCGTCTAACCAGGTCATACACTCCACCGCGCCCTTTTCCCTAGTAAAATCTCGGGGTTTGCAAGATATGAAATACTTATACGTGCAACCCCTGGCGCGAGGTGTATCATCGACTACTTTCTTCTTAGGGTGGACGCTATTCTCATTGGATGAGTGTCTATCGTCGTCCTTCTTAGGCTTAGACGGAGTTGAGGGTGGTTTGTTGTGAGATTTAGAGTGGGTTTTTGGCTTTGAGTGTGGTGTAGACAAGGTTCTGCTTCTGGACTCGGTGTATTCCTCGTACTGTCGATCCAAGGCTGCCTTGACAGCGTTGTCCAACAAAGCTTTTAGTTCAGCACCCGTTAAATGAATCTAGGCGTTATCATTGTCATCCTCCTTCGAATGACTATTAACTCCACTTGATTCAGCCATTGTAACTCGAATCTGTTACAGAAGATAATGACAATGTTTTATTTAGGAGTTTATTATGGAATTGTCTGTTATGGCAATTCATTAACCATGGTAAACATAGACCACATCTGGTTAATTTGTTACTCACTTTTATTTAGGATTTGAATATAACTTATCCTATTTACAAATAATATTGTTAGTGGCACGAAAGCCTAGTTACAGGGACGTTTTTATAATATAAGCCGGGATTACAGAGAATCAAGGCATGAAGGTTTGAACCGTAGTTCTTTTACCTTTCCTGACAGGGAGTCATAGGCTACAACTGTCTTTTGTCTTATATGACAATAAGTATGGCCCGTAGGCACTTCATCACTAATGGATGTTTTAAATAAATGATCATCTTTATTAACGATTTAACCCATGATTTACCAATCATTAATTTGGGTTTTGGAATCCCTTAATGGATTCGTATATAAGAATGACGCGTGTGATTTTAACGAATCGCATCTGCCAAGGATGTTAACATGTTTATAGAGGTTAACTGGGATCTCAATCTTTTAATTTAAGTCTTACCATCTTGGCCGGGTCTTATAATGACACCAGGCTAGGTTTCACTATTAAGATTCTTTATTTAGGCAGATTAATAAAAAGGAATGGTTTTTGATTCATTTCATATAACAATGTATATAATAAAAATGAAATTTATAACATATATTCCATTAATCATAATAATGGTTACACACTGCCCTAAACGGGACTTTTAAATAAATAAGTACCTACGCAGAGGTTTACAGAAAACAAGTCCACGCAGGGACTGAAATGCAATTGTCCACGCAGGGACTAAACACGATAAATGTCCTCGCAGGGACTAAAATACTTAAGGCAATTGTCCTCGCAGGGACTTGATTGTAACAGTAAATACGATAGTACATAAAGAGACTAATGATCTCGTTTCTTCCTCCCTTTTAGTAGGTTTGCTAGGCCTTTAAGGAATCCACGATTACTTTTACGTTCTTGCTCAAAGTCTCGTTCCACTCGGTTTAGACGGTGGAGGATTTCTTCTTGCTCCGGTGGAGAAAAATGCGGCTGCTGCGACGGTTGTTGAACCGGAGGTCTAGGAGGTATTGGATACCCATGAGCTGAGTAATCTGTTCCCCAAAGGTTTCCATAAGCTCTGTCGGGATGGAGGGCATTGTAATTAGCCGCTACCACGTATGGGTCGGCATCATAATTATAGTTGTAGTGCGTGTGAGTCGGCTGCTCAAACGGGTTGTACGCGGTGGAACCGGTGTACGCTGGTATAGGGTTATCATACCCAAATGGTGGCGGAGGTGGTGCAACTGGTGTAGAATTCACCTCTGCAGGGTGACCAGAAGGTTCCCCTAACTGTGGTTCTTCAGCTACTGGCAGAAAGTGACTTGCACTCGAGTGGCGAGGGGGCTAAAGTGGAATTCCCCTCCTCGGGTAGACACCCGCGCGCCTGATCTCCTACGCCTTGGCGGATCAGGAGGTGCTGGTTGAACTGGTGGCGGAGGAGGCGGTGGCGTAACTGCCACGAAACGCGAATCATCGGAAGGATCCTGTTGCTGCTGCTGCTCATGAGGCGAGAAGTGATGAGAAGGTGTGAAGTACCAATCACACTGGTTAAACCTCGCCTGGTAACTGTCGGGACCTTGATAGCGTGTTCCATGGAAGGATGACCCATCAGAGATCTCGATTGGATGATTGGGAGTGCCTCTTGCAGGTTCTATGGGATCCGTGTCTTCATCCATATCTACCGCATTATCTTCGGAGAAATGGTCTTCGTGTCCTAAAGGGTTATAACCTATTGGTTCTTGGACATAATCAGCCGGATTAAATCGGCCTTGAAAGAAAGGAGTAGGATCGCCATAGGAACAGTGCGAAGCAGATCGCTGGAGAGGTATAAACGAAGGTTGTGGGTTACTGGGATTGTTTTCCGAATCTGGTCAAAAAGAGTGACGGCATGAAGGTGTCGAACTATGTGAGGTAGAATGTCTTGCAGGCTCAAAGAGGTTTCTTCTACGTCTCTGAGGTTCTTCACTCCTTGTACTGGAAGGAGCTCGCATGTTCGAAGGTCCGGCCTCGTGATCATTATGAGTAGTGATCGGCCCTTTGCCTCTTCCTCCTCTTCTAATTGCTGGTGGCATATTTCCTGCTTAACAAATCTTTAAATCATAATAAACGATAAAAGACAAACTGGGATAACAATTCGAATTTGTCCTATGTTCTTGTCTAGACTCAAGTATGTGCAATTGTGTCATTGAGATTAAACACATAAGGATAGTGTTTAATTCACTCAACGTTGGCTCTGATACCAACCTGTCACACGCCGATTTCCACGTGTTCATCGGTGGGCCCGATGGGGGATTACCGTGACGTAGTTGGCAACAATATAGTCAAACCACACAATATATAAATGCACAGCGGAAGCAATAAGATAAATATATTTCAACCTTTGAATGTAATATCAAAGTATCACAATTGTTGAAATATAATCCACAGAGGATCAAAATAAAATATAAGTATTGTTCAACAAACGTAGGCATCTTAAGCTTGCGAGACTCTTTATTGATGCTAAGGAGAAATATCCAGCCAATTACGCTCAGAACCTGCATTTAATCTTTTTAGGGAAAATACGTTAATTTACACTGGTAAATACATTCAACCGACACTTTTGTAAAATGTTTAATAAAAATTGATTTGAATGAACAAGGCACAAACTATTTATAACTTGGGATAATTTATAATTAAATCTTGTAAAAGAATTACATGTTTAATATGTGTTCGGTCGCCCGGGTCGTGCCGGGTTAAAGGTTAATAGACACGCCACAAAGCATAAAGCCGTGGCGGGAAAACCAACGGTTACACCTTTAATAATATAGGCACATTACAGGTGTACTCCTACACCCGTGTGTCGGGGTCATGGCCATTTTGTGAAATGATGCCAAGGATATCCGGGACATGGTCAGTAAACTCCCAAAGGCGTAAAGCCAACAAAACAAGTTTTTAAACGGGTCACATTGATAATACCCAACTACTAATGAGTTGGGGTCAATTGCCCGACCAAGCGGTATTTTAAATACCGTAACCCAAGCCCGTATAACGGAAAATAAGTTAAAAGTATTTACCTGAGCAAGTATTAATCCTTAATAAACAATGCAAGTTTCTTTTACTGGTCTCCTATTCTGGAACGAAGGTTTAAATCAACCTATTAGAATCCTAACGGGTCTTTAATGTAGCCTTAGCTAGACCGGTTGGTTTCAAAGGATAATTACGGCTTAATCGCGTGAAAGGTGAAAACCGGGAATGGAATGTGATTTGGACCCAAGAAGTTTGAAGACTATTTTCATATGGGTAATATAATCACACTCTGGATTTTGAGGTCAAAACAATAAGGTTTGACCCGTTTCGGCTAGTTTATGTAAACTAGTTACATAAGCCGAACTGTGCGCGCAAAAGGCGTAACGGGTAACCGTAAGAGTCCTACACAAGTTTCCTAAGTCAATATGCTTTAAAGAGGTTGTGGTATCAGTAGGATAGCTTCCATAATGCCCGTAACGAGGTTAAATCCATTATATGCCCCGTAGGGGTATTTCAGTCATTGTAAGGATTAAAAAAGAGGTTTCTGAGTTCTACAGGAAATCTTAGTTTTCCGAACAGTTTATAAAGTCCAAATTACTCTATTTATTATTTAAAATCAGTAGCAACTGGAATCGGGTCAAAAGACCTTGTAGAACTCAAGTTATGCTCGAAAAGGGTATATTCGGTATTTACCGAACCGATGCCATAACCGCAGGTTATGAGCAGGTTAAAAATAATAAAAATCTTTAAAAATTCCAAAATATTATTTTACATCAGTGTGTAAAAGGTTTGGTGCCGAAATTTGGGTTTAGATAGGCTTTATGCTAAATGCGCCGTTTAATTACTAAAGTTTCCGTAATTGCGCTATTTAGCATAACTCCTATTCTAGACCTCGGATTGATGTGAAATTTTAGGGACATGCTTAGAATTCAATAACTAAGAGTATTGTCCTTTCACATGTCCAAAATTCTTTTTTTAAAGTGAAAAGGGCGTTACGGTCAACTTTTAAGCATTTAACGGAAATGTGTTAAAGACTCGGACAAACTACGAACCGGTCACAGAGGGTTATACCATCATGTAACCTGGTCCTAAGAGAGTCCTAAGGCATATCTAAATCATACCGTAACGGGTCAGAACTGAAGTCAAAGCAAAAGTCAAAGTTTTGCGACTTTCGGTTCCGAACCGGGTCAAAACAGTAAATGGTCGGATCAAACAAGCTGAGACTAGTTAATATACTTATTATCATGTTATATGAGTGTTAAAACAGATTACACGCCATCTACATTACTGATTATGCTTAAAATCGCAAAATAGCATTCTGTTGACTTTTTCTAAGCAAGTTTGACTCGACATTCGGACTAGTTAGAGTGGGAATCAGAGGGTGCCCTTTTAGGGGTTTAATGCCCACATGATTACCAACATATAAATACTTTTGATTCGACAAACCACTGGACCATTTGTGATTTATCGTCAAGTCAATCGTTAATTACGACGGATTGACTTTTAGGCTATAACTAAGCAAAAACTAAGCCACAAAGGGTTAGGCATATGATGTGCTGAAAATGGGTCAAATAAAACTAACTAAATTACCCTAATTCTAGACTCTCTAAGCTTTAAATTTATAAAACTAAGACTCAACCTAAACCCTAAACCACACAATCGGCAAGTGAACCGATCGATGTAGTAAAGCTAAAGTAAGTCCGAGTATCGAACCCACGAGACTCTACTGATTACGCTACGACTCTATCTAGACTAAGACTGACACGACATACTAAATTGTTTATTAATTTGGGGGGGGGGTTTCTAAAAATCCTAAATAAAATAATAAAATAATGCTAGAAAACTAGACACGAACTCGAACGAAGGTTTTGACCAGAGGTGATGAAGACTACATAGGCTAGACGTAGGCTAAACTCAGGATGGATTCCTATTTGATAATTTTGTGGTGTGGAACCGGGATCTTTAAATGCTAAACCTATTAAGACACCACTAAGCCCCTCAAACACTCTCGAGGCAATTCTTGTGGCACTACCTAGGATGTTAAGCTCACCGGTTTTCTAGATTTCTTTTCCGTCCTCTAGTTTCTTGAAAGTGCCTATGTAAGACGCTCTACTTTGCCGCGCGAACGTCTAAAGCAACTATGGGTTTAATCTTGGCTTAATAGACAATGGGTTGTTAATTTCTTATAACTACACCGAGACCTATTAATATCCTCGAGCCTTTCCGCGACGAGTCTAGCAACACACTTCATTTTAATTAATTACCGAATATTGTTTCTAAGGTTACTTACGCGTTTTCACCCTAAAGGATTAATGACCTATTATGTGATATAGACACTCACCTAAATCAAGAACCCTAATCCGACTCTATTATGTGATAAAGACCATCACCAAGAATCGAATGAAGCAATAGACAATAATCAAATAATCACAAGCACGCATACGCACCAAGATAAACTACCATAGCGTTTACAATACAAGAAAGATCCACAACCACGACAAAAATCAAATAAAAATCCAAACTTTATTATGCCATAATCATTAGCCTAGGTAGTTAACGGTTTTTAGCCGAAAATCATAATCAAAAACGCAGTTAACATCATTGTATAATCTGAATTCATGGTATAACAAGGTTTAAACAAACGAAAACGAAAGAATAAGGCGTATAAAACCCGAATCTTCACTCCCGAATGCTCCAAAGTGCTATCCCAATGATTCCCAGCAACCGAACGCTTCAATCTTCTCCAAACAGCAGCCAAAACTCGCCCAAGAATGTCCAAGTTCGTCCCTCCACGGCTGTTGATGATCACGTTCTTAAATATCCTCCAAAAACCCTACTAGCCGTTATTTGCTGCTTGGAGTGCACGTATACGGTTCCCTCGCGGCCCGTGTTACATATCTTGGTCATTCTACGCGGCCCGCCTGAGAAGCTCAAAACTGAAACCTTTTCCACAACCTCTCGCGGCCCGCGTAAAGGTGCATGTTAAGTTGATGCGGGTCGCGAGCCTTGATACATACTGAATTCCCTTTTTTAAGTTAATGCGGCCCGCGTGAGTATGTTTGTCAAGTTAATGCGGGCCGCCTAAGATCTCCAGAACTGCATTTTCGCTTCGTTTCAGCTCCTGACTCCTCGATTTCCGTTCCAGCCTTCCGCCTTTCCAGATTTTTGCTCGTTTTCGCTCCTTTTAGCTGTAAAGACCTGGAAACATAATTTAATCAAACGTATGTACATTCTATCTAAAACCGACACTAGAACGGACAACTAAAAACTGACGCGAATACCGATGTATTTTACAATACATCAAATATCCCCACACTTACTCTTTTTTCGTCCCCGAAAAAGAATTATGCAAACGGAATCATAGTCAAGATAGTCGATCGGGACAAAAGCTTAAGTTATTTTATTAAACCGATACTCGTGTTAGCCGCGATTGCAAGTATAATGATCCTCTAAAACCCAACCCGGTTCCAAGCCCTTATCATGCAATTTAGGTTCAAGTTCGGTCAATCCACCTAGGGTCTCACGCTAAGGATTGCAAGTCCACCTACTCCCCCCTCAAGCTTATAGGACAAAAGGAACCACCACTGGGTTATTTCCTAACCGCCTTATACCAAGATCAAGAGAGTTTAAAATCAAATCTATTCTTCCAATTTTTTTCATTTTTTTTTCATTTACGAGCGTAGACATTGCTTTCCCTAATCCCAGAGGTATTCCGGCTGTAGAGTCGCTATCCCCAACCACAGATTACATAGGCCTCGGTACTTTTTATTTATTTTTGCAAGGTCGATTTCACACATTCTAGCGGTATTCCGGCTGTAGAGTCGCTATCCCCAACCACATATTACATAGAATGGCTACTTTCATTTAGTTTCTAGCTCGCTTATTTATTTATTTATTTATTTTTCTTTTTCCAACGAGATAATGACCAAAAACTCTAACAATCTTAGCTTATAACGGCATCCCTTATACTATTATTGGCGGTTTCAATTTCCCCACTTTCCCTAGATGAGAACCCACTAGTAGACCGACAATTAGGTATAATTAATATCAAAGGAACCCGAAACCGAATCAAGCCTACCCGCGCATCCCAAACTAGACACAAGCACGATATTTATCTCATATTATTATTATTTGAACCCGATCAAAAAACCCGACTTTTCTATCATTTTCCGTTTTTATTTTGCAAACTTCTTATTTCAAAAGACATTTTTTATTTTTTTCAATTTTTTTTTCGGATTTTTGAAATTTTTTTAATTTTTTTTTGTATTTTTCGGTTTTTCATGACTCAAGACACTAACTAAACGACTCACGACTTGAATGTCCCATCCCCACACTTAAATATTGCATTGTCCCTAATGCAAGGATGAAAACATGACTCCTAAAACCTAAAAAACAAAATAAATAAATAAATATACAAGTGTACAAGTGGAACGACTTAGCTGAATCATATGTGAGACTGTCAGTATGCCAGTCGATACCACACATGCCCTCCAATCCAAAACGCGCTCAGCAAACTGTACTAACTCAGACACGCGAACGGAAGCGGCATCAAAATCAACCTATCACTCAAAACATACCAAGCCAAAATAATATATATATCATCAAAGTATCAACAAACCAAACAAGTATCAACCAACCCACAACCCTACCAACCAATATATCATATCAATACAAACCAACTATGAGGATCAAAAACAGCATAAAATAAAACAAAAGATATAAATGCTCCAAGAACACCGCTGCACATCCTCACGCGTCTCCTGCTCCACCCTGCTGTCCACCGGCAGGCTCCTCCTGCTGTGGCTGCCTCAATGGTGGTGGCGGTATGTGGAAGTGATCATATATAGCCTGGAAACCCTCACGCATCTCCTGCCTCACCTGCTCCACCCTATCATATAAACCCTCCAACGTCAACGGCTCTGTCCGCGGCTGCCTAAAAGGATACTCCCGTGCTGGCAGCTGGTGCCTCTGAAGTGGCACCTGATAACGCTCCGGGATCGTGGTGTGTGCTGCCTCCTCGGCAGTCGGATCCGGTGACGGTGGCGCTGGCAAAACCTCTGTCCATGTTAGCGGATCAGTAACCGTGACTATCCTAGCCAGCTGTAAACTCCTCAGCTCCATGAGAGATAGAGCTGGTCCCTCAGTCATCCTCTCAGCTGGAAAATCAGTAAACACACCCAGATTGGCCGCCAGCATCGTAATATACGGCCCACCATACAATACCTCCCCCCTTCTTTGGCCTCGCTAGGGACCATGCCAAAATACTCGCCAAGTTGGCTGGCCGCCTCTCTACCATGCACATCAAACAGAACAGACTGTGCTGATTCACTTTATCTCCCTCGTGCTTTCCTATCAAAGTAGATGCCAAAATCTTATGCACAAACCTATACACAGGATCCCTGATGTCTGACGCTACCAAATTGTTCGAAAATGGTGAAATAGCAATGGTGCGCCAGAACCTCGCTATATCCTCCTTCAGCACACACGACTCTGCCTCATCTCTCACAACCTGCCTCAACAACCCTCTAAACTCATCCGAACTAACCTCCTGAGCCGAATAAAACCCCGTTGCCTCTGCAAACTGTATCAAACTCATATTAAACACCTGCTTACCCAACGCAAACGAGACCACATCCGGCTCGTCGAACCCCCCTGGGTGCCTATAGATAAATGTGGAGTGAAACTCCATGGTAAGCTCAAGATACTGAGGCACCTCGCACTCTAACGCCCATCTGAATTTCTGCCCTAAAAGCTCCTGAATCCTCTCAACCTGTCCCAGCTGATTAACCAAACCCCAATCAATCCGCCTAAATTCTAACAACTTCAGCTTTTTTATCGCATCGAATTTCATGTACTCGAACGACCCGATAGTGAAACGCAGCAATGGGCTCTCTACCAACCTGTCACTCTGCCCGTGTGGGACCCCAGCATCCCTGTATAAGATCTCCCGAAGTACCGGAGCACCCGACTGCTCCTGTGCAGCCGCTTGGGCCCTAGTATTGCGCCTCTTGCGCTTCACCCAGAAGACGACCCTTCACCTGACATCCTGTTCACAACAAATCAAATAAACATGCAAAATAGGTGAACAGTTAGTAAACACAAGCTATCTTTGGTCTTTTTTGAATTTTTTTGATTTTTTTTGGATTTTTTCTGATTTTTTTTATAATAAAATAATAATAAAATAATATACAATCGGACGACGGCCGTATAGCATTTCGTTCGCGGCCGTTGTTCGATACAAGTGACGAAACGCAAATCGACTTGAAAATAAACCGAACTTCGCCTGAATGGAGATTGAGTACGGGCGAAGCGGCTTAAAATCAAGCGATGCGATCGTATGCGCAAAAATGACACTAACAAGACTCACTATGACTCGAAACGACACAAAACACACTAAACGACCCTAGATGACGCAAAGACTAGACTTTTGACGCAAACTACGATACTACGACCAACTAGACGCAATTTACACAAAAATTACACTTTTACCCCCTCCCGGCACCTTGCTCGCCTAGAGCAATCCTAAGTGCCGAGAAAAATCATCACAACTTCAATGCGGAAGCAACGGAGACGAAAGCGCGCAAATTTTGTGAAAAATGGAATCTTTATGTGAAAAATGCGCGAAATGCCTCCCCACACTTGAAGTCATGATATCCCAAACACACGTCCGCGACATACTCATTTAACCCAATCAAACCGCTGAAAAATTATGCGGACAAAACCACCCCCCTTATTTGTGTATTATCCCATTTGTACGCCTCTCAAATCATCACAATTCAAAGCAAAGTATTTGGTAAGGCAGACATTACGGACATTACGGACTTAATACAAGACTTGACGCAACTCGACTGACAGGACCGGACCACAAATTACAATCTACTGACTACACTGGACTAAATATCAACCTGCATCAAGTAGCAAACAATCGATTGACTCAACAAACAAGACCGGACTGAACTGGACTCGACGACTCAACACAAGACTCTACAAAAAAAAAAAAAAAAAAAAAAAACTGACCTGTATTTGATGACTCGACAATGGAAAGCACTTAGACAGGAAGCATACCTCGGTATCGACGACTGAATACAGGCAAACAGAATGGCTGTGGTCGGCGGTCTGTGGTCGGCGATGGAATGATGGTGGTGTCTGAGAACAGTGGTGTCGGGGGGTGAAAGGTAATGGCGATGGTGGTGTATGGCGGTGGAAGGTGAAGATGGTGGTTTGAGTGATGACCGTTGACTATGGTGGGGATTGGAGGAACTCGCCGGAAGTGATGGTGGTGGTCAGCCGATGAAGGGGGTAAGGTCGCCGGAGGGAAAACGGTGAAGGTAAAGTTAGGTTTTCATTTTGTGAATCGATTTGGGGGTTTTATTACTGTTGCCGACAAACGTTAATCACGCGGCCCGCGTAAGAGATTACAGAAAGATGATGCGGGCCGCGAGCCACTAATTTTTTTTCAAAACCCTTTAAATCCAAGCGGCCCGCGTAAGTATTAAGACTAAGTTAAAGCGGGCCGCGAGCCTTTAGTTTCTTTTAAATGTTATGAAGTCCAAGCGGGCCGCGAGAAGTTTAAGAAAACCCCCACGCGAGCCGCATGGACAGCAAAAACCTGCTGTTTGGTTGACAGCAGCAACAGTATGGTGAATTTCAACTTCATTTAATTCCCAGTTTGCCCCTGGACCTTTTTAATGTCGTTTTTAACAGTAAACATACCTGGAGTGCTGCTCCCATGTCGACGTCGGCCACGTGAAGGCAATGAAACCTGCAAAAATACTCACGACACACACAAGACGCAAAAACACACAAAACGACATAAAAGACGCAAAAACACACAAACGCTAAACTAAAGACGCGACGCGAACAATGATTCAATGTACAAACTCTACACTTGAGTTTTCACTCAAGAACCTACGTGGTGGTGCTAGGCGGGTCCGAAAGAGGAACGGTTTCCTCTTCGGCGGTGTCGATAGGACCCCCAATGTAATGTTTCAACCTATGCCCATTTACCTTCCACACATGCGAACTCGCTTCATCAAACAACTCGACGGTGCCGTACGGGAAAACCTCCTTCACGACGTACGGCCCGGACCATCTCGACTTCAACTTTCCGGCAATCAACTTCAACCTCGAGTTAAACAATAGCACTTGATCGCCCACTTTAAACTCCTTCAACTTCCGCAACCTCCTATCATGCAAAGCTTTCGACTTTTCCTTTATACTCCAAGAACGATCATACGCGGCGTCACGAAGCGCCTCTAACTCATGAATTTGGAAAAATCATCTCCTAGCGGCCTCGGTCAAATCTAAATTCACCGTTTTGAGCGCCCAAAGAGCCCGATGCTCTAACTCGACCGGTAAATGGCACGCTTTCCCATAAACGATCATAAACGGTGTCGTACCTAATGGCGTCTTGTAGGCGGTGCGGAAAGCCCATAACGTGTCATCCAACTTGTCGGACCAATCCTTCCGACTCTTCCCTACCGTCTTCTCCAAAATCCTCTTCACTCCTCGATTCGCGTTCTCCACTTGCCCGCTCGTTTGCGGGTGATACGCGGTAGACAAGCGGTGCGTAACTCCATATCTCTCCAACGCCTTCTCCATAACCGCATTGCAAAAATGCGTGCCGCGATCACTAATAATGGCTTTAGGCGTACCAAATCGCGTAAACAACTTCTTCAAGAACCTCACCACCACTCGTGCATCGTTCGTAGGCAAAGCTTGAGCTTCCACCCACTTCGAAACGTAGTCAATCGCAATGAGGATGTACCGATTTCCACTCGAAGATGGAAATGGCCCCATGAAATCGATGCCCCAAACGTCAAAGACTTCCAACACTTGAATAGGATTCTGGGGCATCTCATCCTTGGATGAGATGTTGCCGGTCCGCTGGCATCGATCACACTTTCTCACAAACTCGGTCGCATCGTCTACTACTGTCGGCCAATAGAACCCACAATCAAACACCTTCTGCGCGGTCACATGCGCACCATGGTGTCCTCCAGTCAATCCCTCATGCACGTGCCTCAGGATCCCCGCACCTTCTTCTCTACTAACACATCTCCTCAAAACTCGATCACCGCCTATCCTGAAGAGATAGGGATCGTCCCAGATGTACTTCCAAGCGTCCCTCATCAGCTTCCGCTTCTATTGCGCACTCAAACTCTCCATCAAAAACCCGTCGGCCAAATAATTGGCTATATCGATATACCATGGGAGATCCACAGCTCCTGCCGTGACAGCATCAATAGACTCGTGAGGGAATCTATCTCCTATCGCCTCCTCACGAATCTCCTCTCGCTTCGGATCCTCTAAGCGAGACAAGTGGTCCGCCGCCACATTCTCTGCCCCCTTCTTATCCTTAATTTCAATGTCGAATTCGGAAAGAAGCAGAATCCATCATATAAGACGCGGCTTCGCGTCCTTCTTCTGAAACAAGTGACGCAGAGCAGAATGATCAGTGAACACGACGGTTTTCGAAAGAACGAGATATGATCGGAATTTATCGAACGCGAACACCACTGCCAACAACTCCTTCTCTGTGGTGGTGTAATTCTCCTGGCCATCATTCAACGTCTTACTCGCGTAGTAAATCGGGTGAAAATGCTTCTCCCGTCTCTGCCCTAACACCGCACCAACTGCGTAGTCACTCGCATCGCACATCAGCTCGAATGGTAAGCTCCAATCAGGCGACACGAGGATCGGTGCACTCACTAACTTCTCCTTCAGAAACTCAAACGATCGAAGGCACTCCTCGTCAAAGACGAAAGGAACGTCCTTTTCCAATAATCGCGTCATGGGGCGAGTGATTTTGGAAAAATCCCTAATAAAACGCCTATAAAATCCTGCATGACCGAGAAAACTACGAACCGACTTGACACTAGTCGGCGAAGGGAGCTGGCTAATCGTATTTATCTTCGCTCTATCAACCTCAATACCTGCTCGCGAAATCTTGTGCCCTAGCACAATCCCCTCAGTCACCATGAAGTGACACTTCTCCCAGTTCAGCATCAGCTTCGTCTCCACACATCTCTTCAACATCTTCTCCAGATTCATCAAACACTGATCGAAAGAACTACCATACACTGAGAAATCGTCCATAAACACCTCCATCGAACTCTCGACCATATCCTGAAAGATCGTGATCATACAACGCTGGAATGTAGCAGGAGCGTTACATAATCCAAATGGCATGCGTCGGTACGCGTATGTGCCATATGGACATGTAAAAGTGGTTTTCTCCTGATCCTCTGGTGCAATAGGAATCTGGAAATAACCCGAAAACCCGTCGAGAAAGCAATAGAACTGCTGACCCGCGAGACGCTCAAGCATCTGATCAATGAATGGGAGCGGAAAATGATCTTTACGAGTGGCATCATTTAACTTTCGATAGTCAATGCACACACGCCAACCCGTAACAGTACGAGATGGAATAAGCTCATTCTTCGAATTCAGAACAACCGTCATCCCCCCTTTCTTCGGGACGACCTGCGTAGGACTCACCCAAGCTGAATCAGAAATAGGATAGATCAAACCAGACTCCAGCAACTTCATCACCTCCTTCTTCACTACCTCCTGCATATTCGGATTCAAGCGACGCTGCGGCTGCACTACAGGCTTGAAAACATCCTCCATCAGAATGCGATGCGTGCAAAAAGTAGGGCTGATGCCCTTGATATCGGATAGCCTCCAGGCAATCGCATCACTGTGCTCTCTAAGCACCTCAATCAACCTCGCCTTCTCCTCCTCTGTCAACTTCGAAGATATGATGACAGGCATATTCGGCTTCTCTCCTAGAAATGCGTACTCGAGATGGGATGGAAGAACCTTAATTTCTAAACGCGGTGGAATCTCTACAGGAGTACTCTCATCACTAATCGCATCGAGCTCTAAAGGCTCAGCACTCAACTCATCTGTAACACCTCGAAAAATTTCGTCCAATAATGTCTTGACACGTGTCATAAGGTTCCGTTATGTGAAAACATACTTTAGAGGGACTAAAAGTGACAAACAGTGAAAACTATGGAACGTAAGGGTCCAAAGTGTCAACAATGGATAAATAGGCTCTATGATAACCCCACATAATGTTTATAACCTTTAACGGATGGTTCATGGATCATACGACGCGGAAATTGCCCAAAAGTGAAGTATTGTAAACTATAGGGGCCAAAAGTGTCAACATGTTTAATTTATACCTCTGAGTGAACTTTTGGCAGACCCGAAGCTTTGTATAGCTAAAATATACTCACTAGAATATGTGGTAAAAATTTCATGAAGTTTCGTCAACGTATGAGAAAGTTATGGCCAAAACCGTACTTAAGGGACTAGAAGCGTCAACGTCGAATTTCAGGGCTTTTCGGTTGAGCGCAAAGTTATCCGAGGGCATTACCATGTTGGTAAAAGTCCTAAGGTTCTTAGAAACCAAGTTTAGGGGTTTACGAGTCAAATTCAAGAGCCGAAACATTAATCGCGAAGACAGGGACCAAAACTGCCAAAATGTGGCAAAGTTTGACAGCAACAAAGGCCAGGCGGCCCGCCTGGACTGGCTTACGCGGGCCGCGACCCAGGCCCAGATGCAGAATTCGTTTTTTTCAGCTATTTGGCTCCGAATTTGAGTTGGTAACAGCTGGTTTCTGCCTCCAATTTAACCAATGACAAGCCTTGCATGGCTACTACTACAGGAACCTTGAAAATCTGGCTTTAAATCAGATTATTGATCACTTTTGGTCATTTGCAATTGAAGAACATAAGCTCTCAACATTCAAGAACTTCAAGCAAGCTTTCTGGAGCATTTCTGAAGATCAAGGCCGACTCCTAGTGACCATTTAACATCCTTAGGACCATTGTAAGCATTCAATTCGTTCTTTAATCCGTTCTTGCTTTGGTTATTAGTAAAAGTCAAACTGGGTGTTCATAACCTTTGACTTTCTGATTAAACGGATTTCTTTCAGTAATTTCTCGAATTGAAACTTGTTATAGATTGGTATTTATGTGGGAAACAAACCCTCTAAAGGGTACTAACTGATTCCCACTACATGCATGCTTAATGTCGAGTCAAACCTATTTCTAAAAAGTCAACAGAAGTGATTTTTGCGAAAAATGACATGATTAATGATATAGATGACATGCAACCTGATTGATCATTGAAAATAACTTGTAATATATATATAAATGTGTTTTAATCATCATCCACTCGACAATCTATAGTATAGCCACGAATCGGAACCGAAAGTCTTGTAAAACGATTATTTCATAGACTATCGATTCGGATTCATACATGCATGTTCAAGATCTGTATTGGAAAGTATTTTTGACTATTTTTATTTTAAGTTAAACTTTCTGGAATTTTCCTTGATTGAGTCTATGCTTAGCCTATTCGAATGCTTGTTCCGGTTTATGCATAAAGTTGACTATTTTGCCCTTGTTGATTTAAAACGGGATTTTTGGAAAAGTGAAAGGATAGAAATCTTTATTTATATTATATAAACTTGCACCGAAAGTTTCGGATCAGTTGGTGGTCCAGATTGTGAGTTATGGCCATTAGCGTAAACTATATTTTAAATTTACATAAACGGTCCTTTTTGCGTAGAACCCGTTTCTGGCCACGTTTTGGTACAAAACTTTTTACCAACTGATTATATATAATATTCTGGGAATTTTGGTGATTTTTAATTAATTTTTGGCTGAACGGATCCTAGATCACCTAGTCATTTCGGCTTATGTCGGTTTTGACCGTTTTAGCTATAAAAGGAGTTTTACACATCCGTTTGACCCGAAACCTTTTTCTACTGATTTTATATGATGAATAAATTATTATAAGACTTCTGGAAATATAAAAATCTCAGATTTTATTTGAAAACCCGAAAACGCCCTTAAATCGTATTTTTAGCGTTTTAACGCATAGTAAAGCGTTATACTTGTTTTAAACCTATAAGACTTATACCTACTGATGTAAATTACATATTTTCATATAATAACAGTAAGTATAATATTTTGAACTCAGGTTTCCAGTTTTGGCATTTTTAGCCCTTGTGAAATTACCAAATTGCCCCTACGGTGCATAGTTTGGTTTTAAATGATATATTTGGTATATGGGTCATACCCTACTGATATAATATGTTATATTAAGTATATTTACTGTATGAACCAGACCCGAAACTCAGATTTCTAATTTTACCCTTTTATTATCCTTTAAATGACCAAAATGCCCTTCTAAGGCATAAATTGAGTTTAAAATTATCCCGGGCAATATAGGACATAACTTACTGATATAATATCATATTCTAAGCATATTAATTCAGGGAACTTGCATTTGAATCTTTTGGCTACCCGTATCGCCCTTTTCGCGTTCGGTTCGGTTTACGTAACTAGTTTGCGTAAATTGACCGAGACGGGTCAAACATTATCATTTTTATCTCAAAATCCAGAATGTATTTAGTATACCCATATTATACAAGTATTCAAACTTGTCGGGTCTAAATCACATTCTATCCGGTCTTTCGCTTAATCGTGCGTAAACCGTATCACTCCTAAAACTAACCGGTCAAAGCTTAAGCTTAAATAAAAGGCCGTTAGGAATCTAATAGGTTAATTATAAACCTTTGTTCCAGATTAGGAAGCCCGGTAAAAGCTACCACCACTTGTCGTTTGTGACTTATACTTGCTCAGGTAAATACATTTTGACTTATTTTCCCTATACGGGCTTGGGGTACGGTATTTAAAATACCGCTTGATCGGGCGCACAAGTCCTGCTCCTTATAGGTGTTCAGTCTTGAATAGCTTGTGCGACTTCGTTTAAACAGTTTTGTCTTACTTAAAAGGCTTTGGGGGGTTTTTGACCATGTCCCGGATATCCTTGGCATTATCTTACGAGATGGCCACGACCAGAGCACGGGGTGTAGGCGTACACTCGTCGTGTATAACTCTTTAATGTGGTGTGTCAATTAAATCTCTAGCCCGGACAGTGGATCCCGGGCCACCAGAGATATAAGTGCATGTAATTCGTTCACAAGTTTATATTATATAATTATCCCAAGTTAATAAAAAATTATTTATGCCTTGTGCATTTAAATCAAATTTTCAATCATTTTTAAAATGAGTCAGTCGATTTGTATTTACCAGTGTAAACTGACGTATTTTTCCCAAAAGATTAAGTGCAGGTACTATACGGAAATAGGCTGGCTGTTTCCTAGAGAGCGTCCACAATAGTCTCGCAAACTCGGACGACAATTATCTGTTGAACTATTTATTTCTATTTTTATTTGATCCGCCTGTGGATCCATTTCAACTACTGTGATATTTATTATTACACTTTATTTAAAAGTTGAAATGTTTCTATTCTGCTTCCGCTGTGCATTATTATATTGTGTTGATTGTCTATGACGATGCCAACTACGTCACTGTACCCCACACCGGGCCCACCGGTGACACGTGGAAATGGGGGTGTGACAGGTTGGTATCAGAGCCAACGCTGAGTGAATTAAACACTAGTCTTTTGTGTTTGATCTCAGTTACACAATTGCACATTCCTCGATTTTCGAGTCTAGACAAGGAACTTAGGAAATGTTCAACATTTCGTTTAAATTATTTCTATTTATTATTGCATTGTCTTACATATATTGTTGTGCAACTTGTTTGATTTTTGACAGGATCAGGATGCCGCCAAGGATGAGAGGTCGTGGAGGATTTCCTACATCGCACGATCATGAGGCTGGGCCCTCACATAGGCGAGCACCATCCGCCACACACAACACAGCCGCCAACGACCTTTGGAGGTCTTTCGCCGAGCCTGCTAGACACTCGGTGTCCGCCAGCACTTCTCCGTCATTACCCCACTCGTTTGGGCCCCATTCGGAGAACGGGCCCCATGATTCGCTTGGATCATACATACCGTTGCACCAGTCACCGCACCAGCATCCAGCACCAGCCTACCAGGGTTTGTATAACCCTAATGCTTATGTGGAGGAGCCAGTGGGCCATAACCCACTTGGACAGGAGGACCACTTTTCTGGTGGTCACGAGATGGACGTAGACGAGGAGACGGACCCTTCGCTCCCACCATCAGGTACACCAAACCACCCGATTGAGATATCGGATGGGTCGCCATACACAGGATCACCATTTAATGGTGTGGACAGCTTCCAGGAGAGGTTCAAGCAGCATGATTGGTACTTCACCCCTAGCCACAACTCTCCGATGCTTCAGTCACTCCATGGTACTCCGATGCTCCAATCGCTCCATGGTTCGCCGGTGCACTCACAGCACCACTCGCAGCAGCAGCAGCTCCAGCCGCAGCCGCCTCTACCGCAGGACCTATCTGAGGCCCTGTGGCGTGACGTGATCACTCCGTCACCACCGCCGCCACCAGTCTTACCTCCTCCGCCTCAGAGGCCAAGGAGGAACGCGCGCATGTCTACGCGCGGAGGGATTCGCATAGGCACCCCTCCACGTATTAGTAGCAGCCGCTACCCGTCCCTACCCGGGGAGTCTGAGACAGGGGAGTCTCAGCATCCAGTATCGGAGGTTACTTCCGTTCCGATCCCGCCTCTGCCGCCGCAGAATTTTGGAGAGCCGATTCCGGCTTATGCTAGTGCCGCTCAGTTCAACCCGTTCGAGCAGGTATTCCCTCAGGGTTATGATTACACGGGAGACCCTTATTGGCAAGCTGTGAACTACAGCTCACTCCCACATAGTGGTCCACTTGGAGACCCTTGGGCTGCTGGCCCATCTACTTTTGGTTACCCTCCGGGTTACCAGCAGCCATCGCAGCCGCAGCCTTACCAGCCGCCGCAGCCGCAGCACTACCAGCCACCACCACCGGCGCCTATGATGTCGCCGCCGCAGGTTCAGGAGATCCTGCAGGGGATTGATAGCATGCGACGCGAGTTTCAGCACAATATGCGAGAGGATCGCCGACGCACCAGTGGCATGTTTAAGAAGGTATTCGATTTGCTCAAGGGTAAGAGCAAGAAGGATCGTTGAATCCTTCGATTATCATTTCATGTACTCATGTCCCTGCGTGGACATTTATTCCAGTACTCTACCCCTGCGTGGGTATATCTATCTTTCTCTACCCCTGTGTGGGTATGTTATTCTGTAAACCCCTGCGTGGGTTTGTTTTGTTTTATTTTGATTATTGTTGTACTTGTTTAGCCCCTGCGCGGGCATGTTATTCATGCTAGTTACGTTATTTCAAGTCCCGTTTAGGGCAATTATGTACTGGTATTTTATTGAAAATTTAAATGGTTAGTTTGAACTTATCATTTTATTTGTATGCATGAATAATATTAAAATAATGGAAAATATCAATTTTTATTTGAATTGCCATTTTATAAGAATCTTAGTAAGGTATAACCTAGCCTGAATGCCTTATTAACAGGCCTGGCCCTGATGGTAAAACCTGGTTGAAAAGATTCAACTCCCTGTTAACATCTGAGAACATGTTAACATTCTGGGCCAAGCGTGATCTGTAAAATCACACAAGCCACATTTTTTATTACCTACAGATTTTATCTGTATACAAGTCTATTGATGACTTGATACCTACGGGTTATGACTATGTCATATAGTGGCAGTTGTGGTCTATGACTCCCTGCCTAGTGAAGAAATATCTACAGATTTTATCTGTACACAAGTCTGTTAATGACTTGATACCTACGGGTTATGACTATGTCATATAGTGGCAGTTGTGGTTTATGACTCCCTGCCTAGTAAAGAAATATCTACAGATTATATCTGTACACAAGTCTATTAATGGCTTGATACCTACGGGTTATAACTATGTTATATAATGACAGTTGTGGTTTATGACTCTCTGTCTAGTAAAGGATTATTTGTTTAATAATACAATTTATAATCCTATAAAAATCTAAATTTATAATTTAGTGATTGTCCTTGTGACTAGGCCTATGGTGCCAATATATATATTTTCATTCCTTGATTGCTAATAAGAGCCTGAATGAAATTATTAAATTAACTGCTAAGGTTTTTGATACCATGGTTAATAAATCGTCTAGGACGATAATACTGTTAGGTTCTAAATAAGACCTTGCCCTTTATTGTAGCTTAAAGCTACGATGGCCAAATCGGAAGAAACCAACAGTCATTCTGGGGAACACTCAGATAATGCAAAGATTCACGTTACCGGTGCAGAATTGCAAGCACTGATTGATAATGCTGTCGCCAAGGCTATGGATAGGCAGTTCAAAGAATCTAGTGGTACTCAGAGTAGAACCCGCTCAGTGACGCATGTCAAGGCTAAGACTCATTCTGGGGCTCATAGTAAGCCTCCATCTAAGAAGAGTGAGCCAAAGAAAGTTGAGGGTGATAATCACTCCTCCAATCACAGCAGCATCCCAAAGCAGGAGATTGAGCTGAAGCATGACACGTACAGCAGGTCCTGTACGTACAAGTATTTTGTATCCTGCAAGCCCAGAGATTTCACTGGGGAAAAGGGAGCCGTCGACTGCATGACGTGGATTGACGAGATGGACACTGTAGTTGATATCAGCGGGTGTGCTGATAGGGACGTCGTGAAGTACGTGTCCCAGTCATTCAAAGGAGATGCGTTAGCATGGTGGAAGTCACTCCTACAAGCTGCCGGTAAGGCCACACTGTACGGTTTGTCATGGGAACAGTTTGTGGCCCTGATTAAAGAGAACTTCTGTCCGCAGCACGAGGTCGAGCGAATTGAATCGGATTTTGTATCCTTAGTTATGAAGAACCTCGATTGTCAAGCGTATCTTACTACGTTCAACACGCTGTCTCGTTTAGTGCCTTACTTGGTGACCCCGGAGCCGCGTAGGATTGCTCGATTCATTGGGGGTCTGGCACCGGAGATTAAAGCCAGCGTCAAAGCTTCAAGACCTACTACATTTAGATCCGTAGCGGATCTATCCCTCTCCCTCACTCAAGACGTGGTTAGATTGAGAGCTATGAGGAGCTCTGAGGAGAACAAACGAAAACGTGAGGATGACACCTCACGAAGATCTGAAAAGCGACATAGAGGGAACAACGACCACAGGAAAGGGTCGGGGTCTAGGAAAAGTGATCATCAGTCGGGTGAGAAACCCAGATGCAAAATCTGCAGGAGACATCATTTTGGGAGATGTCGTATGGAGACGAAATCCCAGTCTTTCGAGAAACGTTGTGGGATCTGCAAGTCCACAGATCATAAAGCTGTGGATTGCAAGAAGATGAAAGATGCAACGTGTTTTGGTTGCAACGAAAAAGGTCACATTCGGCCCAACTGCCCAAAGTTTGCAAAGAAGGCTGATGAAGGGAAGAAGACTAATGCGAGAGTCTTCAAAATGGACGCAAAGGAAGCAGTCCTCGATGATAACGTCATTACCGGTACGTTTCTTGTAAACGATGTTTTTGCTAGAGTCTTGTTTGATTCGGGGGCTGATAAGTCGTTTGTAGATAATAAGTTTTGTAAACTGTTGAACCTTCCTGTTAAAACCTTAAGTGTGAATTATGAGGTGGAACTAGCCGATGGAACCATAGAAACCGCCTCGACTGTTCTAGATGGATGTGTTATATCCATTAGGAATCATTCCTTCCCGTTATCCTTGCTTCCCTTTAAGTTAGCTGGATTCGACATAGTAATAGGCATGGATTGGTTGTCAAGTAACCAAGCCCAGATTCTGTGCAACAGAAAGCAAGTAATAGTTAAGACTCCGTCTGGGGAGTCACTTACTATTCAAGGAGATACCCAGCATGGATTGCCGGAGCAAGTGTCCATGCTCAAGGCATCCAGGTGCATGCAGAAGGGATGTGTCATTTATATGGCACAAGTTACCATTGATGAGCCGAAGCCGAAGATTGAAGATATTCCTGTTATCTCGGAATATCCTGAAGTGTTTCCTGAAGAACTACCCGGATTGCCGCCGGATAGACAAGTAGAGTTTCGGATAGATATCATTCCAGGCACTGCACCTGTAGCAAGAGCACCATACAGATTGGCACCAACGGAGATGAAGGAGTTGAGGACGCAGTTGGATGATCTATTAGCTAAAGGTTTTATTAGACCTAGCTCATCTCCTTGGGGAGCGCCAATCTTGTTCGTTAAAAAGAAGGATGGTTCGATGCGTCTGTGCATCGATTATCGTGAGCTTAACAAAGTCACTATCAAGAATAGGTATCCGTTACCCAGGATCGACGATCTGTTCGATCAGTTGCAAGGAGCAAGCTATTTCTCCAAGATTGACCTAAGGTCAGGTTATCATCAGTTGAAGGTCAAGGAGGAAGACGTACACAAGACCGCGTTTAGGACTCGTTATGGACATTACGAGTTCCTAGTGATGCCGTTTGGGCTCACTAACGCACCAGCCGCATTCATGGATCTCATGAATCGCGTCTGCAAACCCTATTTAGATAAGTTCGTCATCGTCTTTATTGACGACATCCTTATCTATTCGAAGAACCAAGCTGATCATGAGAAACACCTTCGTTGTATTCTCAAACTTCTGTATCAAGAGAAGCTTTACGCCAAATTCTCGAAGTGTGAATTTTGGCTTCGTGAAGTCCAGTTCCTTGGACATGTTGTTAGCGAGCGTGGTATCCAAGTAGATCCCGCTAAAGTCGAAGCAGTCATGAACTGGCAGGAGCCGAAGACTCCTACCGAGATTCGCAGTTTCCTCGGATTGGCAGGATATTATAGGAGATTCATCGAGAACTTCTCAAGGATTGCTGCGCCCCTAACCTCATTGACCCGTAAGAAGATTAAGTTTGATTGGGGCCCTAAGCAGCAGGAATCCTTTGACATTCTGAAGCAGAAGCTGAGCAATGCGCCAGTATTGACCTTGCCCGATGGTATAGATGAATTTGTGGTGTATTGTGATGCATCACATACTGGCATGGGTTGCGTACTCATGCAGAAAGGCAAAGTCATTGCCTATGCTTCTCGCCAGCTAAAGGTGCACGAGAAGAACTACACCACCCACGATTTGGAATTGGGTGCGGTTGTATTTGCATTGAAGCTATGGAGACACTACTTGTATGGAACCAAGTGTATCATTTATTCGGATCACAAGAGTCTTCAGCATCTGTTCAATCAGAAGGAATTGAACATGCGTCAAAGGCGATGGATGGAAACTCTCAATGACTATGATTGCGAGATACGATACCATCCAGGCAAGGCAAATGTGGTTGCCGACGCCTTAAGCAGAAAGGAAAGGGTTAAACCGATAAGAATCAATGCCAAGCGCATTGAAATAAGAAATAACTTGAATGAAAGGGTGTTAGCTGCACAGAAGGAAGCTGTGCTGGAAACTAACTATCCTGCAGAAAAGTTGGGAGTAACTGAGGAGCAGTTATCCCACGACAAGGATGGAATGTTACGACTAAACGGACGAATATGGGTTCCAGTATATGGAGGACTTCGGGATGTTATCCTCCAGGAAGCCCACAGCTCTAAATATTCCGTTCATCCTGGAGCTGATAAGATGTACCAGGATTTGAAATCAAACTACTGGTGGATTGGTTTGAAAAAGTCCGTGGCCGAGTATGTGGCCAAATGTTTGACTTGTGCGCAAGTCAAGGCTGAGCATCAGAAGCCGTCAGGTTTGCTTCAGCAACCTGAAATTCCCAAGTGGAAATGGGAAATGGTGACAATGGATTTCATCACCAAGTTGCCGAAAACGAAAAAGGGAAATGATACCATATGGGTCATAGTAGACAGACTGACTAAGTCAGCTCATTTTCTACCCATCAAAGAGACGTATAGCTCAGATATGTTAGCTCAATTATACGTCGATAAGATAGTAGCGCTACATGGTATACCTATATCTATTATCTCCGATAGAGATACTAGATATACGTCGCATTTTTGGAAGAGTTTCCAACAGTCGTTGGGCACTCGTTTGAATTTTAGTACGGCTTACCATCCTCAGACTGATGGTCAGAGTGAGCGTACTATTCAAACATTGGAAGACATGCTTCGCGCATGTGCGATCGACTTAGGTGGTAGTTGGGATAAGCACCTACCCCTGATTGAATTCTCCTACAACAACAGCTACCATTCCAGCATAAAGGCTGCGCCTTTTGAGGCCTTATACGGTAGGAAGTGTAGATCGCCCATTTGTTGGGCAGAAGTTGGAGATGTCCAGTTGTCTGGACCAGATATCGTCTTTGAGACGACAGACAAGATCGTTCAGATCCGTGATCGTTTGAAAGCTGCCAGGGATAGGCAGAAAAGTTATGCGGATCCTAAGCGCAAAGATTTTCACTTTGATGTGGGTGAAAAAGTGTTGCTTAAAGTATCACCTTGGAAAGGTGTCATGCGATTTGGAAAGAAAGGCAAGCTAAGCCCGAGATATATAGGACCTTTCGAGATAATCGAACGTGTCGGGGCAGTCGCTTACAAGTTAAACTTGCCTGAAGAGCTTAGTGCCATTCATAATGTGTTTCACATCTGTAATTTGAAGAAGTGTTTCGCTGACGATTCACTGGTTATACCGCATGCAGATATACACATAGACGAAAGTCTAAAGTTTGTTGAAAAACCTTTGTCGATTGAGGATCGACAGGTAAAGAAGCTTCGAAGGAAGCACGTGCCTATTGTTAAGGTCAAATGGGATGCCCGTAGAGGTCCCGAATACACGTGGGAAGTGGAAGCCACGATGCAAGAGAAATATCCCCATTTGTTTGATTAAATCTCGGGGTCGAGATTTCTTTTAAGGGGGTGAGGATGTAACACCTCGAAAAATTTCGTCCAATAATGTCTTGACACGTGTCATAAGGTTCCGTTATGTGAAAACATACTTTAGAGGGACTAAAAGTGACAAACAGTGAAAACTATGGAACGTAAGGGTCCAAAGTGTCAACAATGGATAAATAGGCTCTATGATAACCCCACATAATGTTTATAACCTTTAACGGATGGTTCATGGATCATACGACGCGGAAATTGCCCAAAAGTGAAGTATTGTAAACTATAGGGGCCAAAAGTGTCAACATGTTTAATTTATACCTCTGAGTGAACTTTTGGCAGACCCGAAGCTTTGTATAGCTAAAATATACTCACTAGAATATGTGGTAAAAATTTCATGAAGTTTCGTCAACGTATGAGAAAGTTATGGCCAAAACCGTACTTAAGGGACTAGAAGCGTCAACGTCGAATTTCAGGGCTTTTCGGTTGAGCGCAAAGTTATCCGAGGGCATTACCATGTTGGTAAAAGTCCTAAGGTTCTTAGAAACCAAGTTTAGGGGTTTACGAGTCAAATTCAAGAGCCGAAACATTAATCGCGAAGACAGGGACCAAAACTGCCAAAATGTGGCAAAGTTTGACAGCAACAAAGGCCAGGCGGCCCGCCTGGACTGGCTTACGCGGGCCGCGACCCAGGCCCAGATGCAGAATTCGTTTTTTTCAGCTATTTGGCTCCGAATTTGAGTTGGTAACAGCTGGTTTCTGCCTCCAATTTAACCAATGACAAGCCTTGCATGGCTACTACTACAGGAACCTTGAAAATCTGGCTTTAAATCAGATTATTGATCACTTTTGGTCATTTGCAATTGAAGAACATAAGCTCTCAACATTCAAGAACTTCAAGCAAGCTTTCTGGAGCATTTCTGAAGATCAAGGCCGACTCCTAGTGACCATTTAACATCCTTAGGACCATTGTAAGCATTCAATTCGTTCTTTAATCCGTTCTTGCTTTGGTTATTAGTAAAAGTCAAACTGGGTGTTCATAACCTTTGACTTTCTGATTAAACGGATTTCTTTCAGTAATTTCTCGAATTGAAACTTGTTATAGATTGGTATTTATGTGGGAAACAAACCCTCTAAAGGGTACTAACTGATTCCCACTACATGCATGCTTAATGTCGAGTCAAACCTATTTCTAAAAAGTCAACAGAAGTGATTTTTGCGAAAAATGACATGATTAATGATATAGATGACATGCAACCTGATTGATCATTGAAAATAACTTGTAATATATATATAAATGTGTTTTAATCATCATCCACTCGACAATCTATAGTATAGCCACGAATCGGAACCGAAAGTCTTGTAAAACGATTATTTCATAGACTATCGATTCGGATTCATACATGCATGTTCAAGATCTGTATTGGAAAGTATTTTTGACTATTTTTATTTTAAGTTAAACTTTCTGGAATTTTCCTTGATTGAGTCTATGCTTAGCCTATTCGAATGCTTGTTCCGGTTTATGCATAAAGTTGACTATTTTGCCCTTGTTGATTTAAAACGGGATTTTTGGAAAAGTGAAAGGATAGAAATCTTTATTTATATTATATAAACTTGCACCGAAAGTTTCGGATCAGTTGGTGGTCCAGATTGTGAGTTATGGCCATTAGCGTAAACTATATTTTAAATTTACATAAACGGTCCTTTTTGCGTAGAACCCGTTTCTGGCCACGTTTTGGTACAAAACTTTTTACCAACTGATTATATATAATATTCTGGGAATTTTGGTGATTTTTAATTAATTTTTGGCTGAACGGATCCTAGATCACCTAGTCATTTCGGCTTATGTCGGTTTTGACCGTTTTAGCTATAAAAGGAGTTTTACACATCCGTTTGACCCGAAACCTTTTTCTACTGATTTTATATGATGAATAAATTATTATAAGACTTCTGGAAATATAAAAATCTCAGATTTTATTTGAAAACCCGAAAACGCCCTTAAATCGTATTTTTAGCGTTTTAACGCATAGTAAAGCGTTATACTTGTTTTAAACCTATAAGACTTATACCTACTGATGTAAATTACATATTTTCATATAATAACAGTAAGTATAATATTTTGAACTCAGGTTTCCAGTTTTGGCATTTTTAGCCCTTGTGAAATTACCAAATTGCCCCTACGGTGCATAGTTTGGTTTTAAATGATATATTTGGTATATGGGTCATACCCTACTGATATAATATGTTATATTAAGTATATTTACTGTATGAACCAGACCCGAAACTCAGATTTCTAATTTTACCCTTTTATTATCCTTTAAATGACCAAAATGCCCTTCTAAGGCATAAATTGAGTTTAAAATTATCCCGGGCAATATAGGACATAACTTACTGATATAATATCATATTCTAAGCATATTAATTCAGGGAACTTGCATTTGAATCTTTTGGCTACCCGTATCGCCCTTTTCGCGTTCGGTTCGGTTTACGTAACTAGTTTGCGTAAATTGACCGAGACGGGTCAAACATTATCATTTTTATCTCAAAATCCAGAATGTATTTAGTATACCCATATTATACAAGTATTCAAACTTGTCGGGTCTAAATCACATTCTATCCGGTCTTTCGCTTAATCGTGCGTAAACCGTATCACTCCTAAAACTAACCGGTCAAAGCTTAAGCTTAAATAAAAGGCCGTTAGGAATCTAATAGGTTAATTATAAACCTTTGTTCCAGATTAGGAAGCCCGGTAAAAGCTACCACCACTTGTCGTTTGTGACTTATACTTGCTCAGGTAAATACATTTTGACTTATTTTCCCTATACGGGCTTGGGGTACGGTATTTAAAATACCGCTTGATCGGGCGCACAAGTCCTGCTCCTTATAGGTGTTCAGTCTTGAATAGCTTGTGCGACTTCGTTTAAACAGTTTTGTCTTACTTAAAAGGCTTTGGGGGGTTTTTGACCATGTCCCGGATATCCTTGGCATTATCTTACGAGATGGCCACGACCAGAGCACGGGGTGTAGGCGTACACTCGTCGTGTATAACTCTTTAATGTGGTGTGTCAATTAAATCTCTAGCCCGGACAGTAGATCCCGGGCCACCAGAGATATAAGTGCATGTAATTCGTTCACAAGTTTATATTATATAATTATCCCAAGTTAATAAAAAATTATTTATGCCTTGTGCATTTAAATCAAATTTTCAATCATTTTTAAAATGAGTCAGTCGATTTGTATTTACCAGTGTAAACTGACGTATTTTTCCCAAAAGATTAAGTGCAGGTACTATACGGAAATAGGCTGGCTGTTTCCTAGAGAGCGTCCACAATAGTCTCGCAAACTCGGACGACAATTATCTGTTGAACTATTTATTTCTATTTTTATTTGATCCGCCTGTGGATCCATTTCAACTACTGTGATATTTATTATTACACTTTATTTAAAAGTTGAAATGTTTCTATTCTGCTTCCGCTGTGCATTATTATATTGTGTTGATTGTCTATGACGATGCCAACTACGTCACTGTACCCCACACCGGGCCCACCGGTGACACGTGGAAATGGGGGTGTGACATCATCACTCTCATCTAACTGCTCCTCCTCTACCTCATCTACCTCATCCTCAGAATGCTCGTCAACAACTCCCTCGCCTACTAAATCAGCTCCACTAATGTACTCAAGACACGTGTCGACGCAAGATATGAATGAATTGAGAAAGTAAACGGAATGACACGGCCCAACATCATCATCACGGCCGCTAGGATGCTGCATCGCTCTATCAATCTCGAATGTGACAATCTCGTCACTCGCACGAAGAGAAATCTTACCGTCAAAGACGTCAATGATCGCCTTTGCGGTTCGAAGGAATGGACGGCCTAGAATAATAGGAACTCTCTCATCGGCCTCCATATCGAGCACAACGAAATCTACTGGGAACACAAACCTATCAACCTTCACCAACAAATTCTCTACTATCCCACGAGGATACTTGACTGATCGGTCAGCCAAGGACAATGACATGCGCGTGGGTGTAAGCTCTCCTAGACCAAGTCGCTCATACAATGAAAATGGCATCAGATTGATGCTGGCCCCTAAATCGGCTAAGGCGTGAGCAGGGGTAACGGCCCCCCCAAAGAAACATGGAATCGTGAATGTGCCAGGGTCGGTCAACTTCTCTGGTAGCTTATTCAAGACTACCGCGGAACAACCTCCTGTCAATGGAATATTCGAAAGCTCACCGATTCTCTCCTTACGCTTCAAAAGATCTTTAAGGAATTTCGCGTACTTAGGCATAGACTGAAGCGCCTCGATGAACGGAAGATTGATCTTCAACTGAGTAAACATCTCGAGGAATTTCCCGTACTCCTGAGCATATTTCTGCTGCCTGGCACGGGCGGGGAACGGAAGGCAAGAATAATCAATCACCGGTGCCGGCTGAACCCTCGTCGGCTGCTTCTCCACTCTCTTCTCTACTGGCGACTCCTCGGCGTGTGCGGTACTTGCTGGGGCTAGCCTCGTGTGCACCTTGCCTGGAGCCTCCATCTCGATCTCCTCATCGACCTCCTCCTCTACTTCTTCAACTTCTCTTTCTCTCACAACCTCTCCCAAACTCTTCCCACTACGGGTCGTAATCGCCTTCGCTGACTGATTCGCGGGATTCGGGAAAGTGTTTCCCGAAAACTGACCCGGTGGGTGCTCCTGTAACTGCTTAGCAAGCCCGCCTACTGTCCTCTGAAGATCGAGGAGGGCGGCCTGCTGATTCTTGAACTGGAGCTCGTTATTTTTGTTAGTTTGCTCCTGATTTTTCATGAACGCCTCGGTCCGCGTCATCATCTAGGCGAACATCTCCTCTAACCTGTTCGTGCTAACCTCAGGAGCCTTCCCACTACCCTGACTCTCTTGAGTCGGTCCTCCACTCGAAAACTGACCACTCGAACCTGACCCACTAAACTGCCCTGAACCAGAATTCGTGTAAATACCGGGCCCTCTACTCTGATACTGACCAGATGGAAATCCAGGAGGATTTCCGGACGAACGATAACCACTTGAATTACCACTACCGCGCCAGTTGGAATTAGAATTGTTGAACGGATTCGTGGGACCCCTAGACTGACCGGCTATGTACTCTACCAGCTCAAGAGTGATCGTAGGACAATCTATAGTATCATGCCCTCCTCGGCAAACCTCACACCTATCGACTTTCTTCTTTAACTCATTCAACTCCTGCCTAAACTCCTGCCTCAAAGTATCAACTACAGCAGCTACCGATGGATCCAAGCTAACTTGGTTTACCCCTCGACCGGCCGAGGTGGTACGCACAGGAATGGAAGTCCTGCTGGTAGCACTGTAGTCCATATCGGAGTGGGCAAAACCCTCAAACAAATCATTGCACTCCGCCACTGTCTTCTTTCCCATAAGCTGACCTCCTGCTGAAGTATCGAAGCGAGCTCTAATCTCAGGAGTAAGT
This sequence comes from Helianthus annuus, assembly GCF_002127325.2. Taxonomy (NCBI): domain Eukaryota; kingdom Viridiplantae; phylum Streptophyta; class Magnoliopsida; order Asterales; family Asteraceae; genus Helianthus; species Helianthus annuus. Next base: position 37,908,997 of record NC_035444.2, on the reverse strand, counting down.
CCATTGCAGAACTTCTCTACTAACGCCCAGTCAGATAGACCATGCTGAGAACAACGGGTAATCAGGGTCTGAAAACGCTCCCAAGCTAAGTGATAAGGCTCATCTGGCTCCATAAGAAATGAATGAATCTGGTCACGAAGGCGAGATGCCTTGGCTGGCGGAAAATACTTGGCTAAGAATGCATCGCGAAGGCCTGCCCAAGTAGTGAAAGTGCCAGCAGGCTGGGAATTGAACCAGACGGCTGCGCGTCCAGCGAGTGAGAACGGAAAAACCTGAAGATACCTAGCATCAAGATTGACACCCTCGATGGAGAAGGTGCTGCAGAGACGAGTGATGCGATTGATATGCGCGGGGGCATCCTCGTCGTCACGACCATGGAACTGGCAGGAATTGGTGATGGCGGTCATAATGTAGGATGGAATCTGCCAAGACCGATCGTTCGGGATCTCTGGAAGGGTGATGGGGGAATTACCACCGGCGAAGCCGGTGGTAGCCTGGTCGTAAACTGTCCTACGGGCCATGTGAGCTACGGGTGGTGGACTAGGTGGGCGGGTGGGTGGTGGGGAATTGTGGGGTGAAGACTTTGGTGTAAAATCGAACGCTGGGGTGGACTGTGAAAATGAAGTAGAGCTAGAAGCACGTACCTCGGACGTGGAAGACGAGAAGGAAGACTTGAGTGCTAACGGAAGCGGCGGCGGTCCCTGCGAGCGCGTATGGGGCATCCACTGCAAAAAAAAAAACGAGAACAAACAAGTAAGAAGACTCTACTAAACGACTCAACTAACTATAAAAGACACTAAATTAATTAGACTCCTACGACTCAAACAAAATAAACAAATAGCACGTAATATGTCAAGTAAGTCCAAACAAAGTAATTAACGCAATCGCCAAGAGTCCCCGGCAACGGCGCCAAAAACTTGATGTGCTGAAAATGGGTCAAATAAAACTAACTAAATTACCCTAATTCTAGACTCTCTAAGATTTAAATTTATAAAACTAAGACTCAACCTAAACCCTAAACCACACAATCGGCAAGTGAACCGATCGATGTAGTAAAGCTAAAGTAAGTCCGAGTATCGAACCCACGAGACTCTACTGATTACGCTACGACTCTATCTAGACTAAGACTGACACGACATACTAAATTGTTTATTAATTTGGGGGGGGGGGGTTTCTAAAAATCCTAAATAAAATAATAAAGTAATGCTAGAAAACTAGACACGAACTCGAACGAAGGTTTTGACCAGAGGTGATGAAGACTACCTAGGCTAGACGTAGGCTAAACTCAGGATGGATTCCTATTTGATAATTTTTTGGTGTGGAACCGGGATCTTTAAATGCTAAACCTATTAAGACACCACTAAGCCCCTCAAACACTCTCGAGGCAATTCTTGTGGCACTACCTAGGATGTTAAGCTCACCGGTTTTCTAGATTTCTTTTCCGTCCTCTAGTTTCTTGAAAGTGCCTATGTAAGACGCTCTACTTTGCCGCGCGAACGTCTAAAGAAACTATGGGTTTAATCTTGGCTTAATAGACAATGGGCTGTTAATTCCTTATAACTACACCGAGACCTATTAATATCCTCGAGCCTTTCCGCGACGAGTCTAGCAGCACACTTGATTTTAATTAATTACCGAATATTGTTTCTAAGGTCACTTACGCGTTTTCACCCTAAAGGATAAATGGCCTATTATGTGATATAGACACTCACCTAAATCAAGAACCCTAATCCGACTCTATTATGTGATAAAGACCGTCACCAAGAATCGAATGAAGCAATAGACAATAATCAAATAATCACAAGCACGCATACGCACCAAGATAAACTACCATAGCGTTTACAATACAAGAAAGATCCACAACCACGACAAAAATCAAATAAAAATCCAAACTTTATTATGCCATAGTCATTAGCCTAGGTAGTTAACGGTTTTTAGCCGAAAATCATAATAAAAAACGCAGTTAACATCATTGTATAATCTGAATTCATGGTATAACAAGGTTTAAACAAACGAAAACGAAAGAATAAGGCGTATAAAACCCGAATCTTCACTCCCGAATGCTCCAAAGTGCTATCCCAATGATTCTCAGCAACCGAACGCTTCAATCTTCTCCAAACAGCAGCCAAAACTCGCCCAAGAATGTCCAAGTTCGTCCCTCCACGGCTGTTGATGATCATGTTCTTAAATATCCTCCAAAAACCCTACTAGCCGTTATTTGCTGCTTGGAGTGCACGTATACGGTTCCCTCGCGGCCCGTGTTACATATCTTGGTCATTCTACGCGGCCCGCCTGAGAAGCTCAAAACTGAAACCTTTTCCACAACCTCTCGCGGCCCGCGTAAAGGTGCATGTTAAGTTGATGCGGGTCGCGAGCCTTGATACATACTGAATTCCCTTTTTTAAGTTAATGCGGCCCGCGTGAGTATGTTTGTCAAGTTAATGCGGGCCGCCTGAGATCTCCAGAACTGCATTTTTGCTTCGTTTCAGCTCCCGACTCCTCGATTTCCGTTCCAGCCTTCCGCCTTTCCAGATTTTTGCTCGTTTTCGCTCCTTTTAGCTGTAAAGACCTGGAAACATAATTTAATCAAACGTATGTACATTCTATCTAAAACCGACACTAGAACGGACAAATAACGACTAAAAACTGACGCGAATACCGATGTATTTTACAATACATCAGCATACTTACAGAAGCTTGGTGCACGACCAGAGATGTTAGAAGAATGCTCTGGAGCTCCAGAAGTGGTCAAGAAAGCAGGTTTGAGGTGTGTCTCAAATGTGTGCACTACATTGCCTTTTATAGTGAAAATTGTGCATAAGATCATCACAACTAAGTCTATAATTGCCCATGGATGATCAGCAGCTGTCCCTGAGTGCTAGGGGACATGTAGGGGGCGCCCATGCTGCCATAATTGCACCCAAGGTCGGTTAAAACATCAAACAGTGAATCTGTGCATGTTTTCTGCATCTGGCACCTTGACGCGGCCCGCATTAAGGATCAGGCTAGGCTCACGCGGGCCGCCTGAATCCTTATGTCAGGAACCGGATCTTCACATGGCTCGCGGCCCGTATTAGCTTCCTTGTTTCTCTAACGCGGCCCGCCTGAGGCCTGTAAATCAAGATTTTCAAATCTTTTGCCATGATTTGCCTGACCTTTCGGTTTCGAAGGGGTAACTTTGCGATTTGGGCCTCGATTATTTACGAATAAGGGCCTCGTGACTTTTACCCGCGCCGTTAAGTCCCCGATTAGTTTAATTACTATACGAAAAGCTTTATCTTTCATTGTTGACGCTTCTAACCCCTTGCATACGGAATTGATCATAACTTTCTCGTTTTAAAACGGAACTTCGCGAAATTTATATCGTATATTCTAGTGAGTATAATTTACTGTTACAAAGCCTCGGGTATGTCAAAGGGTCACTCAGAGGTATCATTTAAACATGTTGACACAATTAACCCCTGTAGTTTGTAATCTCTCACTTTCTTCCGTATTTCGTTCCGTACGATCCATGATTTATCCGTTTGAAGGTACGAGCATCATTTAGGGTTACTGTACAGTGCATTTATCCCTCGTTGACATTTTTAACCCTCGAATTTACATACTTTCAATGTTTGTCAACTTTAGTCCTTTATTCAGTATTTATCACCACGTGTAAACTCAAGACACGTGTCAATACGTTATTGGACGCAAAAATTTCGAGGTGTTACAGCCGGCCGATCATCGATCGACCTGAAAGGTAAGAATACTTCAGTGATTCTCAAATACTACAATGAAAACTTCAAAAGGACAAGCCATCATACACAAACACATCCTTCACAAAGGAAGAAACAATCCACTCGAACAGTCCAACCGATCGAGCCTACCGGCCGATCGAACAGGCTGTCCGAACGGTCCTTCCAACCGAACGAACAACTCGTTCGATCGAACCTGCTGTTCGATCTACCAGGCTGTTCGACCCATCATTACTTGTTTCCATTTTACGCGTTACTCATCGGTATGCTATCGAACTATTCAGGCTAACCCTACTCTCAAGCGCTCCCTTCAATCCATCAATCAATCGCTGTGAGTATACTCGAACCCGTTTTATTTTAGCACTTTTGGGTGTTACATACATTACTTATCTAAAACACAATCGAACACACTACTCAATTACTTTATACGCTAACCGATATGCATGTATTACGTGACTAAATGAATGCTTGTTGATTGTGTTTACACGTGGAATGTTGTCTACCTGCCTTAACGACGTAGTACTATAGTTTGGACTCAGCACCCGTTCACACGAGGGTTGTTAAGGACAATTACTTGCATGGATTACGGTGGTAATCATGTATTGCGAACTGTCTCGGACAGTCACCCCGCAGTCATTGGTATCGATAGATCCATGTCGATAATTAACATGCTTTGTTTTCCTCTGTGTACGTGCTGGTTATGCGTAAACTATTTCGAAGTCTATATGCTATATCAAACTTGTATGCTCACCTTTACATTTCATGTATTGACTTTATTTTAACGTATGTGACAGGCAATTAGGATGCTTATCTGCTAGGAAGGTGAGCTAGGAATAAGCGTCTAGAGCATAGTTGTCTGTAGATCTTGCAGATCGAGTCTCTAGAAGCAATTAAACAATATTTATTTTATTTTATTTAAATCTGAGTTGTCGGAACAGAATTACTTGACTAGTTGTTATCTGTAATAATTTATTGTATTATTTGGGATACGGTATGGGACGTATCATTTAACTGAATAGTATTAATAGTTGTTGTGGAAACTTCTGGACAATCTGTTTCGCTCAATGCCATGCCCCGATGATTTCGCCATCGGTTGGGGTGTGACAGATTGGTATCAGAGCCATAACTATAGGGAATTAGGCTAGACACGACCTAGTCTGGGTCGCTGTCTTAGAGACCTAGACTATAGTTAGGAACCAACAGACCAAGCATATGTGCTATATCCTGTTACTCTTCACTATCACTTCACTCGAATTTTCAAACGAAGTCAAGCGATTTAGTCGAGATTAGGTGTGAAAGCCGCAAACTCTCGACTGGATTGCTTGATCAATGCTGATTTTATCAATTCATCAATGATTTCTTCATTAAATTTTCAGAACCAACGAGGAGAATTATACCAAATCAAGAGTGGAATCCCTATTTTGATGAATAATCTCCTCAATTTTACTAAAACAAGGAAGAAGTTGCTAAGCTAGGGGTGAAACCTTAACCTTGACAACTTGTTCCGGATTTTATTTATCTCACCAAAGCCTCGACGGACTCCAACGACCTGAACTCACGAGTATGACCTAAGGAATGAGTGTTGAATGCCCAAGAATCGAGGCAGAAGCACGAACCTGAAAATCAAAATGTGATGACAAGTCTATTGTGAATAGTCGAATCGCTTTGGGTAGTCAACGTCTAATAGCCGCAGACAATCTATCTCTCGATTTTATGTGTTTCGATCTTGAGCCCGCAATTGCCTACTCTGATCATTCGTTGATTTTATATGTTTTAAGTGTGTTACCTGTTTCATGTGATTAATCTTGATGTTCGCTCGATTTTTGCTATCACTTCGATCAACACACACGACCCGCATTACTTTCCTATCTCAAGACGCTAACAAGTCGCTGCAAATCTAGACGACATTATGCTCTACTATTCGACACGCTATACGACTATACGATGCTACTCGATATGCTATACGCGATCACTATACACAAACGACACGCGAGCTTTGAATAATAGGTTTCTGTATTCTGACAGCCTCTGTGACTGAATGCGTATGTGCTTCTATGTATTCTGTGGTTCTATGTTTATGTGTTTCCGTGCTCTACGTGCTTATGTGCTTCTGTGATTACGTGAATCGGTGATTATATGCTTATGTGTTTATGTGATATGTGTTTCGACGTGTTCCTAAGCTTTAGTGAATAGTAAACGTGTGAGGTGAGATTCGATTTGTTGTGTCTGAGACCTACGACGATGTCTGTTGCAGACTATGTCGTCATCTGGACACCGAACCCCACTTACCCGTCAAGAGAAGAGAGCCAAGCGTCTCGCTGCTATCATCGCCAAGCAAGTGGCAAAAGCTGTGAGCGAGGTGTACGAAAACGTCAGCAAATCGTCTGAGGAGTCGCGAACCGATGCTCCTAAAGATACCAACAAGACCGTTTTCAGCTTCAAACAGTTTAAGGCATGCGGACCAAAAGAGTTTACCGGAGAAGATGGCCCTACCGCCATGTTTCAATGGTTTGATTCGGTTGAAGTCACTCTACGCCAAAGCGGCTATCCTGAAAATCTCCGTACCCTAAATGCAACCGGCGTTTTCCAGTCCCGAGCTCTAGACTGGTGGACGGCCGAACGTAACAAACGCGGAAATGATGCAGCTTATGAGCTGACTTGGGAAGAGCTGAAGGCCATCATGATGGACGAATTCTGCCCTCCCCACGAACGCCAAAAGCTGGAGGACGAGTTTTGGAACATCAAGCAGAAAGATGGAGACAACGCTGCTTTGACTGCTCGCTTCAAACAGCTTAGCATTATCTGTCCTGATCAAGTCAAGACGCCAGACATGGCCATCAAGAAGTACATTCGAGCTCTACCTGATTGTGTTGCTGACTTTGTTCATGCCGCCAAGACATCATCAATCGAGGAGACTTACTTGCTTGCCGCCGAGATCAACGACAAGCGGGTAAAGTCTGGTTTCTGGGATAAGCCATCCAAGTCTCTGCATCAAGCTACAACTGCACCAACCACCGACTCAACTGCTCAGCCATCCAAGTCATCACGCCGAAAGAAGAAGCACAACAACAGCAGCTCCAGCAAGAACTGTGCTGTCACAACAACTGCTGCCCCTCTACAAGCCGTACAGGCTCAGCAGCAGTCTCATCACCGACCAGCTCTAGTGACCAATGCACCGCCAGCAAAGCGTGTTTACACAGGTCCCCACCCGCTCTGCCCGACATGCTCATATCACCATCCGGTGGGAATCGCCTGTCGTTTTTGCGCTCACTGCAATCTCTACGGTCATTTCACTGCGAACTGTCGCTATGGTCCCTGTCAAGCCCCAGTTCAAGCCGCCGCTCATCAAGCTCTACTCCCAGCTCCTCAAGGCCAACCCGCAGCTCAAGCACCCGCGATCAATGCTCGAGTCTGTTTTGCACGTGGTGATCCTAACCACTTTGCAAACATGTGCCCGAATAGGGTTGTGAAGCAAAAGCCCCAGCAGCAGCAGCAGCCTCACCAGCAGCAACAAGCAGCCCGTGCCAGAACCTTCAACATCAACGCCCGTCAAGCCCAGGCTGACAACAACGTGGTTAATGGTACGTTCCTTGTGAATGGTATTTATGCATCATGTTTGTTTGATACTGGAGCCGATAACTGCTTTGTGTCGTTTGAATTCGAGAAGCTCCTTAGTCGTAAGCGCTCTTATCTCCCCTCGTCATTCGAAGTCGAAGTCGCTACTGGAAGAACTGTCGCCGTTAACTCTGTTCTCCGTGATTGTACCCTCGAGCTCAACAATCACATCTTCCTAATCGACCTTATTCCTATGCAACTCGGAAGTTTCGACGTCATAGTAGGCATGGACTTTCTTCGCGAAAACCATGCTGAAGTTGTGTGTTTTGATAAGATGATTCGATTCTCGCTCGCGAATGGTGATCTATTATGTGTGTACGGTGAAACAGCTTCGAAAGGTCTCAAACTCATGTCATGCATCCAAGCTAGCAAGTATCTCCGCAAGGAATAAAGAGCTTTCTTGGAAAACATTGTAGTAGCGGAGAAGGAAAAGAAAAAGAAGGCTAAAGTCAAAGACGTTCCGGTGGTCCGTGAATTTCCTTAGGTGTTCCATGATGATCTTCCGGGACTACCGCCAAGTGGTGATATCGACTTTCGTATCGACCTTATTCCTAGAGCTAACCCTGTTGCCAAAGCTCCTTATCGACTCGCTCCATCCGAAATGAGGGAACTCTCGAACCAACTCCAGGAGTTACTTGAAAAAGGCTTTATTCGCCCGAGCACCTCTCCTTGGGGTGCACCAGTCCTTTTCGTTAAAAAGAAGGATGGGTCGTTCAGGATGTGCATCGACTATCGGGAATTGAATAAGTTAACCATCAAGAACCGTTAACCTTTGCCTCGAATTGACGACTTATTTGATCAGCTGCAAGGTGCCAAATGTTTCTCGAAGATCGATCTACGTTTCAGGCTATCATCAATTGCGCATTCAAGAGGAAGACATCCCCAAAACTGCTTTCCGAACTCGATACGGCCATTATGAATTCATTGTTATGCCTTTTGGTTTAACCAACGCACCCGCAGTTTTCATGGATCTGATGAATCGTGTGCGTAAGACATTTCTAGACCGTTTCGTCATCATGTTCATCGACGATGTCTTGATCTATTCTAAGTCGAAGACCGAACACGCGCAACATCTACGTTTGGTTCTCGAGCTACTCCAGGGGAATCAACTCTACGCCAAGTTCTCCAAGTGCGAATTCTGGCGGGAGGAGGTTCAGTTTCTGGGTCACATCGTTAATAGTCAAGGTATTCATGTCGATCCTGCGAAGATTGAAGCAGTTAAGAGCTGGATTATGCCTAAGAACCCGTCTGAAGTTCGCTCTTTTCTCGGACTAGCGGGCTATTATCGACGATTTATCAAAGGATTCTCTAAGATCGCTATGTCGCTTACCGCCCTTACTCATAAAGACAAGTATTTTGTTTGGGGAACCGAACAAGAGTCTGCCTTTCAAACCCTCAAACATATGCTTTGCAATGCTCCCATTCTCACATTGCCCGATAGAAACAACGATTTCATTGTCTACTGTGATGCTTCCAACCTTGGTCTTGGCTGTGTTCTCATGCAACGGGACAAGGTTATAGCTTACGCATCTCGTTGGCTCAAAATCCACGAGAAGAACTATACAACCCATGATCTCGAGCTAGGCGCAGTTGTTTTTGCATTGAAGATTTGGCGAGACTACCTATTTGGTACCAAGTGTACGATCTTTACCGATCACAGGAGTTTACAACACATCTTTAACCAGAAGGAACTTAACATGCGTCAACGCCGATGGGTAGAACTTCTTAACGATTACGACTGTGAGATTCGTTATCACCCAGGCAAGGCAAATGTTGTTGCCGACGCGCTCAGCAGACGGAGTTATTTGCTCAGTATCCGCAATACCCAAGCCCAGCATGACCTCGAAACCCTCATTCGCGAAGCCCAGCATGCTTGTTTTAGCGAACGCACCTTGAAGAAGGAGAGAATTTATCACGATGGAGCTCAGCTTGTAAGCAAAGAAGATGGGATTTTCTATTATCTGGACCGAATTTGGATCCCTAAGCGAACCGATTTGCGAAAGATTATAATGAACGAAGCCCACAAATCCTGGTATTCTATTCATCCCGGTGCGGATAAAATGTACCAGGACCTTCGTTACAAGTACTGGTGGCCGGGCATGAAACGGGATATTGCTCTCTATGTTGGAAGTTGCCTGACTTGTGCGAGAGTTAAGGCTGAACATCAACGACCTTCTGGCTTACTCGAACAACCTCCAATCCCTATATGGAAGTGGGAGAGTATAGCTATGGATTTCATAACCAAACTTCCGCCCACGCCATCAGGTCACGACAGCATTTGGGTTATAGTTGATCGTTTGACCAAATCAGCCCACTTTTTGCCAATACGGGAAGACTACAAGGTAGAACGACTAGCCCGAATCTACACTGACGAGATTATTTGTAATCATGGTACGCCTCGTGACATCATTTCAGACCGTGACGCTCGGTTTAGTTCGCGTTTATGGGAAACGTTTCAAGCAGCTATTGGTACGACGCTTAACCTGAGTAACGCATTCCATCCTCAAACTGACGGACAAACTGAAAGAACGATCCGTACTCTTGAAGACATGCTCCGTGCGTGTGTCATAGACTTCGGTGGTAGTTGGAACAAATACCTACCATTAGTCGAATTCTCGTATAACAACAGCTATCATGCCAGCTTACAAATGGCACCATTCGAGGCCTTATATGGAAGAAGATGTCGTTCGCCTATTGTATGGCACGAGATCGGTCACTTGCAATTAACCGGTCCGGAGCTATTACAAGAAACGACTGACAAAATCCTCCAGATTCGAGACAACTTGTCGAAAGCCAGGGATAGACAGAAAAGTTACGCCGATAGAAGACGCAAGCCCCTTGAATTTGACGTTGGCGACTACGTACTCCTAAAGGTATCACCTTGGAAGGGTGTGGTCAGATTCGGCAAGAAAGGGAAACTAGCGTCTCGATATGTTGGACCTTTTAAGATTCTGGAAAAGTTCGGCAAAGTCTCCTACAAACTCGAACTACCGGAGGAACTTAATAACGTCCACCCGACTTTCCATGTGTCAAACCTCCGAAAATGCCTAGCTGATCATGATCTGATTGTACCTCTCGACGACCTTCAGGTCAACGAAATGCTGCATTTCGTGGAAAAGCCTGTCGAAATCATGGATCACCAAACCAAGCAACTCAGACGCTCGCGCATCCCTATCGTGAAAGTCCGATGGGAAGGCAAACGAGGCGCGGAGTTCACTTGGGAACTCGAAAGCGACATGAAGGCTAAGTACCCGCAGTTGTTCAAATGAAGATCTGAAGCGAGAAATTGGTAATATCATTCACGGTGCTGTGCAGCTTCGAGCCTAATTTCGGGACGAAATTCCCTAAACAAGGGGAGGCTGTAACACCCGTGTTTTCGAATGTCAAAGTCAAAGTCAAAGTCCAAGTCAAGTTTGACTTCTTTGACTGTAGATAGTCTATCTTATGTTTTGTATTATGTGGAGTAAGTGTTGCTTATTAAAAGAATCAAAGTAATCGAATGTTTAATCAACGCGAAACGATTTACGACTGTGAATAGTAGGAAGTAACAATGCGATAAAATTAACCAATCAATAATCAAGCTAATCGAACCATCAAACAAACTCGAGACTCGAATTATGCGAATTTGGTGTTATATTACTTGTGTGTGTGCCTTATGTGTTGCCTGTGCGTGCTTACTTTATGTTTTGTGTGGTATTCAATCGAATCAATCGAAACTCGACTCGTAACTCAAAACTCAATCGAAATTGAAATCGAAATCGAATATGGGATGTAGATACTTGTATGTAGATATAGTGGTTGGGATTAAAAGTAATTTGAATAGGAAACTCTATCGTACTCGTATCGTCTTCAATCGAAATCGAAATATCAAAAATCGTCGCCCCGAACACTCGAAACAGGTTGTGGATCGATCAGGCTTCTAGCCGATCGAACAGCCCAGCCGATCAGACAGACTGTCCGATCGAGCAGGCTGTCCGATCGGGATGCCTGGCCTATCGGCCAGCCCTTTCCTCTTTGGGAAGCCTATAAATAGGCCTGTCTTTGTCATTCTTTCCACTTTTGGAAACTCTCTGACCGACCAGCTCGTGCTCCCCTTCGTTTCTCAGATTTCTTCCGATTTTGGTAAGTTTTCATCCTAAATCTTGTACTTTCTTGATCAATACATGCTCCTACACCTTTCTATCTTTCAAATCTTGATTTCTAACCGAGAAATCATCAAGATCTAAGCATTCTAGGATGATGTCATCATGGTGTTCTTCAAGAACTTCATGTTTTGGCTTCAATCCACCAAGAATCACTTGGGTCTAGTCGATTTCCACATAAACAAACTAAGATCTATCACAGATCTAAACATTTACAGGATGTGAAGGATTGAAAGAATGAATTCCAACTTTCTTTCAACTCTTTTACACTCAATGCTTTCAAACCGGTAGAAACGGAGCTTGAGCCAACTCACTAATCACTCTTATGGTTGTGTGGTTCAAGATTCGGATTCTATCTACGAGATTCACCGACTTCGGGTTAAACGTTAAACTACCGTTCCGAACCGTTTATCGGCCGGATTTGGGTGATTCCTGTCCGAGCAGGGGAAACAAGTAAGAACGAAGGTTCCATGGTTCATATCGTTGTCAAAATATCTCAATATAACATCAAGCATTCAGAACAGCCAAGTGTTAGACGAACAGGCCGACCAGGTCAGGATGTTGACCGATCGGACAGGCTGTTCGGACATGTCAGCCGATCGACCAGGCCAGCCGATCGGCTAGCACATAGCCCTACACTTTAACAATTTCATGATGTATAGTATTGAACGAAGTGGTGTTCGATCGAACGAGCTGTTCGACAACATTACTCATCGGATCATGAGATACTATGCTTCAACCTTTAATCGATTTTCAACTCGTTCGACGTATTGGAGTGCCACCCGATCGAACATGCTGTCCGATCAGGTGACGTCCAGCTGAGGACTCACTATCGAAGTGTCTAACCGATCGGTTAAGCCGGCCAATCGAACAGGCCGTTCGATCAATCGACCTGAAAGGTAAGAACACTTCAGTGATTCTCAAATACTACAACGAAAACTTCAAAAGGACAAGCCATCATACACAAACACATCGTTCATAAAGGAAGAAACAATCCACTCGAACAGTCCAACCGATCGAGCCTACCAGCCGATCGAACAGGCTGTCCGAACGGACCTTCCAACCGAACGAACAACTCGTTCGATCGAACCTGCTGTTCGATCGACCAGGCTGTTCGACCCATCATCACTTGTTTCCATTTTACGCGTTACTCATCGTTATGCTATCGAACTATTCAGGCTAACCCTACTCTCAAGCGCTCCCTTCAATCCATCAATCAATCCCTGTGAGTATACTCGAACCCTTTTTGTTTTAGCACTTTTAGGTGTTACATACGTTACTTATCTAAAACACAATTGAACACACTACTCAATTACTTTATACGCTAATCGATATGCATGTATTACGTGACTAAATGAATGCTTGTTGATTGTGTTTACACGTGGAATGTTGTCTACCTGCCTTAACGACGTAGTACTATAGTTTGGACTCAGCACCCGTTCACACGGGGGTTGTTAAGGACAATTACTTGCATGGATTACGGTGGTAATCATGTATTGCGAACTGTCTCGGACAGTCACTCCGCAGTCATTGGTATCGATAGATCCATGTCGATAATTAACATGCTTCGTTTTCCTCTGTGTACGTGCTGGTTATGCGTAAACTATTTCGAACTCTATATGCTATATCAAACTTGTGTGCTCACCTTTACATTTCATGTATTGACTTTATTTTAACGTATGTGACAAGCAATTAGGATGCTTATCTGCTAGGAAGGCGAGCTAGGAATAAGCGTCTAGAGCATAGTTATCTGTAGATCTTGCAGATCGAGTCTCTAGAAGCAATTAAACAATATTTATTTTATTTTATTTAAATCTGAGTTGTCGGAACAGAATTACTTGACTAGTTGTTATCTGTAATAATTTATTGTATTATTTGGGATATGGTATGGGACGTATCATTTAACTGAATAGTAATAGTTGTTGTGAAAACTTCTGGACAATCTGTTTCGCTCAGTGCCATGCCCCGATGATTCCGCCATTGGTTGGGGTGTGACACAAATCCATCTCATTTATATATATATATATATATATATATATAATACATTCAGGAGGACACCATTGTAGTTTTCCTTATAGTTTAAGACGCTTAAGACAAATTTTGTTGCGTGGGGTACAAGCGCTTTCTGCAATAATTCCCAATTTTCCCCATTTAATAAACATATCCTAAATAATACATTATTTAATGCACTTGAGATTAGTTAAGATAATACACTAAGTATTATCATAATTATAATACATTAAATTAAGTATTATTACATTATATATTATCAATTTGTAATACATGTAGGCACTACCAGGTTGTATTTTGTGCTTTAGGTGAGTTTTGTGTTGTTTCATGTTATGCAATTTTAAATAGTGTTTGTACATGGTTTTTGTTTGTCTATTGTTAAATATATAATAAACAAGTATAAATTTAGCATAATATACAAATTAGACATATAATAAAAAATATAAATTTAGCATAAGTAAAATATGATGCTTATAATTATTAAGACTATATTGACTTTTTTAATATATTTATAACTTTTAAAATACGATACTTTTATAAAATCCGAGTATATCGTTGCGATGCATCTATTTTTATCAACGTTTTGATTAAAAAAATTCGAAACCGGGTTGTGAGAAGTAAAATGGCTTTTCATTGAAAAACAACGAACCGAAAATGTTTTGGGCATGTTACGACTACAATCTTTAGGTTTCCATTCCCTTTGCTATGGCGAGTATATCGATACTAATCAAGTATCTACCCGCTGCGTGCAGGTCAGCTTCACAATGTTCTAACATGTGCTTTATCTTTATTTCATGCATTCATCACTTGTACAACATGTTTTTTCTCTATTAGACCCTCACTATTAAGAAACTGTTTTGTTTATATTAATAAGTTGCATGCATCCATTTATATACTATTAATTGGTAACAATGTTAGGCATTAAAACGTGTATTTTTAGCTTATAAAGTTGGACATTGCTTTATGATAAAACCAGGTACTATAGTATTTATTTATATACATACTATTAATTGGTAACATTGTTAGGCATTAAAACTTGTATTTTTAGCTTATAAAGTTGGAGATTGCTTTATGATAAAACCATGTACTATAGTATTTATTTATTTATATACTATTAATTGGTAACATTGTTAGGTAGGAATGAGCACGGTACCCGTTCGGTACCGGTGAAAAACGAGAAAAGTGGGTACCGGTACCGAATACACCGACCGTAACATGGAGCTCATGTATAATGTTTAGGGGTTGTTTGGTAACTTTTTAATGCTTAATTGATGAATCAGTAAGAGCTCTGAACTATTAAATGCCTAAGCAGTAGGAGGTCTGAATTATTAAGAGAAAGTATAATGCTTACCGTTCAAAGACAAATGTGTGACCAATTCAGATTAGAGGTCTTAACCATTGAGACTCAGTATAATAATTAATCATTCAGATGCAAATGTCTGAACCATTCAGATGCAAATGTTTGAAACATTCAGATATTTACTCACGAAACAAACAGTATGAATCATTTGTGTTGAACCAGTAAGAGGTCTGAACAATTCAGACCCTCATTAAGAGGTAAATAAACAGCCCCTTAATTATTAACTAACCCATGCCGGCTGAATTTGTAAGCCCCGACCGCGACACGGCGGGGTCTTACATCTAGTTTAAATATCATTATCATCATCATCATACTCGGTAAATTCCACCAATAGCAAAGCTAAGGTAGGGTCTAATTAGGGCAAGATGTAGATAACTTTACCTCTACCTCAAAGAAATAGAGAGGCTGCTTCCAATGAGACCCCCGACTCGATAGTAGTTTTGCATCAAGTCTTGGACATAAGTCACATAACATTTAGCAATTGGGACAAAGGCCGATTAGTGCATTTAACCTCCTGTCTTTTGGCTATCAACGCCACCAAAAGATACATGATTAAATGTCTGCCGCTTTTAACATTATTTTTACGAAATTAGTAAAAAACGTTAAAATTCGTGTAATTTCACTTTTGCACCACAATGGCCCATACATATATATATTATATGCGCACACCTCAACCGGACGTATTTTTTTATTTAAATACTTAAGTATATAATTGCTAAATATTTACATATAAAATAACAATAATAATATTTTAGGACATGTTGGGTTAGATTGCTCTCTCCAAAAGAGCCAAGTGACACCCGCCACCTAGATCAGGCCAATTCTGTCACACCCCCAAATTACCACCTAGGGTATGTCCCTATTGGAGGTGCAACGATCCAACAAAGAGCCACCAATCATATCAAACACAAGTCATAACGTATTGAAATACCCAATTGAAATAAATATAACGTTTGAAAAGTTTAACCAAAACCAAAGTATTGAGCGGAAGCATAAAAGTTTAAATGTATAATGTATCGAAACCAAATCAAAGTAACTGTTTATTATGACCACAACCACTCCAGCAGCATCAGACAGCAAGCTCCCAAGTTCCTTCAGTAATTACCTACAAGCATGTAAACAAGTGTGTCAGACTACGCTGGTGAGTTCAAGGTTTTGTTAACAAGTTATGTTACCATATGTATGTTAATGCGATTTAATGTTGCGTTACGATGTTGCTCATGTTAGATACCCTAGGGAGTGTGCCCATAAGTATCCGGGGAGTGGGTACCCCTTAACGACCGATTGCTATGTTGCCTTCGTTAGATACCCTAGGGAGAGTGCCCATATGTATCCGAGGAGTGTGCCTCTAACAACCATAGCCATACCCAGATAATTAGTTCACGCCCGTCCTTACGGCCCGGTGTGAGGTTTCCCACCTAATAGCGCTATCAACTAATCACCCCCATTGCCCTCCAGGCAATAACCAAAACCGATTAAGTTGTTTACCCAATGTTTCCCTTCCAAATGTTTACCAGTTGTCCCAAACCACCGGGATGCATGCTTGAGAAAAGTGCAGTGAACTCACCTTGATTTGCTCGGTATGTTATAGTTTACTATCCGTTCCAATCGATTAACCAGATCCTAGTGTGGTGATCACTAATAGTTAGTTCGTATACACGTGGCTCATGTATGATTTGCATGTATCACATA
The DNA here is from genome assembly GCF_002127325.2 of Helianthus annuus. Taxonomy (NCBI): domain Eukaryota; kingdom Viridiplantae; phylum Streptophyta; class Magnoliopsida; order Asterales; family Asteraceae; genus Helianthus; species Helianthus annuus. The sequence goes on along the minus strand of NC_035444.2, from coordinate 37,892,444 downwards.
GATTTCAATTAAGTGAACTCATATCATATTGCATCAGATCGCAAGCGTTCGTATTCTTTCATCTACACGTACGATTAATTCACGTATTCATCTTTCACATAAAGCACACTGATTAAACAGATACACACATACTTCAAGTCATGCTAGTTAATCCATTCACATAATGCCATTGAAGCTCAAACATACCATATACGTACATAACCGACTGCATATCTTTCGAGTTCACTCATTAATAATGTGCAACCCCGGTTCTTAAACTGACCCATTCCAATTATAGCCAAAGTGCGGCCCGGTTACCCAATGAGTCCCAATGTCAATTCAAATAAATAAAAAAAAGAACAATGATATCTAGTAATTCAACTAAACAGTTTAGTTTAATTCTTGTATTTGTTGCCCAAACGACCAGGCCCCATTTACTAAACCAAGCTTTATTCTCCCTTTAAATCCTAACCGCCCGTTTATTACCCAACCCAATTAACCGGTGGTCCGGCCCAATTGATGTCACCGCACAACCCAGCGGCCCAAAAGTGCAACCATAACCAGATTACTCCTAGTGTCTACATATTGAACCGGCCCAGTGCAAAATAAGTCTACCCAGGTTTAGTTTGGTCCACATACTTTTCCATACATACATAATTAAGAGGCTATGAATTCACGTAGGGGTCCAACTCTTGATGACCGATGCTAACAAGCTTATCATATGACCTATCACAGTTAGATTATGAAACCATATATGCAATCCACATGCTTATTCACAATTGTTTATTGCTAGCACCTAAAATCATAAGATATGAATTCCATACATAAATCGATAACAATTTATACTGATTTATATAAGACCCATTTAATCGGCTAATATTATGACAACCCTATTACCCACAAAGATATGCCCAGATCCAATAACATTCACGAACAATGCTAGGGTCTTGCTTTAATTTCTACACGTCAATACTACCAATACCAGATCCCATATCATATATAAATCAATACAACCAACAGTTTATTAAGTCGAGATCATGCAAGAACAGGAATAATTATCATAGATACAACCAACAGTTTATTAAGTCGAGATCATGCAAGAACAGGAATAATTATCATAGATACGGGTTGACTAACCGTTAGTCTTGATCGAACAGGATGAGATATCAAAGGGGTAGCCTACTGCTGTGCGTAATTACGAATGATCAATAGGGTTGTTATGTATTTAAACTAGGGAGCAATTTGATTTAGAGTACATTACGTATACCCATACCTATAAGGATATTAGAATTGGGCCGGTTATTTAAACCATACCTATGTTGGGCCGATTACCAAACAATAAATGTGTTGTTAATTATTCAGCCTTAAAACGTATATGGGTTTTGTGTCACACTATGTGGGCCAAGGGGAGGAGAGGCCCAAACGGCCAAGAAATGCATAAACGGCATGAACGGTTCCGCGAGTGATTTACATAATACTAACCTGAATGTTCGGGTTGTCACATCATCCCCAACTTGAAAGAAATTTCGTCCCGAAATTGGCAAGCGCCACGTGTGAGAGAAACGAAGTGAGAAATCAGGATTGTTGCGGGTTCTGCTCAGTTGTGACATCATCCCCAACTTGAAGGGAATTTCGTCCCGAAATTTAGCAAACAGTCGCTGAGGAAGCTAGTTTTGTTAAGCGTTTTCGCGGGGTGTCACAACATCCCCTACTTGAAAGAATTTTCATCCCGAAAATTGATCTAAAACAATGGCTTGAAGTGAGTTCCGACGAACTCGATCTATAGATACTTTACAACGCCTGGGGGCTAATCTTGTGATCGGTGAAAATCATGGTATGGTGGTTAGCGTTTTGTTATATCGGTTGCCAATCAAGGAAACAGGGGATTAATGAGGTTCGTACGAAGATTCGAGCGAAACAGGGGTCCATTAAACATCCGAAGGATTTAGCCAGCAAATTTGTTGTCAAGAAGTAATTTCCAGTAGTGGTGCATGGCGGTATGGCACAACAGAGAGGTTCGTCACATTGCGGTCGCGCGAGTGTATCATTTGTCCAAAACAGAGTTGGTGGGTAAAGGTTAGTGTTGCAAAACGACATACGCGTGTAACTGTGACTGCTTCACTTCTAGCGGCGATGACAAGTGAAAGTGATAAGGTTCGTCTACAGGGATGCGTGGGTATAGTTCTCCTAATCCCGTGTTCGTTCGGAAGTTCCATTCTAGCGATGCCTTCACATGGTTAGCTCTATTGAAACGAGGGTGCACTGAAGGCCCTTGTGATCGGTCTAATTGGTGCCTTCGGTACCGTCCAAGTAATGCCTCCCACTTAAATCCAATGACCACGGTTTCCACCGGAGGTTGTAGGTCGTGCAGTTCCTCTCCGTAACACCATCATGGTATATCGCTGGATCATCGGTACCCTCGGATAGAAGCGATGCTTCGCGTGTTGTAGGGTTGGGTTTCAAAAGCTGTAAGGACGTTCTCCGATTTTATTTCTCAGGAATTCACAGCTCCCCGCTATGCTAAGGAGGTTGAAGTTGCGAAACCTTCGAAAATCCTATGGGGAAGCTGTGATAGTATCTAGCAACCTAAGGGATTTCTGTTTCCCATAAGGAATCTAAAATTGCATAAGGTCAATCTGAAATTCCGCCTAACGATGTGGAAGTAAACCAGCTCACTCTTCAGGAGGTATGTCAGAGAATTCATGGATAAGTGGAAGACACTCGATCTTCCTTCCTTAAAGCGGCAAATCGGTGACAAGAGTTAGTATGGCAGGGTAGCCCTTCTGTAGACACTTCTGGGCTTTCTTGACTGTGACAACGCCAACAACGGCACCACTACGATGATCTTAAACTGATAAGGATTCCCCACTGGGGAGAGGGGACGCACGATTTTCTGTTTGCTGAGAATTTTCCGCTTGATACCTAGATAACCAAGTCCATGTCAACGACCATGTCAAAACTTACAAGAGTGTCGCATCAACCAATAGAGGCATTGCATCAACCCATAGGCACCGGATAGTACAAAGGCCAGCGAGAGGTTTACCATAATTAAGGTAACTGTCGTAGAGTCAAAGATGTGACTCTTGTGGTGCAAGGGTAAAAAGAGGTAAGGTGACGACTCAGTACAAGAAATATCCCTTAAACGATAAAATAAGAAATCCATTCAAATTAAACCATATAAGTCACTACATCGAATATTCGCAAAAGTTTTAATCACCATGATTGTTTATACGAAAACAACTGAAAGAAAAAATAACTAGATAAACGATTGAAAGACGAGTCAGTCGTCCACATCACCATCCCCGAGGTCACTACCATCATCATCGTCTCCGTCATTATCCGAGACCTCCTCTGGCTCTTCTTCCTCCTCTTCCGGCTCTTCATCAGACCCTTCCGCCTCTGGTTCGGGAGGTGCCGGGACTGGGGCTGGCTCGGGTTCAGGTGCGAAACGGGCTTCCTCCAAGTGATGGACCCTCCAATCCATCATACCTATCTTTTCGGCATGCGAGTTAAGCCTTTCATGATCCACTCGAGCGTCTCTCAGTATCAGACCTTGTACCTCACGCCCTTTTAGGGCTTCTGCCTTCAAGTCAGTAGTCCTCCTAGTAAGTTCCTGTATCTGCTTCTCTTGAGCTTCCAATCGCCCTCCTTGGGTATCAATCTTTCTTAGTAATTTCTGATTTTGCTCCATTAAGACTTGGTTTTGTCCTATCAGAATCTGGTTATAATCTCGGAGGGCCTTACTCACAGCCGACTCGGCCTGAGCGCTGAGGGAGTTAACTGGTAGTGCATGCGTAGGTCGGGAGGACGACTCCCCGCCCTGTGCGAGTCTCTTCCTGTAAGCAGCACGCGTCTCCATCTGACGCGGGGGTGTGTGAGTAGCAGTGGGTGCCTTCCCTGGCGCCCGGAATTGGTCGAAAGATGCGGACGGTGCAGACATGCCTGTCGAGTTGATGGCGTAACGCAAGTTAAACGAAAGAATGCACACTCACAACGTACCAAAAGAGGGTATTAACGCAGAAAGGAAAAAAAATGACAGAAAGAGTAAGCACACAAGGTTTCAATCAACAGTTGCTACGTCCGTTTCCTCGTCCACTCATGTTTCTATATATGGGAATGAACTAATTTAGGGGTCGAAAACGAGGAAAGTGTTCAGGTTTATCACGTTAAGAACGATTAACTACCATGTTCATACACAAACAGGGAAGAACCCCTCTTACACTCGTTAAGCCTCATTGGGATTTGCATGCACCACGCGTTATTATTATGTGTGCACCCATGATAATAAGGCGGTTTGCATGCTCCTCTCGATGCTTCTTAACTTATGCTTGAAGTTTCTCCCACCCCAATCAACACAAAACAAGCGCTACCAACAAGATTAGGATTTACTAGATGTATGTGTTACGTTACACTATCAATGTGTCATGATGCCTACCATGTCGTATCGTGCATGCTATAAATATAGTTACGTTTACTAGTCATATAAAGCATAAACTAACGAGGAACGAACCTTGCAGTCTGAAGCTGAGTGTCATGGTCATCGTTTGGATCAATTCGGTTATAGTCTGGTTTTATGAAAACGTTTTTAAAACCGAGTTCTCTATAACCAGTGGCTCTGATACCAAACTGTCACACCCCCAAATTACCACCTAGGGTATGTCCCTATTGGAGGTGCAACGATCCAACAAAGAGCCACCAATCATATCAAACACAAGTCATAACGTATTGAAATACCCAATTGAAATAAATATAACGTTTGAAAAGTTTAACCAAAACCAAAGTATTGAGCGGAAGCATAAAAGTTTAAATGTATAATGTATCGAAACCAAATCAAAGTAACTGTTTATTATGACCACAACCACTCCAGCAGCATCAGACAGCAAGCTCCCAAGTTCCTTCAGTAATTACCTACAAGCAAGGTTGGAGAACTCGCTAGTCGCTAGTCGGCCGGTGAAGTGGGGACTAGCGACTACTCGGGATTACTCGGGATTAATCGGGATTAATCGGATCGGGTTTTTTATATGTAATTTTCAGTTTTATGTATAAATATATATATTTTTATAGGTAAATATTTTAAGTAGCTAGGTTTTAAATCTTATTCAACTCATTTATGTAAGTATACATGATTAATTGTTGGAATTCAAATGATTTGGTTGGAAACTGACCGGAATTTAGATGTTTTGGCCGGAATATACAGGTTTTTTGCTGGAATCGTCGACTTTTGGCTGGCCTAGTCGGACCTAGTCATGCCTAGTCGGACCTAGTCGGTTAATGGACCGATTTAAGAAAAATTACTCAGTAGCTGGACGACTAGCGATTAATCGCCAACTAATCGTCGCCTAGTCGCGATTTTTACAACACTGCCTACAAGCATGTAAACAAGTGTGTCAGACTACGCTGGTGAGTTCAAGGTTTTGTTAACAAGTTATGTTACCATATGTATGTTAATGCGATTTAATGTTGCGTTACGATGTTGCTCATGTTAGATACCCTAGGGAGTGTGCCCATAAGTATCCGGGGAGTGGGTACCCCTTAACGACCGATTGCTATGTTGCCTTCGTTAGATACCCTAGGGAGAGTGCCCATATGTATCCGAGGAGTGTGCCTCTAACAACCATAGCCATACCCAGATAATTAGTTCACGCCCGTCCTTACGGCCCGGTGTGAGGTTTCCCACCTAATAGCGCTATCAACTAATCACCCCCATTGCCCTCCAGGCAATAACCAAAACCGATTAAGTTGTTTACCCAATGTTTCCCTTCCAAATGTTTACCAGTTGTCCCAAACCACCGGGATGCATGCTTGAGAAAAGTGCAGTGAACTCACCTTGATTTGCTCGGTATGTTATAGTTTACTATCCGTTCCAATCGATTAACCAGATCCTAGTGTGGTGATCACTAATAGTTAGTTCGTATACACGTGGCTCATGTATGATTTGCATGTATCACATAGATTTCAATTAAGTGAACTCATATCATATTGCATCAGATCGCAAGCGTTCGTATTCTTTCATCTACACGTACGATTAATTCACGTATTCATCTTTCACATAAAGCACACTGATTAAACAGATACACACATACTTCAAGTCATGCTAGTTAATCCATTCACATAATGCCATTGAAGCTCAAACATACCATATACGTACATAACCGACTGCATATCTTTCGAGTTCACTCATTAATAATGTGCAACCCCGGTTCTTAAACTGACCCATTCCAATTATAGCCAAAGTGCGGCCCGGTTACCCAATGAGTCCCAATGTCAATTCAAATAAATAAAAAAAAGAACAATGATATCTAGTAATTCAACTAAACAGTTTAGTTTAATTCTTGTATTTGTTGCCCAAACGACCAGGCCCCATTTACTAAACCAAGCTTTATTCTCCCTTTAAATCCTAACCGCCCGTTTATTACCCAACCCAATTAACCGGTGGTCCGGCCCAATTGATGTCACCCCACAACCCAGCGGCCCAAAAGTGCAACCATAACCAGATTACTCCTAGTGTCTACATATTGAACCGGCCCAGTGCAAAATAAGTCTACCCAGGTTTAGTTTGGTCCACATACTTTTCCATACATACATAATTAAGAGGCTATGAATTCACGTAGGGGTCCAACTCTTGATGACCGATGCTAACAAGCTTATCATATGACCTATCACAGTTAGATTATGAAACCATATATGCAATCCACATGCTTATTCACAATTGTTTATTGCTAGCACCTAAAATCATAAGATATGAATTCCATACATAAATCGATAACAATTTATACTGATTTATATAAGACCCATTTAATCGGCTAATATTATGACAACCCTATTACCCACAAAGATATGCCCAGATCCAATAACATTCACGAACAATGCTAGGGTCTTGCTTTAATTTCTACACGTCAATACTACCAATACCAGATCCCATATCATATATAAATCAATACAACCAACAGTTTATTAAGTCGAGATCATGCAAGAACAGGAATAATTATCATAGATACAACCAACAGTTTATTAAGTCGAGATCATGCAAGAACAGGAATAATTATCATAGATACGGGTTGACTAACCGTTAGTCTTGATCGAACAGGATGAGATATCAAAGGGGTAGCCTACTGCCGTGCGTAATTACGAATGATCAATAGGGTTGTTATGTATTTAAACTAGGGAGCAATTTGATTTAGAGTACATTACGTATACCCATACCTATAAGGATATTAGAATTGGGCCGATTATTTAAACCATACCTATGTTGGGCCGATTACCAAACAATAAATGTGTTGTTAATTATTCAGCCTTAAAACGTATATGGGTTTTGTGTCACACTATGTGGGCCAAGGGGAGGAGAGGCCCAAACGGCCAAGAAATGCATAAACGGCATGAACGGTTCCGCGAGTGATTTACATAATACTAACCTGAATGTTCGGGTTGTCACAAATTCACTAGTGTGTTTGTGTGTATATAGTGTGAAGTTCAATGGAGAAAAAAAAATGGAGAACTGAAGAACAATGTAAAAGACCTCATATACAATTAATTTTGACATGTAAAATAATTACATTTTTACATGTAAAAATTTAATTTTTACCAAATCTTTAAGTGTTGCATAAATACATGTAGTGGTCGTTTCAATAAAACAATTGAAAAATAAAAAAGTCTACAAAAGTTTAAAACCATATCAATAAGAAAAAAATTACAAACGTTAATATTTTTATTTGAACGGTTTATATATTTGCTTAGATTAAAAGATTAAAGTTATTGTACAAATGGGTCTTTACATAAAAAGTAAATGAGAATTTTTTTTAAGTTTTTTCCTATCTAATCAAGCACGTATTTTAGTCACAAAATCTAAAAAAAATCGTATATTTACTTTAGTAGAGTAACTACACATAATTATTCTCCTAGAGTAAATACACGTTTTTTATTTTACATTTTGCAACTAAAATCATGCTTAAGCGATGAAAAAAAAACTCTTCCTTCACTTCTTATGTTAAAACTCACTTGTATGTTAAAACACATTTGTGTTTGATCTTTATATTGTATAAAAAAACTGATAATTTTAAACAAGTAAAAAAATAAAATAACAAAAATATCACTAATTTCAATGCTTAAATTAGTTTATCGTCATCTAGAAAGTTTACAGGGTACTATAAATGAAATAAAACCAATGCACTACATATTTTAGTTTTATACTTATAGTGCCATAAATTGCTACTTTTTTTTTTTTTTCTAATCATAGAATGATATTTTTCAAAACCATGAACCATTATCTCAAATGATCGATTCAACTTAATCCAAAAAAATCACCAAAATAATAAGAAAAAAAATAAGATTTTCAAAAAGATAAAGACTTCACTAGAGTATCTTGAAGAGACATTAGATGAAGTTCCACTTCCACTAGGTGAGGGCGTGTTTATCTTATGTAGTTATGTGACAACACCACAAATAGTAACTAGATTATGACACCACAAATAGTAACAAGATTATGAAAGTAGAGTACGTGTTGGATTTCACCTATGACCAACTATAGTATATAATCTTATTAGTTGGGCCAATTCTAACTATGTAGAATCATATATGTGTGGGTGTGATTTTAATTAACGTTTAGACAGCAAGTCAATTCCCATTTTAAATGGTCAATATGGTAGATGCATGGCCTATATATATATATATATATATATATATATATATATATATATATAGGGGCTGGTTAACGTACAAATGCGCTTATCGTACATTACGTACGCTACAATCTCAGCCGTCAGATCATCTTCCCGCATTGAAAATCGTATGTTGTTTTTTTGTAACAATTTCGCATGTTGGTTTTTTAACATGCGATTTCTTCAAAATTACCACATGCGAAATTGTTACAAAAACCAACATGCTATTTCATCAAAATTATCACATGCGAAATTGAATTACCACATGCAAAATTGTTACAAAAAAACAACCTGCTATTTTATCAAAATTATCACATGCGAAATTAAATTACCACATGCGAAATTGTTAAAAAAAACAACCTTCTATTTCATCAAAATTATCACATGCGAAATTGAATTAACACATGCGAAATTGTTACAAAAAAACACCTGCTATTTCATCAAATTTATCACATGCGAAATTATTACAAAAAAAGAAACAACATGTGATTTTCATTGCGGGAAGATGATCTGACGGCTGAGATTGTAGCGTACGTAATGTACGATAAGGGAATTTGTACAGTACCCTTTACCTATATATATATATATATAGGGTATGGATCCTAAGAGAAGTCCACCCTATTTGAGAAACTTGAGAAGCATTCTTGACCACACATTTTTCCAAGCTTTTCGTAATATACACATATGTATAGTATAAAATTGACTATATATATATGTATATTGTCAAATCTTGAATTATACACATATGTATATAGTCAATTTTAAACTATACATATATGTATATTACGAAAAGCTTAGGGAAAATGTGTGGTTCAGAATGCTTCTCAAGTTTCTCAATTAGCCTAGTGCTTCTCACGTGATCCTAACCCTATATATATATATATATATATATATATATATATATATATATGGCCAGGATCATTTCAGAACCATAAATATTTACAGGACTCCTAATAAACAATCTTTTTAATTATATATTTTTATGTTTAGGATAATTTTATCATTTATTATGTATATTTTTACGATTACATACATGTTAAGAGTAATTTTATCATTTTTATATGTAATTTTATAATTACACATGTGTAAACTAGTTTTTTTACATATATGTAATTAGTTATGACACATATATATAATTTTGGCATTTAAACATATATAAACTACTTTTAACATGTATGTAATCAAAGAAATACATATAATAGATGATGAAAAGATACTAAATACAAAACCTATATATAAAATGATTGTTTATTAGGAGTTCTGAAAGTTCTGTAGTTATTTAGAGTTCTGAAATGAACTCGACCCTATATATATATATATATGTATATATATATATATATGCATATAGTCAATTTTAAACTATACATATATGTATATTACGAAAAGCTTAGGGAAAATGTGTGGTTCAGAATGCTTCTCAAGTTTCTCAATTAGCCTAGTGCTTCTCACGTGATCCTAACCCTATATATATATATGGCCAGAATCATTTCAGAACCATAAGTATTTACAGAACTCCTAATAAACAATCTTTTTAATTATATATTTTTATGTTTAGGATAATTTTATCATTTATTATGTGTATTTTTACGATTACATACATGTTAAGAGTAATTTTATCATTTTTATATGTAATTTTATAATTACACATATGTAAACTAGTTTTTTTACATATATGTAATTAGTTATGACACACATATATAATTTTGGCAATTAAACATATGTAAACTACTTTTAACATGTATGTAATCAAAGAAATACATATAATAGATGATGAAAAGATACTAAATACAAAACTTATATATAAAATGATTGTTTATTAGGAGTTCTGAAAGTTCTGTAGTTATTTAGAGTTCTGAAATGAACTCGACCCTCTATATATATATATATATATACCCCTTTGCACAATTCAATCAATATTATGGGATTAGCCCCTACTTAGTTGGTGACACCTGACTACTTATCTTATTTTGAGAGTAATCAACACATCTTAATCATTAAATTAGAGAAACTTATGGCTCATTTATATTTTTCGCGTTATGACTACATGAATATGTCAATATGCGTGAGAGAAAAAAACGAGGGATTAAGATCTAAACTTTTTTTCTTTTTAACAAGTTTAGATGAGGTAGGCTAAATGTACCATCTTTTATTACTTTTTTATACCCCATTTCTATAAAATCACATTAAAACTTGTAATATTTACTCTCTATACAAATCATCATTTTTAAAATTATTATTTTTGTTACAAAACAAATTCAAAAGTATAATAAAAAGATTACAGATGTTTTTTCTTCAAAAAAAATGTTTGTTTTTTTAATTTTTATTTAGAAACATATTTTTTAAAAGTTTTCAGATATTGTTTCTAAAGAAACTTTCTCAAATAGTATTTTGATTTTGTTTTTATTGAACATCTTTATAAATAAATAATACCATTTTTCTTATAAAAATAATAAAAAAAGTTCTGAACTTTCTTTTTGAAAATAGTCTATATTATGTTTTTTCCTCGTCTAATTCGTATTTTTAAGCTCTTACTTTTATAATTTCTAGTACTTTAAAATGTGTTTATAAAAGAATTAACAATTTTTATTTATTAAAAAAAGTAAAAAAGAAAAATCTTTTAAAATAGCGTCTACAACCCTAGCACATATTAATCATTCAAACCATCTATGTAAGTGATAAAAATATTAAAAGAGTAAACTGCCATTTTGGTCCCTAAGGTTTGGTCACTTTTGCCACTTTAGTCCAAATCTCAAACATTTTGCATCTAGGTCCCTATGGTTTCAGTTTTATTGTCATTTTGGTCCAAAAGTGATATTAGATCATATTTATTTTATAAAATCATATTGTTTTGTTCTTTTCCTCAAGGGCAAAATGGTCATTTTATAATCAAACCCTAATAAGAGAACCATCTCCTTCCCAACTCTGATTCTCTACTGTTTCTCTTCTGTCTTTAGGCACCTTCTTCGTATCATCCTTATAATTTTTTACAACCAAATCATCTGAACTTCAAACACTCCCATTCAATTCACCCCCTTCTTTAAAGCACACCAATTTCTCATGATTTCATATCCAATTTAATTTCCATTGGTTCCCCAAAAATCTTGAAAAAGATGACTTCTTTGGTGGGTCCATCTGTTTTTCCTCTAAATCAGCGAAATGTGTGTTACCCCTTATCTGGGTATTGTAAATCTGGAAAAAAGATTGAAACTTTTTCAATCTTTGAAAGGAGACCTGTGTGTTATAGTAGTAGTATTGCTCCACAGAATTTAAAGACTACTGGTGAATTTTGCCCATCTAGATTGAGAGTATGAATCCTTAATTCTTTTATGTGTGTGTGTGTGTGTTTGCTTTTATAATTGATGAGATTTTTTTTTGTGATGATTCAGTGGGAGAGGGGATTATGGGAGATTCCCACAACGTCAATGGGTCGGACTCAAAAAGACTCAATTTTTATGAGATTATTATCATATAGTTTGTGACCGGACAAATGAAATGGGGTTTTTTGGAATGATGAGTGAGGTGTGCGAGAATAGAGGGATTTTCGGATCTGCGTGAAAAAAGGGGTTGTGGAATGCGATTGATGCAAGTTTTTGGGTGTGAAATTGTGATTGTTTTGTTATGCAGAAGAGAAGAGATCCTGAGAGAGAGATCGAGGAAGAAGAAGATGTGGGGTATTTATTTTTTTTAAATAAAATAAAAAATAAAAGAAAAGACCATTTTACCCTTGAGGAAAATGACAAAATACTAGGATTTAATTTGAGAAACATGACCTGATTTTATTTTTGGACCAAAATGACAATAAAAGTGAAACCACAGGGACCCAGATGTAAAAGGTTTCAAATTTGGACTAAAGTGACAAAAGTAATCAAACCTCAGGGACCAAAATGGCAGTTTACTCATATTAAAATAATTTTATCAAACTATAAATTAACAATCTATATAAGTTCAAATTTAATTATTGTAAGGATCGAGTATGTTATAAACAAGTTAAAACCAGTTTGCGACTTCCGATCGAAGTAAACACTTTTCTAAAGCAAAACAAATGGACAAGGTTGATACACAAATATTTTTCTCTTCTTTAACTAAAAATATATTAAACTGATAGATTTCAAAAATTTGTGTGGATCTTTGTGTGTTATTGTTTATACAGACTCAATAGACTCAATGAGGATACCCACTTCAAATCGTTCCGAAAAAGAAAAAAAAACATTTCAAAATATAATAAATATAAGACATTTAAAATACAAAATAAACGAGGAAAAAAAACATAATATAGACTTTTTTCAAAATGGAAATTCAAAACTTTTTCTTATTATTTTATATGAAAAAGTTATTAGTAGTTTGTAAAGATAAAAGAAAACATATTAGAAATACTATTTAAGAAAGGTCTTTAAAAACAATATTTGAAAACTTTCAAAAAATATGTTTTTTAAATAAACATAAAAAACAAACATAATTTTTGAAAAGAAAAACATTTATAATATTTCTTTACACTTTTGAATTTGTTTTGTAACAAAAATAATACTTTAAAAAAAATGATGACTTGTACAAAAGATAAATATGATAAGTTTAAATGTGATTTAATGAAAAGTGGGTATGAAAAGTAATAATGTAGCTTTTTTTATATTAGCTATCACATATTACATTAATTATTATATGGATCAAAATATACTAGGAAGTTTATTTGGCAATGAATGTTAGGAAACGAATCTTGACCATTTATTAAGTATAATCAAGGGCTAAGATTAACCGGGTGAGATTGAACTAAAAAAAAGAGGCGTGTGGGTTATTTTAAGTTTATTCTAGTCCATCAAAGTCAATAGTTTCTCTCTTCTCTAATCCCCCCATTTATAAAACGTTAATAACTCTTTCATACGACGTTATTTATTTTTTTCATAAACGGGCGTTTTTTATCTTTGAAATGACTATACTATTGCTATATTTTCGAAAAAAAAAAAATTCAAACACCTAGATTGTAAAACACATCAAAAACCCAGGTCGTAAAAAGCAATTGACAATGGTAAAATCTAGATCGTAAAACCCAGTTCAAAATCCGAGGTTGTAAAACACAATTCACGATGATAAAACCCATATCGTAAAACACATTTCACAATAATAAAACTCAGATCGTAAAACGCAATGTTAAAACTCAGGTCGTAAAACGCAATTCACAATGATAAAACCTTAGATCGGAAAACGCAATTGTTGAACCCGGATCGTAAAACGCAATTCACAGTGGTAAAACCCATATCATAAAATGTATTTTGAAAACCCAGATTGTAAAACGCAATTTACAAAGGTAAAACCCAGATCGTAAAATGAATTGGAAAACCCAAAACGTAAAACGCAATTAAAAAACCCAGATCGTAAAACACAATGATTGACGAAATTCTTTAGATTTCTTACACAGATTGAAGCCGAATTTTAGTATTTCTTCAACGACTAGCGAAGTTTAAATGTTAGAAACACTAACGATCAAATGAATCGATTCATTCGCTTTAAAACCACGAGAAAAAAAATGAGAAAATTGTGACAACCCGAGATCTCAAGGTCTTTCCTCTACGTATCACTTGTTTCACAATCTTGTTTTCACAATTTGCTTTACGTTATTATGTGCACGATTTATGATGATCAAAGTATTGTTATGTGGTTATTGCATGAAATTTAGGAGTTGTTTAATGTGTGATGTTTAGACATTATATGGCACACACTTGGTTCATGAAGAAAACCCTAGTCGACGAAGAATAGCTCTTCGTCAAGAGAGTCTTTGACGAAGAATGATTCTTCGTCATCTTGGTCTTCGACGAAGGATAGCTTTTCTTCAGGAGAGTCTTCGCCATTAGGGCTTTCGACCCAGATCAGCGAGCCGACCCATGTAGTTGTTTGTGACTTCTTTTATTCTACAAAACGCGAAACATGCATCAAACCCTAAACACTCCTCTCCTCCCTTGCAAACCTGACGACTGTCTCCGGTCACTCGAAGCATCTGTGTCTCGATCAAACCCACATATTCAGAGTCTTGGTTAGTGTTTTATCCATGTTAGTTTGTCGTAATCTGAATGTGATGATTGCTACGATTACACGTGATGAATTAAGATTTCATTGATAGGATTGTGAATCTAAAACTTGCATGATGAAGTTACGATGATTTGTGTATGTTCATACTTACGATACGGTTTGATAATTCGGTTTGATGAACTTATATCATGATGAATTAATAATCTGCTTGTGTGTAGTCATTTGATGGTTAGGGTTAATGATTGATAGAATGGTTATTATGGGATTAAACGTATGTATTTCGGTGTAGCGATGTTAGCGTTGATGATGAACAGCAGTTAGGGTTCATAAGAACACTAGTAGTAACTGATTTAAATCATAATGTTGATCTGTTTTGGAATAGGGATGGTGTTTACGTAAATTACGGAAAGGGTAGTTAAAAGAAAATAATAACTCTTGACGAAGAACTAAGCTCGGCGAAGAATATAGTTCTTCGTTGAACGATTTCTGACGAACCTCTAAGGCTCTTCATCAAACGTGAACTCGACGAAGGATAGTCCTTCGTCACACTCACTTCCGACGAAGAAAGATACTTCGCCATAATCATTTACAGCGAAGAATGGTTCTTCGTCGTGCGGACTCTTCGCCGTGCAAATGAACAGTAACGGTAACAGTTTGAAATGTATGTGAGGATGGATACTTGTGTTTATAAGATCTATTTGTCGCATAGAATGAGAAATCTGGTTTGACTTGTGAGAGTAGCAAACTTAACTGTTAAGTGTTGTTATGTAACATTCACATTGGATGTGGACTTGTATGAGAATTGAATATTTGCTACGTGTGTACAATGATCTTTGCGGTGAATGTAATCTGTGACAATACGTGGTTCAATTATTATGAAATTAATGTTATTGGTAACTACTGTTGGGAACATGAACTTGTGTTATAAACGTGTATGAAATCTAAACATTTGCTACGTGACAATATTATTACATGTGACTCGTTAAATACGTGTTTTGATATGTGATTACGAAACTGATCATCTTTAGTAACCACAGTAGGGTTTGGTTGACCAACTTGGAACGGGTAATGTAACGTAACATACCGAGCAAATCTAAGGTGAGTTCACTTCTCTCAAAACAAGCATGCGTCCGGTGGGGATAATCAAACAAACAAACAAATAAACGGATTTTCATAAACCCACATCCTTGTAGGGGATGTGAGGCGGTTTTCACAAACCCATATCCTTGTAGGGGATATGAGGCAGTTTTCAGTAAATGTTGATGTTGGATAATACACTCACTTTCTATCACTTAAGTCCCATCTTACTACCAGGTTAGTTGCTTGTAGGGCAACGGGGTTATTAGTTGATAGCGCTATTAGGTTTGGCACCCTCACGACGTACCTGGATAGGACGGGCGTGAACTAATAACTTTAAAATCATGACCAATGTTTGATAGAACATTGGAGAAGGGCAAAAAGGGTCGTCTGCGGTATCGAGTTATTATCAACATAACATAAGTCAATTCATGGTAACAAACGGTTAAACAAACTGTGAACTCACCAGCGTTGTCTGATACACTTTTCTGCATGTTTGCAGGCTTGTAGGTACACGTCGTTGGAACTTGCTGTTTGGGTTGCTGGAGTGGTTATGGAACTTGCTGTTTGGGATGCTGGAGTGGTTAATGTAGTATGCTTCCGCTGAAATGTAAACAATGTTTTGTAACGATTATTTTAATAGATGAAAGTTTTATTTGAAATAATGTTATGAGTTCAATGTGATTGGTGGCTAGATCCTGGTACGTCACACGTCTCGCGGGGGTTCCCGCATGTGGTATTTTGGGGGTGTGAAAAAAATTGTGTGAAGTTGAACTAGTTTCTTCAAAATAGTTGAAGAACACGTTGATTTAGTATTTGAATCATTGATTGATGAAGAAGATCACAATATAATATAGTGATTATAATATAATGATTATAGAGAGAGAAATTAAATAAAATGCGGAGAAAGAGAAAGAGAGAAGATGAGATGAGATTGGCTAAAATGCCCCTCCCTATGTTTTTTTTTGTTATTTGTCACATGTCCTTCTATTATTACTTCATACACTTTTCTACCCAAACCAATCTTCCTATTTGATCCTCTCCATTATTATATTATCATAAATTCACAATCATCATTTAAAAGAACAAAACAAAATAGAAGTGCACAAAGGAACAAAACAAAAGCACAAAAATCCCGTTTAGGAGCCGACTCCGATTTTGAAACAGGATCAAGAGAACCCGATTTGGAGCCGATCCGAACCAAATCACAGGGTTGCAATCAGTTTATACTATACCTTAAAACTGGTTCAAAATCGATCCTTTCCTATCTGTAAATTGAGTTTGCCTTTCTTTAACCTTGCCCAACACGGTTTTAATCCGAACCAGTCTGACCCCAAAACATGATTTATGCACCTCTAAAACCAAACAAAGCATACAAATTTTATAGTTTCTTGCACTATACAATGCCCACAAACCGGAATTGATTCCATCTAAGGGTGCTAAACGGGTCGTGTTTGTGGGTTGGCAGGTTCGGTCAGAACCGACCCCAAAATTTTTAGATGGACCCGAACATGACCTGAACCCGAAAATTGTGTCATACATATGAACCCAAACACGACTTGTGCAACCCGATTTTTTTATTGCAAATTAATATATTAAAATTGTGATTTTATTTCAAAAGAACACCAATGTATATAATATAATTACATTCTAATTATAAAACCGTGAATTTATCTTTTTAAGTTATAATTATAGCAGAAAATACACACCCAATTTAATTTATGATATAAAATATATGTAAAAGGTTAAAGAGTAAAATGCACAGATAGTCCCTGTGGTTTTGTAAAATAACACCTATAGTCCTCAACTTTTGGAAATTACACCGGTGCTCCCTGTGGTTTGACAGTTTGTTACTCGGATAGTTCTTGGAGTGAATGGAGGTTAGTTTTCTTAGTTAAGTGGATGTGAAATAACAAAACTACCCTTACTATTAAATATAATAACTTAAACATTAAAAGAAATATATATCTTTTTATTATTTATTTAATCAAGTGGGGCCCACCATCCTTATCTTCATAAATCATAACCTAACCAACCCCATTTCTACTCTCTCTCTCTCTCTTTCTCTTAGCCACATCCGCCACCACCACCCACCACCACCACTACCGCCGCCATGATTTCGAAGACAATCCATCCCCTCCTATCATCTTCTTCATCTGCAAGTGCAACCACAAACCACACCCCATCACAGCCTGCAGTCTCCGACAACGCAACCAATCCCCCGCCGCAGGTGACTTGAAAATATTCTTAGTTTTAATTCAACGTCCTCCACGGCTCCACCCACTAGTGTCACCACAACCATCTCCCTACACCTATTGCAATTAACCTTGATGGTTCTGATGTGGCACTATAATGATTTTCTTCATTAATGAGCATCAGAAACTTCCTAAATAAAAAAAACAACACTAAAAAACCTATTTTATTAAAGCTTAATGTAGGTCATCTAGAAAAGTTTACACAAATATTTGAAATCTGCTCAAATTCTTACGTTTATGGCAAGAAAAACCACCACCATTTATCATCAAATCTGAAAACCACAACCATCGATTTCTTATTAGACAAGAAAACTAAGATAGATTAACTTAAAGAGACATATTACTTTGGTTTGGAGAGGGCGCGGGCTGGCCTGATCTGAACTCATTGACGATGAAGGTGGGGCATAGAGAGAGGAGCCATGGTGGTGGGGTTTGTTTTGAATTAGAGTTGTGTTGTGGTTTGAGCTATGGTAGTGATGGCGGTGTGGCAGGGGGAGACACAGTGGAGATAGTGATTCTGTGTGTCGGAATCGATGGTTGGTGTTTGTGGCGGCGATGCGGTGGTGCTGGAAACTGGAATGGTCAAGTGAGAGAGAGAGAGAGAGAGAGTGGGTGACTTTTAAAAAAAGATAATTTTAAGTAAGGGTAGTTTTGTCATTTTACATCCACTTAACTGATAAAACTAACCTCCATCCACTCCAGGGACTATTCGAGTAACAAACTGTCAAACCACAGGGAGCACCGGTGTAATTTCCAAAAGTTGTGAACTATAGGTGTTATTTTAAAAAAACCACAGGGACTATCCATGCATTTTACTCAAGGTTAAATATAATATAAGTGGGTTAAACGGGTCAACCCACCAACCTGACCCGGTTGACACAAACCCGGTCCGTTTAGCTAGAAAGGTTTGCAGATTCAACTTGAAACTAGTTCAAACCCGTTTATACTAAACCCAACCCGCAAATTTCGTGTTAGATTCGTGTGATGTTTTCATGTCAGAAATTCACACACCAAATTCCAACCCATGGATAATAATTCAAAGGTCTACACAACCGGGCCAGAGTTCAACCCATCTTCCTTTCTGAAACAGGCCTCTTCCATGATTATAATCAAAGCCCAGCCCAATTACGAAAAAAACAAGCAAACCTCTGTTGAACAATTTAGATAAGAGTTAGGGCACAGATGACATAAATAAATACAGAAAACTCCATAGCCATACAGTTTCTAGGACTTAAACGAACAAATTGAAGCCGAAGAAGAGGGCTCTTACTGTCTTATCCAAACGGTATAATTTTTACGATCTATTCTCCACTGTTTCACATATGAACGCTGATTATCGAGCTTTATTGTGTTTGTTGTACTAATTAGATTCGTTATTATATATTGTCTGCGTCTGTATTAGCGATTATGCCATGTAACTTGTTAGATTTTGGTTTGATTGTGTGTATTTTGGTTCGTTTTTGGTGGTGTGATGAGGAAACCCTAGGTTTTGATGTTCTAAGTTTGAGGAATAGAGTTGATAGATTGTGTTTGTATTGTTCTTAATTTGTTGTTGAATAAACTCTAGATTTATTAGTGCCTGTTTATAGTTGTATCAAATTTCATAGCTAATTATATGTTTTATTTCAAAGTTATATTTAGGTTATAACTGTCTAAAGTTGTGGAAGACTAGTTTTTTTAATTAATATTTTTTTTTTTGTTTGGTTTTGTTTTGATAGATGGATCGGTACCAGAAGGTCGAGAAACCTAGAGCAGAGCAACCGATTGATGAGAATGAGATTCGTATTACTAGCCAGGGGAGGATGAGGAGCTATATCACATATGCTATGACTTTGCTTCAGGTTAACTTTTCTGCTTTTCGATTAATAACACTGGTCGTCTAGTGAGCATTTTTATTGTTAGTTTAGTGTTTACGTATATTTCCTATTCAAGTTGCATAGCGTATGTGCTTGTAAAAGTTTATCTTGTTTAATACTCATTGTTCATGAGAAGTACATGATTACACTTTGACTTTAGTAGCAAAATCTCTTTTTAGTTTTATAAACTTATACGTTAACGGTTAACCAATACGCATTAGTGATGGTTACTGTTTTTAAGGTTGACTGTTTTAGTGTAATCTAGTTGTTAATGATTAAAGTGTCAGCTCTAATATATAATTTGCCTATTTTCTTTATAGGAAAAAGGCTCATCGGAGATTGTGTTTAAAGCTATGGGTAGAGCCATCAACAAGACTGTTACAATTGTGGAATTAATAAAGGTTTGCCTAATTTACATTATCATTTCCTACCGTTCTTCGTTTTTGCTTGCTATTTTCCATGATCTAATTAAAAGCCACTGTACATTTGAACCGTAGAGGCGAATTGTTGGCCTTCATCAAATTACATCCATTGGATCCACAGACATAACCGACACATGGGAACCCCTAGAGGAAGGATTACTTCCGTAAGAAGACCTTTTTAGCTGTTTTTGTGTGTTAGTTTCTGTCAAGTTACCGTTTTGTCTAATCAGTCCGCTTATTTTTTTGTTGCAGCCTGGAGACCACAAGGCATGTTTCAATGATAACTATAACCCTTTCCAAGGCGGAGTTGAATACGTCTTCTATCGGGTGAGTCAAATATTCATTGTTTATGATCGGTCTTATCTCTGTAGCATTGCAGTACTTTAAACAGCCTCTATTTGTGATAGCTTTTATGTGGTATTAGCAAAATTTCTTTAGATTCACCATGTTAATTTGTTGGCAGGTATCAACCGCCATTGCCAGCTGACCAGGTGAAGGTGTCAACTGAATTTGAATACGAAGGAGGTATTATACTTCACAACTGTAATATATATTTCTTGATGTGCATTAGTTTTATTTATATGTTTTTGCATTTGCAGACGGATCACCGACTGCAAGGGGCAGGGGCCGTGGTGGAAGGGGAAGGGGAAGGTCTAGAGCTGCACCAGGTTTCATTAATTTCACAATTATTCACCTATTTAATAACTTGTAACGAGTAAAATGCCATTTTCGTCTCTGAGGTTTGGCCAGTTTTGTGACTTTTGTGCAAAGGTTTTTTTTTTCGCATATGGATCCAAAAGGTTTGAAATCTTGCCATTTTTAATATGGCTCGTTAAATCCGTTAATTTTTTCCGTTTAGTCAGCGGTATTTTCGTATTTTTTTACTAAAGGGCAATTCGGTCTTTCAATTTATGTACAAGCATTTAACATAATGTACAAGTATTCAAAAGACCAAATTGCTCTTTAAGTTAACAAAAAAGACGAAAATACCCCTGTTTTAACGGAGAAAGTTGGATCGAGTTAACAAGCTGGATGAAAATGGCAAGAATTCAAACCTTTTGGATCCAAATGCAAAAAAATAAACGTTTGGATGAAAGTCGCAAAACTGGCCAAACTTCAGGGACGAAAAAATGATTTTACTCAATAATTTATATAATTTTTTTTTGTTCTGTTAACTGATTTGAGTTTTGGTTACAATAGCAGGAAACGGTCATGCACCAGATGAGTATGATGACGGTGGCTGGGACGGGCCCGCTGGTTATCCAAGGGGAAGAGGTCGTGGAAGAGGCCGCAGCTTCCGTGGACGTGGAAGAGGAAATTACAATAATGCCCCTTATATGGATAATCAGCAAGATACAGGAGGATACAATCAAGAATCACCAAGGGGTAGGGGTCGTAATTTTCGTGGCCGTGGAAGGGGAGGTTACAATAATGGCCCTTACATTAATAATCAGCAAGATGTTGGTGGGTATAATCAAGAATCTCCCAGGGGTAGGGGCCGTAATTTCCGTGGACGTGGAAGGGGAGGCTATAATAATGACTCGTATATGGATACTCAACAAGATGCCGGAGGTTACAATCAAGAGTTTCCCGTGCAAGGACGAGGTATCATTTGATTAATAATATCCGCAAGTTTAAAAATAATATATGGTTGACTAACGAGTAAAAAGTCAAAAGTTGATTTGTTTGTGTATGATATGTAGGGCGTGGTCGTGGGAGGGGAAGGGGAACACGAGGAAGGGGTAATGGGTTCAGATCAAACAGGCCGAACCAGGGTGCGGAAGGTGGTGATTAGACAAAAAAACAGGTTTGATGATGAATATGATATTGATGAATGTTTGGTTGTCTGCTTGCTCGACTTTTATGTTTTGTTTAATTTTTGTGTTCCAGATAAATCGATTTAGGAACATCAGTTTGTACTAGAAGCGTAGACTAGCGGCTTTGAGTTTTGATCGTTTTTACTGTTTATTTTATTATTTCAATTTTTATTGTAATTTTTGTTCTCATATTAGGTTTGTTTGTTGTGGTATGTTTGCCAATGTTGTTCATGAACATTTTTGTTAGTTCTTGTTTCATTGGACAAATATGTTTACAACAGTGTGTGTTCCTTTTTGTTTTACACAACCAAGAAAATTTGGACCAACCGAAGTTTTCAAAAAATCTACTAAAATGAAACATTTTTTTCTAGGTTTGTAACACGATTGTACGGAATGCGTACATAACAAACCAATATGCATTATTTTACACACCTGCTACTTGCTAGACCAGAGTCCTAAAGTTGTAAATTTATGTTAGCCATGGCTCGAGCTTTACTTAACCTGGTTTGTTTCCACCAGGTCAGCCATGACTATGAGCCATCATGATGGCTCACTATCATCATTAATTGTACGGAAGTAGCATGTGCTAGAATGTGTACTTGAAACCTCCAAAACAGTTTTAATTTACAGGAAGGCACCCTTTCATTTGATGCCTCTTTGGAATTACATCTTACTTTCAAAATCATTTTTACCATATATTCATTTTCATTTGATACAAAAAAAGAAACAAGAAAAACTTGTTAGCATAGACATAACATACATATATGTTAACATCAAAACTATTCTGTAAAAGAAAACTGATTTGATTGAAATAAGTACAAAAGATAATTTTTGCCGTTTTGTTTGATATAATTAGGTCTGTAAACGAATCGAACATTTATGAACTGTTCGTGAACTTGTTCGGCGGGAAGTTCGTTTATTTAATACACGAACGAACACGAACAAAAAGTTTTGTTCGTTTAATTAAATGAACGAACATGAACACACCTTGTGTTCGTTCATTTATGTTCGTGAACATTCGTTTATGTTTGTTCATTTATGTTCGTGAACATTTGTTTATTTACGTTCTTTATGATTGTTTAAATTTTACTAAATACATAAATAGTTATATTTATATAAATATTAGGTTTTCTAACTACTTATATAAATATAAATAATTAATAATTGAGGTTTCTAATAATAAAAATGAAATTTTAAAATTTTTCTTAAATCGTAACTGGTCACTTACTTAATATTTATATAAAAAATACTTAATTTTAGTATTTATGAACCCTAATTTAGATGTGTTTTTGGATGAACTGTAATATATTAGACTTGTTTGTTTGTGTTCACTAATGTTAAATTGTGTTTGTATATATTTGTTCAGTTATGTTCATTTGTGTTTGTTCGATTATGTTAATTTATTTTTGTTTATGTTTATTCAAATATGTTCAGTTATTTTTTTTTGTTTATGTTCGTTTGTGTTCGTTAATGCTCGTGAACTTTTCGTTTAGGCTTTAAATGAACAAACATAAACGAACAGGAACATACCCGATTTCTTAATGAACAAACACGAACAAATAAATGTGTTCGATTATATGTTCGTGTTCGTGTTCGGTTAAAGTTAATGAACGAACTTGAACATGCCTATGTTCGTGTTCGTTCGGTTCATTTACAGGCCTAGATATAATCTTGAAAGGGGTCGTATTATTGGCACACTTTTGCAAAATTAAATCGACATCACCAATACGGGTTGTATAGGTATATACGACCCGTATTAGGGTAACTTCAATTTCCAAGGTCAGTCAAAGGTTGACACTATCTTCACACGCTCCTCTAATACGCATCGTATAGGGCTATAAGATGCATATTGGTAATAGGTTGCCTAACTCTGATAGATAGGGTTCACATGCAAACCCTATACAAATCGTATAGGCCTGTACGATTCCTATTAAGTACGAGGTTACTTTCTATCACTCAACAGTGACATAAGGTGATTGAAAGGAACATTACGTCAGCCCTATACGGGTACGACTCGTATTGGTCTGTAAATTTGCATTCTGCTTGGCCTTTATAAACGAGGAAGACGAAGACGATTCACAAAATTCATTCCCTTGTCTTCATTTTTTCTTTATATTCGCTTCTACCATGTCTTGGTTCAACCTTAATTACATTTTCGGCGAGTCGTCTGACACAAACACGAGCATGTTTATTCCGGGAAGCAGTGTGGTATAACATTTTTTTAACTGGTTTATTTATGAAATACTTAGCATACCGTTTGTATTAGAAGGGGCCTGCTGTCCCTGATTCTTACGATGGGAGAGGACATGATGATCACGTGGAGGAGGTCGTGTCCGGCTTTCGTCCCCATCGTAATGAATCGTTGTTGCCAGACCTCAACGAGGTAAGTATTTATTTACTTTTTTCTATTCGGCGTTAAATTTACCATTACCTTTTACCCGTTGGTTGTTTTTTAGTTTGTTGTGCCCTGCCAACCGAAAAAATACGTCAAAATACGCTAAAATACGTCAAAATACGAAAAAATACGTCAAAATACGACAAAATTTGGAAAAAAAATACGACAAAATACAAAAAAGTACGTCAAAATATGCTAAAATACGACAAAATACGAAAAAATATGCTAAAATACGCCAAAATACGTCAAAATATGCAAGTAATAATATTCTAAGACGTGTATACATATAATACGACACTTTACAATACAAGTGGATTCCAAACAAAATTGTACGTAATCATAGAATACGATAATCACACGCAACTGAACGTCACCGAAACGACGCGTATTAAAGATATACTTCATAAAATGACAAATACGCCAATATTCGTCAAAATAAGACATGTATATGCGTCGAACCGAGGAAAAGACGATACAAATAATTTTGGTATTATGGCCAATACAATCGTATAGGCCTAAGTTGTGTCGTACTGCACCTTAATACGCGTCGTATATGCTTTTACGATGCGTATTACCTCTCTGTTTTCTCAAAAAAAAAAAAAAAATAGGGGATCATTTGAAAATTCAGGGGGTAATACACATATTCTATAGGCTTTTACGATGAGCATTACCCCGTGAAATTTCAAAAAAAAAAACATGGGGTTAATATGCATGGTATATGCCTATACGATGCCTATTAAAGGGCAAAACGATATAACCCCTAGATTAACAAGGGGTTATTATCATATACGATCCAAATAGACACAGATACGGTGAAGAACATACAGTCAAGATATAGTTTGGATTCGAGTATAAAGACATCTACCGTATGTATCTCCGAACCCTCATCATCTATACGTCTTCAGTTTTGTATTTTTTTTGTATAAAATTGTGTTTTGGCTGGTTTTTAGGCGTTTTTTCATTGACCGATGAATTAATACGATGCGTATTGGCCCTATACGCATCGTATTAATTCAAAAAACGTTCATTGTTTTTAAACTTTTGGGGTTTTACCAAAAATGCTTATTTTTTCCCTTTTCTGTTTTTAAAAGTAAAAAATATGTTTAAAATCTTATTTTCTTTGAAAAAATGTTATATTTTTAACTAGAAATTGTTGTTATATTTTAAAAAAATAAATTAAAAATGTTATATTAATATTAAAAATAAAAAATTATTGTAATTTTTTTTAAAATATTAAAAATTGTTATATTTAAAAAAATATTTAATAAAAAGGTTATATTTAATATTAAAAATTAAAAAATATTGTTACTTTTTAAAAAAATATACTAAAAATTGTTATATTTTAAAGAATTTAAATGAAAAATTTTATATTTAATATTAAAATTGTTATATTTTAAAAAAATTAAATTAAAAATCTTATATTTAATATTAAACACTGTTATATTTTTTAAAGATTAAATAAAAAATGTTATATTTAATATTAAAAACTGTAATATTTTTGAGATTGATATGGCTGACGTTGTCGGCGGGGGCGGGGCCGGGGTGGCGGACGTGGAGGTGGATGTGGAGGCGGAGGTAGAGGACGTGGTAGAGGTGGCGGTGGAGGGCTGAGGCAAGGTGGTGGAGGACATGCGGGGGCTGGGGCATGGGCTGGTGGTAGGGGACGTGGGCGCAGTGGCCTAGATGTTGGCCCGTTGCTAGATAATACTTATCTAGCGTTCGAGGATGGGTCCTAGGCTTTTCATAGATGTGAAAAGTTTCGGCGGCCATGCGGCCATCAATTGGACGACTCTAGAGGAGGTGGACGAGGCGACGAGAGCCCGAGATTACATTGGACATGATACTCTGTGGGACAGGTATACTATTTGTTACTGTGTTTTCTTTGTTTTGTATATGAAATGGATACTAAACACACTGTGTGACAGATTGTTCCAACTGGCATACTTGCCTTCGTATCGGGTCATGGTGTGCAAGTTCTTGGCATCGTTCGAGTTCACTCCCATGCCTACAGACCAGCCAGAGGAGCTTGACGAACCCCAAGATTCGTGGGTCGAGGTTAGTTTTCGTTTAGGGGGTGAGTGGCATGAGATGTCATTGAGAGAGTTTGCCATGCACAACGACATTTATACGTTGGAGGAGACAAATACCCCCTCTACACCGAGGGCGTCCATGTGTTACCTCGATCGACACTTGTCAAGTTCTGGAAATTGATTGGTTGGGGTTGCTTTGGTCGCTCGAAGTCAAGGGTTTCACATATCAGAGACCCTTTGTTCCGTTACCTGCACATGCTTATTGCCACATCTATTGCACCGCGCAAGGAGAGTCGCAAGTGGTGCAATCAGGGGGATCTGTTTTATATGTTTTGTCTTATATGGGGGGAGACGTGTGTAAGGCCTCGCTTTTTGGAACTTTCCTTATTTAGAAAGATTTTTAATATTCTTATTTTTGGAAACTTATATCCGTATCGTATTTGTATTCCACTTCCAGCTTCGTAATTTGAGACCTTGATCATAAAGAAATTCATATTTTATACATACTTGTTATTCGTCCAATCGGTCGTTTAAATAAGAGTTTACTTACAATTCGATTCTTATTTTAGGTTAAAATACTTATATGTGCATTCACGATACTTGATTTATTGTTTTAAACATGTTTTATACTTAATATATTGCCAAATATTCAAGTTATAGCTTAATATATATTAAATATCAAACTTCAGGGACTTAAATTGTAAAAAATGAAAGTTTGCCCGGATAGTCATGCGCCGTGGCACGCAGCACATACCCCTCACCATCTCCGCGACCCGCGAAGGGGTTCGATCCGCAGTAAGCCTCTTAATGCACGCGAATTGGCCTATTTCTCACCTAATGTTCTCACCTAATTGTCTTTAAACCACATTTAACACTAAACCTAACTCATGAACTATATAAACAACCTTCCTAACCCTCATTTGCACTTTCCAAACACATTTAAACTATCAAAACACTCCCAAAATCTGCTGGAAATCAAGAACAAGGCATATTTCTTCTAGTGCTAAAAGTGAGTTCATATTTTCTTCACCATTTCTTCCTCTATAAAGCTTGGAACACCTCTAGGATTGTTTCCACTGATTTACCATGGTAAACCAAGGTGGAACATCACCATTTTGAGGTCCAAACTTTCTGTTTTGGATGAATCTATGGTTAACTTTTATAAAACTCAACTTTTCTTCATGAATCTCATGCCTAACAGTTTCCTAAACCCATCTATGGTTATGGGACTTGTTAGAGCTTGATTCCTACAAGTTTAGAGGTGCAAATACCCTCTAAACTTTCTGTTTTGATAGGGTTTAAGACAACCCATAAGTTTTGAAGTCATACAAGTCTACCATAGTTCATATGACAAGACTTGTGTTTGATGCATGTGTGAACCTTGGAAGCTTTGGCTATCCTAACTTGTTCCACACCTCACTTGATGTTTTATTTTGCTAATCCAAGTAGCTTGCTAGTCTTAAAGGAACATAACCTCGTCTGGCATCCAACACTTAGTTAATTCTTTCCATGTTAGGACGACTCACCCGGGTTAATCTTACTTGGCTACTTGAAGACATATTAGTTAGTTGTATATTTCCTTTTCATTCGTGACCATCCGAATCATCCTTGTGATGATTTGTGCATTGGTGAATCATACAATGAGGTTAATCCTCCCTGCTTGACTTATATGACAATCTATGATACTCTTGATGGACTTAGATTATGATTTACTATAGAGTAAATTACGATTTTGGCCCCTGTGGTTATATCACTTTTACCCTTTTAGCCCAAAAAAGATTTTTTTAACATATGAGCCCCCAAGGTCTGTTTTTCTAACCATTTTGGCCCTCTTTACTAGCTCCATCCATTTACTCAGTTAAAATCTGATCATGTGCCCCTCACATGAGGGGCATTTTTGTCAATTCATATAGCCACTTATAAACCCTTTAATAAAAAAATACCCACCATTCATCTTCTTCATTTTAGCATCCCCAAACCCTAATCCCACCATGGTTATATGCTTAGCTAACTCTTTCAAACCCAAAACATTCTAACAGGATGCATAATCCCCAAACGTTGCAAGCAAAATGCATAATTCAGCCTCAAATATAAAAACCCTAGAAACAATATCATAGCTAGTCAATACTTACCTAATCCACATAAAAAATCCTGTAAAATCCAAATCCAATGACTGGTTTTTCCGGCGAAAGGAGAATGTGACAGTGAGGGTTTTTCTACAGATCAAGGGCGATGCCAAAGGTTGTTCTACTAAAACGACGACGATCTGAAAACCCAACCGCTATCTACGGCATCTCCGGCGATGGCCACGAGATTCCGGCGAAACTCCGGTGAATGAAGTTGAAGATAATGTTTCAGATTTGAGTAGATCGGCGCCTATAGAGACGGGATCTGGAAATGCGTAAGTGTTTGAACTCGGTTGTTGTTGTAGATCATGTGTATGAACTTGAGTTTGAACTTCTTTTGATAATCAAGTGTTGATTTGATCAGATTCGGTTTCGATGAACTGTAACCGTTTCGAATCGAAGTTGTTATTTGTTTATTTGAACTTTTTTTTGTTTTCGGTGTATCGATAGATCTGTTTATTTGAGTTTAGAAAGCAGATTTGTTTTTGATGATAAGCATACGAACTTGATTTTGATATTTTTTGCTTGATTTGATCAGATTTGTTTTTGATGAAGTGTAACCATTTGAATAGTAGATATTTTGTTTACAAAGAATTGATAAATCTGTTTATTCGAGTTCTGTAAGCAGATACATTTTTTTGATGAAATTTTTTATTAAAGCGTTTAAGTGGCTAGATGAATTGACATAAATGCCCCTCATGTGAGGGGCACATGATCATATTTTAATTGAGTAAATGGATGGAGTTAGTAAAGAGGGCCAAAATGGTTAGAAAAACAGACCTTGGGGGCTCATATGTTAAAAAAATCTTTTTTTTGGGCTAAAAGGGTAAAAGTGATATAACCACAGGGGCCAAAATCGTAATTTACTCTTTACTATATAACTATATATATATATATACACACACACATAACCGAACTCATGATGATCATTGGTTTATGATTATATGTCATGACATAGGTTATTTTATCTAAACGTTCTAAGTCTATCGTTTTTTATTCTAACGGGCAAACTAGGACCCATGAAATCACATACAACTTAGTGTCAAAACGACTATTTAGGCGAGATATATTTACTTGTATACATACTTTTGTACTTGAATTCTAAGTCCCGAATTCAACCACTCCATAAACCCCGAATGACTTTATACCTTCGATTCCCCATTCTCAAACAACTCGTCACTAAAGGATAATCGGAAAGCTTTTGCAAAATTGTGAGTATACATGACCCTTTTTTGCTTATACACTTTTGGGTGCGATACGTTTATTACTAATAAACACACGCAATCACATACTTTATGAAAACACAAACAATCCAATCATACATGCTTAAATATGTGATACTTGATTTGTATTCTTGGACTATTCTTATGTGATTTACTTGTCATTACCTTCGTACGAGCCTCCCCTTAACATGTATAGCGCTATAGGAGTAACGCACCGACCGTATTCTTGAGGCCATGTTAAGTTAAGTCATATAAAAGCGGTCTTATCATTGCTACGATAAGGTTACGCTAGCGGTAATCGGAGGATTGACTTGTATAATTGCATGCCATGTTTACATTAATCTAGTTAACTATTTTTGTCATGTAGATTGTTTAAACTTTTTATGCATATGCTAGTATTCAAACTTGTATGCTCGCCAATACTTTTGTATTGAACTATACTTTAATACGTATTACAAGATTTTTATGATGATGATGATACATGGAATCTAGTAGGACGCCTAGAAACACACTTTAAACTTTTATACTTGTTGTATTTTATTTTGTTTCAAACAACGTACTCGATGTTAGCAATGAAATGAAATTTGTTTACTAAATATTGTCACAAATAGTGTTATGAAGTCTCAAGCAATCTTGTTTTCGTCTCACTCCGATGTTTCCGCCATCGGTTGGGGTGAGACAACGTGCGCCCTCCATCGCTGCCTAGCCCAGTGGTTTGCGGCAGCCTACCACTGGCATGACAGGTCTTTGTTGTAGGGGGGGGTAACATTACGCGTATTGCCCACTCCCCCATCAGGACCCACATTTCCTCGAGGGGAGCACGGTTTAGCCGACCGGGTTGACACGACAGACGCTGATCGGCATGCACATCACGCGTGACTTCCCTAGGCTCGGGCTTCGGTTTATAGGAGCGGACGGGCAGCTGTTTGTCCCTGCCGACCTCCCAGACGAGTTACTAGAGGAGCTGCCAGAGCCGGCAGGTGGCGATGCTGACGAGATGACGATGACGCCGATGCTGACCACGCTCACCCACCACATCCACAATCGCCACCGTAGCCGCAGCCACATGGGGTGCCTCAGTACCCTCAACACGTTCTGTACGACCAGCTCCCACCAGCTGTGGCGCTTGCGTTACAACCACTGTTGCAGAAATCGGCCTATGCGGCCGATTAATCGGTGCCTAGGCGCTAGGCGGTCACTTACTGCCTAATTTTGAGCTAGGCGGTCAATTAATCGGTCATGGTCAAAAATCGGTTAAAATCGGTCCTAGGTGGTCAAAATCGGTCCTAGGCGGTCAAAAATCGGATTAATCGGACAATATTAGTCGGTCAAATCGGTCCTAGGCGGTCCTAGGCGATCCTAGGCGGTCCTAGGCGGTCAAAATTGGTCAAAATCGGTCAAAATCGAACCATACTATCTGAAACTTGAAGTATTTATGTGAATTTTGAAGTATTATTTTTATATTATTGGGTATATATATATAATTTTGAAAAAATACATACAAAAATCCCATTCCGATTAATCCCGATTAATCCCTAGGCTGTACCTCACCGCCCGACTAGCGCCTAGCGCCTTCTACAACATTGGTTACAACAGACGGAGGGACGGCTGCAGGCGCGGATTAACGCCCATCATACCCGTACTGAGGCCCTTCTCATGTGGGCGATCAAGAGTGACATACAGGCGACTATCGAGCGTGGTTGGACCCCATTGCCGATACCGACGTTGCCGCCTTACCCTGGACAGGATCCGGGGCCCTTAGGCACGACTTAGGAGCGTCAGGATTCGGATCCAACGGTTTAGGATTGTTGTACTTATTTTTTGTATTTTGACTGTTTATGTATTTTGGAAGTTGTCATGTATATATACAAACTTATTATGTAGTTAAATTTGCAGTTTCAGTTTATTTATATTTGTGATTGTTTATTTTGACTGTTTAGATTGGTTTGATTGGTTACGTATAATGTATAATGTTATAATATCACACGTCGTGAATATGTCAACATAAAAAATAATACAAAATACAACTACGATACGACACGATACGGTACAAGGATGATACGATATCATACGACACGTCATGATAAAATATAACATAGTTAAAAATGTGATATGATACGTTACGATACGTCACGATACGCTACAATACGTCACGATAAAATATTAAAAGGATAAAAATGTGATACGATACGCTATAATACTATACGGAACGATATGAAAATAATAAAATTTTAAAACTCATTAACAAAAATAACCAACAATAAACAACAATAACCAAACCCAAAACACCAAAAACCAAACCCAACACACCAAATTCAAACCTCAAAAAACCAGGAGCTCGATCGTATAGCCCTATACGATCCGTATAAGTCAACCACCAGACATACGCTAAACCTATCAGTTTGCCATGTCTTAAGTTTATCCAATACAGATCGTATAGACCTATACGATCCATATTGGATTGTCAAAGTGTGGGGATAGATTCCCGAGTGTGGGATCGTATAGGCCTATACGATCCGTATTGAATTGTCAAAGTGTGAGGATAAATTCCCGGGTGTGCGAATAGAATCCCTTCTTCAAATAAGCATTTAAAACTTTCAAATAAAGATATAGTGTAAATATTATATATGTGACACTCTTTTAGCAACCAATATTTTGGTCTTAAAGTTAGCAATCAATTTCCAAGCGTCCACAATTTATCGCCTGATTTGTGACTCGACATTTTGTTCAAGGGGTCTTTGGCCAAACGCTACGAAGACGAGCACCCTTATCTTCTTGTTAACTATAGCAGTGGCGGATCTAGGATTCGCGCCAAGCGGTAACGTTTTATAAATAAGCGGTAACGAAATAGAAAAAACGTCAAATTTTTTCAAAATTTACACTAATTTTACACTACCGCCAGAGCGCCAAGGGGTAGCGGGCGTTACCCCCTGTTATACACTAGATCCGCCCCTGAACTATAGTAGGTTCAAGTTAGATAAAGAAACGTATGTGCAAGTATTTTGTCATTAAAATACGCTTAAATACATCAAAACTAAGAAATGTAAAAGTATTTTTTCTTTATAATATGCTTAAATACATCAAAATTATGTACAATAAACATTTGAATGTTAATTTCATCAAGATGCTTTGACTTAGAAAGCTTTCTCAGGGCTTTAATTGAGGTGGTAATGATGAACACATGGCCAGATAGAAACCATACGGATAGGAAAATTGATCATTACGTACTAATAATTTTTTATTCGATTTTTCCCGTGTTATATGGATTGATATTTATATATTTTATAAATGCATTAACATACTTAAACATTTTTTAGTTACATAACCCACCTTCAAAACTTCATCAATACTCTTATTGTTATATGAATTATATCAATCTTAGTTTAACTTATTTCAATTAACTAACATAATAAGAAGAATTATTTTAGAGCATTTTTAATAATAATTTATAGTAATTAAATTGGTTAATCGTACATGATAATATTGTAGCCAGTATGATTAAAATTAAAAATATGTGATTTCCTTTGAAACAACATGTTAAATAAATATTATATGAACCGACACCCTCCAATGACTTTTTCATTCTCACTAAGTCAAACTTTGCTCAATCATAAAGCCAAATCTTAGAGGACAAGTTGTACGCCTACTTAATTCCCTGCCCATGTTATAGGATATAGTATTTTTAAGGTGGACAGCCTATCGTTTTTTCTAATCATGAAAATATAGAAAGAAAACATCTTCATAATTCATAAAACTCCTTTTCTAGTGTAAAACTCCACCACTCATACCAATAAGCTCATTTTATCCACATGAAGATTACGATTTTGTTTTTAGATGGAAATTCCGAGAAGGTAAATCGTCCCAGAACTCACATTTAAACCTTTTTAACTTTAGAGTTTTCTTTTCGTCCATAACCAAAGCATCTAAATCGTGTTAACGCCACATGACCCCTCGTGGACCACGGATGATTTATTATTCAAGATTTGTTTAAGTTGTCACCATAAGCTTCTTTTCATTTTGTCATAGGTGATAGAGCCGAAGCTTTAGTGGGGCCGGGGGTGCCTGGACTCAAACCGATTTTTCGCTCGTAGTGTTAGTTTTACCGAAAGTTTCCGAAAAGTTTTTTTAGGGTAAAATACTAGATTTTTAAGAGTCCGGCTCCCACTGAGTTTTCGTTCAAGCTCTGCCACTAATAGCTGACATTATTTTGATTCATATTTTTCACATATAGATATCCCCTTAAATAGAAAGTGCATATTTTTTCATGAAAAGCTTAATCTATAACTAAAAGGGTTTCATACCGAGTTAGTAATTTAATGTCTGGTGATTTTTGTGTTAGAAGGCTATTTTAGGCAATTAAGGAGGTGTGGAGTACACGCTTGTCCAAAACTATTGTAACTTTAAGAAACAGGGAACCCAGGGGTTCAAAGAGTCGGTGCCCCTTAGCATGGGATCCAAGGGGGTTGCGCCCCCTTGGTGGGGTTTAGGGGTAGGGTCCCTGGTCACAACTTTGTAACCAAAGATCGGTAATGGTGCTCGGTGGCAAACTATTACTACCCGGTAGCAAAATGTGCCTAGGTATCAACTATGTTTATGCACTGAATCGTTGTGATGGTTCAACTCCGTGTATAGAGAAGTCATCTGGTGTAATTTCAATAACAAATTTCATAGAGAAAACTTCTAATTTTAAAAGAAAAGTTTTTGTATCATCTAATTATTGATTTTCTTAGACGTTAAATACTATAATCTGAAAGTGGACACGTTACATGATTAATCAAGTATCCAAGTTTGATTAAAACAAAATACTGAAACCTACACTTAAAACATGTGATCAAATCACGTATCTTCAAAAGGTAAGTTCGTGTACGTCCAAGCCATTACAATTTGTATTGGTGCAACAATATCTCATATGTGGGATCTTGAATCCAAGAATTTGTTTTCTTTCCCCCCAAACTCTGCAAAGAAATAAATGGCACATTACAATATCAATATTTAATACTATGGGCAGTGCATATATATTTTAACTTATTAGATTATTTAGATCAACAAAGGGTCAAACTAAAGCCATGTGAGAGTCCATCACATTTCATGTATTATCTTTTTAAGCAACCAGATATTCCCTTGACCCATCAGTCTTAAATGTGCGTTAATATGAAAGAAGCAATTTGGCTTGTGGGTTGGATCTAGGCTTTTAAATGGGTCTTGTTCGCAGGTTAGCGAAAATCTGACACGAGCCTGGAAATTTTACACCAACCTGAACATAATACGAACACATCTCACTAATTTAGCCTGAATTTTTTTTATTTATTTGACTTTTTCATATTAGTATTTTAAAGTTCTAGATTGACATATTATTATTATTTTATTATTTTTATTTTGGAACGACGACTTTCTTGTATTAGGCTACCACACTCCCCAAATTGGAGAGCCCCGTTGCCCTACTCCGGCCAGACTATGTTGTCTTAACCGTGCCCACGCTGGCTTCAGAGTTTGTCTTGGGCGTTCCCCCGGGAAACCATACCACCGGCTACCACTTGACAGTCGTTATGCACTTGACAGGTCAAAACAGGAACCTGTCAGTTGACATGAACATGACCTGTTTAGCTAAATATGTTCAAAGTTTAACCCGATACCATTTAAACTAAGCCCAAACACAAATTTCGCGTTAGGTTCATTCCGTGTTAGAATTTCACACCCTAGTTGGACCCATTTGCGGATCTTCTGCTGAAGAAGCCATGTGAATGCTATTTAGACAAATGGTTAAATAGAACGTGGGAATGATAGTATCAGATTCAGAATTCCTTCACCTTTGAACCTGGATATTTTTATTTATTTTTAAATTAAAAAAATAAAATAAATAATATTAATCAAACCCTTCTCTGCATTCTGTACACATGTGATGATGTTGGGTTGGTTCTTATTTAAGTAGCTCTTCCCCTGATCTTCTAAAGCCATCTTATTCATTCTCATTCGATCCAACTTCTTTGCAGACCGAGAATGGCGAAAAGTTGCATTATTTTGTTATCTGCAATCTGTTATCTGTTTGTTCATTCGGATGCATTTACAGCATCGGGATGGACACGGGCTCATGCAACCTTTTATGGAGGCAGTGATGCTTCAGGAACAATGGGTATATTTCTTTTTCTAGCTAAACTTACTTGTTAACTATCAATTTATGTAGGCGTAAAAGATTTTATTATAAATATTTTTACCATTTTCGACATTAATTTTTGTATGACGATTAAACAAGGTTTCGTTTTATTCAGTGAACCAAAACAATAAACATTTAATCGATATTAGCACATTTTATTTTACTGTTAACAAAGGGATTTGGTAACTTGTATGCAACCGGGTACAAATCAAGAACAATAAGAAACAAACGGGTTAAACCTATAACTAATTTTAAGGTTATATATATCTTGTGCAGGGGGTGCTTGTGGATATGGTAACTTGTATACAACCGGTTACAAAACAAGAACAGCTGCATTGAGTACTGCTCTTTTTAACGAAGGTGGCGCATGCGGCCAATGCTACAAGATCATATGCGATTACAAGGCAGACCCAAGGTGGTGCCGGAAAGGAGCATCGGTAACCATCACCGCCACCAACTTCTGCCCACCAAATTTTGCTCAGCCTAACGATGCCGGGGGCTGGTGCAACCCACCCCTCCAACATTTCGATATGGCTCAGCCCGCTTGGGAAAAAATCGGCATTTATGCTGGTGGCATCATCCCTGTTATCTATCAAAGGTCATCTATCTCTCTTTTAATTTTTTGCCGAACTTTTTTTTTTTTTTTTTTTGTGGCCAAAAAGACTGATGTTTTTGGTTTGACTGGTTTTCAGAGTACCATGCAAGAAGAAACATGGAGTTAGATTCACAATAAACGGTCGAGATTATTTTGAGCTTGTTTTAATAACTAATGTTGGAGGGGCTGGATCAATCCAATCGGTGAAGATTAAAGGGTCGAAAACCGACTGGCAGCCGATGTCAAGGAATTGGGGAGCTAACTGGCAATCAAATTCTTATCTCGACGGACAATCTATGTCCTTCATGGTCACAACTAGTGATGGTGTCACTAAAACCTTCATGGATGTCGTCCCTGCAAACTGGGGTTTTGGTCAAACCTTCTCGAGTCCTTTGCAATTCTAAATGTTGAACAACAAATGTGGTTTAAATGGTTTAAGGTTTAGAGATTCGGGGTTTTCAAAGTGGCAGCGGCGTGTTTACTCTTTTTATAGAAGCAGCCCGCGGGGTTTTCTTTCTTTCTTTTTTTTAATCTTAGTTGTGTTTTTATAATAACTATATGGATTGTGCTCGTTATACTTGTGTATTCTTTGACAATTATGTAATGAAAACCACTGCTTTGAGCATCATTTTTAGCTTATCATTCAATAGACTAAGCAGTTTAGCAATCTGTTCATTAGTCAAAGTACTCATAGAAGAAGCGGGGGAATCATCAGGATTATCAACAAGAAGACTATATTACTGGCTTTATTATCCTTATTTATTAGGGGACTAGGGGTGGAATCACTAGTGATGAATTCCATCACTCCCACTATCCAATCAACTAATGCCATGTCATCAACCATATTTCCATCACTAGTGATAGAAATGGACTAGGGGTGGAATCACTAGTGATGGATTCTATCACTCCCTCCCAATTTTTTTAACTTTTATTTTTAAATTAGAAATTAACAATAAAACACTAAAATTAAAAATTTCATTAATTTTAAAACATACTATTTCAATTTAACATACTAGGAACATACAATTTAAAAAAAAAAAGAAAAACCTACTCCTCGAATTTAACATACTAGGAACATACAATTTAAAAAAAAAAAAAAAAAAAAACCTACTCCTCGTCCGAATCCGGAAACTCCAAACCTAGAGAACCTACTAGTTCGATTAAATCGTATCTCAACCGAAAGTGAGTTTCTTCGTTACGCAATTGTAAATTGATATCTTGTGGAACTTGAACTTGTGTAGGAGGATCCGGTACCCAATCCGGGGATATTGCACGTCCGTCGTGTTTGATCAACATATTGTGCAATATGATACACGCATACACTATGCTATGTATTGCTTTCTTGGTCATCGAACGAACCGGTCGGTGTAGTATACCCCATCTACCCTTTAAAACACCAAACGCCCTCTCAACATCTTTTCTTGCCGATTCTTGCAATTTTTTGAACGCCTTTTCTTTAGCCTCGACGGGAAATGAGGGAGCTTTCACAAAAACAGACCAAGACGGGTAGATACCATCGACAAGATAAAAGCCTCGTCTGTAATGTCGACCGTTCACATAGAAAGGAGAGGAAGGTGCGGTACCATCCGTTACGCTTTGGAACAACGGCGACGTGTGCAACACATTGATGTCGTTGTTTGAACCTGGGACACCGAAATACGAATGCCAAATCCATAAATCATTCGACGCCACCGCTTCTAGTATGATGGTTGGTCTTTTGATGTCTCCCCTCACATACGCCCCTCGCAACTCTCTTGGACAATTTTTCCACTCGATATGTGTACAATCGATGCTACCGAGCATCCCGGGAAAATGCCATCTAGCCTCGTGTGCGGCATAAATACGAGAGATGTCGTGGCTCGTCGGTTTTCGTAAAAACTCGTTAGAATACAACTTAATAACCGCATTGCAAAAAAATTGCAAACACTCACGTGAAGTTCTTTCAGACATAGCTAGGTATTCATCATATTGATCGGGTGGGTTACCTGTCGCTAGTTGGCGAATGGCGGACGTGCATTTTTGAATCGGCGTGAAACTTGGTTTGCCCCTCGCATCGTAACCTTCTTGAAACCATCCCTCGCTTGCCTCGATGTCTCCAACAATCTTTAAAAATAATTCTTTGGGTAAACGAAAACGATCTCTAAACGTTTCGGAATTGTATAGCGGGTTTTCCACAAAATAATCGTTCATCAAAACTTCGTTGGCACGTATACGATCACGGCCGACCATCTTCTTCTTTGGGCGGGACGACTCGGCATCAAGCTCGTTATACACCGACACAAAATAGTTTAGTGTGTCGTTGTCGGAAGACGACTCGGAATCGCTAGACATCGGAAACGTCGAATCGGTAGGGAATTCCATTTGAGAAAGATATATAAAATGTGTGAAGTGGGTTTAAAATGGTTTAAAAGATATAGTTTGGTGTATGAAAAAATGGTTGAAATGTGGATATATATATAGATAAAATGGATTTTTTTTTTATTAAAGTTACCGTTGAAACCAACGGTCATCATCCAAACGGTCGTTTTTTTGAGTTTTCCACGCGTTATACACATTACGCGTTAATAATAACACGCGTTAAACTATGGGCGGCGGCGGTGTGCTTATTGATGATCACGCGTGCTCGGGGGTCCATAACGGACCGCCCCGTCCCCTCTTACCATTACTTTTAGACTTCATCCAAGAAGGATAACCAAAAAGTTCAAAACACTTCTAAATAGTATGACTAATCTTATTGTAGTGAGAACACTTCAGATTAGAGTTGGGAGTTCTAACATTTTTCCTTTTTTACTCAAAAGATTGATTGGTTTTAGGAGCAAAACCAACAACATTGTTATGAATATTTTTTTAGAAGAACTATTAACACTTCTATGAGTCTCTTCTCTTGAAATAACAGAAAAAGCTTCCTTAAAAGAAATGCATCAGTTTTATAAGATGATTAAAATTATTAAACTCTTTAGATCCATCACATATACAAGTTGGAAGAGCAAGAATTTGATCTAATTGTTTCCACATATAATTCAACTTCTGAAAATATTCAGACAAGAGAACACCATTTTTAGTAAATGAGTTATTTTTTTATACATGTTAAACACCATAGACCCATCTACTTTATTATAAGTTTCCTTTTAACTCTTTCCAAACATTACCTTAGAGGCCAACTTAGAATAAACATGACCAAGATACAACTCTTCAGATACACAG
The DNA here is from genome assembly GCF_002127325.2 of Helianthus annuus. Lineage (NCBI taxonomy): Eukaryota > Viridiplantae > Streptophyta > Magnoliopsida > Asterales > Asteraceae > Helianthus > Helianthus annuus. The sequence goes on along the minus strand of NC_035444.2, from coordinate 37,852,642 downwards.
TTTAAAATCCAAGTAAGAACAATAGAAGTACATCTATCTCACTGTCTTCATAACACCTCATCAATAGTAGACCTAACACAAGGACCATCATCAAATCTCATTTTATATTTAATTTGTAAAGAAAGGTTCATTGCATTAGACCATAGGGTATGGTTTGGGTAGCCCCTTTGGGGATTATCCACCACGTAGGCACCACGTCACATTTGATGAAGGATCATCCAAAGGAGACTACCCAAGGACTATCCAATAATAAAAAATAATATATAAAATAAAGGAGAGAGAGAGAGAGAAGAACTAAGGGGGCCCACCATCAGCCAATGAATGGCCTCGTCTCCAACGTCCGCAGATGGACGCCAGCGACGCGTCGGGGGGGCGGGGGGCGGTGTGGGACGATCCGGGATGGGGGCGACGTGGGGGAGACGGAGCCCATACCCTTCGGTCTTAGCCCAGACAATATAGTTCTCTGTACCTTTTAGTTTTATATTTACGTTAGATTAGCAGAATCACTAGAGCGAAGAAACAAAGGATCATCGACATCAATTTTACTCACAAGAGTAGCAGCAGGCAAAGGAATCAAAACATTATCACCCATGACAATTGTAGAGGTAAGGTACTTGACCCGGCTTAAACGGTTAACATTACTTATCGGCTTTTATATTAATATTTATTATTATTGCGTACTGACCCGCGAAGTCTAACGCGTTGTAGTTTACACTACACTAGGCTGTGGGCTTGTAGAGACAACCCCTAACTGAGCATGGCCCATTGAGGTTAGGGTTGCCCATGTCTCCTATATAAGGAGGTCTCCACCTCCTTATTAGGGCATGATATATGAGACAAACACACTTTTTGTAGCTGGAAACAGAGGATTCTTCCTCTACCGGTCGTCTCTACATCTCCACTTTTCTCTCTTCTTCTTTGCAGACTGAATTTGAAGAGAAGGAACAAGGTGTGATTCTCCGGCTGAGTATTTATTCCAGAAGAGCGTATTCGATCTAATCGTACCGCGTAATCCTTTAAAAAGCGTTCTGAGCGAGTTATTTCAACTCCACACTTTCTGTCCTTCGAATCAAAATTAAAACATTAAGTTCAATTTTTTTGAGCAAACAATTCTTAGAGAAAGCGATTCAAGCCACCCTGGCGGCTGATTTGTGTTTCTTTATTGGCGCCATCCGTGGGACATACAACAATCACACCTCGTTTTTCTCTACTCGATCTCCAAGTCTGCGTTCATCATACAATTACTTTGTATATGAGCCTCCTTTTTTCAAACATACACAGGCGAATAAAAGAAGATACACCATTTTCTTTCAATATTACAAGCGAGTTTTTTAAACCCACCAGTGGACGGCTCACACGTACATGCCCATGTGAACCATCTTGTTCTGCCATCTACGGTGGACCTTCAACTCGTTCCGCCATCTAAGGCCTTGACCGCTTTCGTTCCACACACAATTGTGCCACCCGTCTTCGCGTCACCGGCATGTTTACGCACCCGCCATCGACAACCCTGTTACATTCTTCTCCGGCATGTGTCCCCTGTCACCGCCACACGCAACACATCTCGTCCACCTCCGGTGGAGCACCTATATGCTCCCGCTACCTCAGGCGGGTTACCGTCACGCTCCGCTCTTCTCCAGAGGATGACCAAGTTATCCTGCCCACCTCTGGCGGACGACCATCTCCTTTCCACCACCTCATGCGGTTTACCAACACATCCTACTACCGTTAGAGCTAGTAAAACCAGGCACGTGCAAGGTACCAACGACTTTCTGAACGCAGTTCGAGTTACCCTCCAATACGCTACTCCGTAGGATCACCATCTTAGAGGGCCACCATCCTGCATAAGCGTGACTACAACCGACGTTGCCAACTGCCAAGGGAATAATACGCATCCGCTTAACGACTGCTGTTGATAGTTTTCTCATTCGCAAGGTCAGATGATGTTTTGAACATCTATGATGCTAGGTAACTCTTGCACCCAAATGGTTACTTGTAACTACCCTTTGTTGGTATACATTATCATAGATTGGCGGACAAGCTCCGATTCCCGCCGAAGAAGTTCCGCCACTCACATGAACACTGGTCCGCCATGTTAGTAGATCAGTCTTTTAAATAATCCACTTATGGGTGTCATCCTGCCGGACCTGCGTTGCACCTCTGCTACCTGGAATCAACCACGGGTGGCCATTCCCTCTCCGGTACCGCCTTGTGGCTCCCTGTAAATCACTATAAAAACAAATTTCATTACCATTCACAACGTCTTGTAAATAACTTAGATTTACATCACTATTGAAAAATTCAAAACAACCATGACGACATGAGGTAATACTTTCTGGTAAAAAATACATGCCAACTAAATTAATGGTTTTTTACTTTAGTGAAAAATTTATCCAATTTCGTAGGCCACCTTGAAGGTTCATGGCAACATGATGCAACTAAATATATGTATGTCATAAGAAATATGATGATGAATGATGTATTTAAGCCACAATATACTATCCACATGCGGCATGCACAATTTACTTGTGCTACTTTTTCTTTATAAAGAAGATTGGGGTGGCCTACAACACACGTAGCGGAGTACAAGATCTAACCCGCATAATACAACTTCTGACCTCCACGGTCCTAGCTTGATTAAAACCAACACGGGCAATTCATGGTAGTGTCACCTCTAGTATACAATTCCTTTAACCGCCGGTCTTCTTGTCGCCTTTGCGTCACTTGCCCTTCACATGCTTATTCTGTATTCCTGTCTTGACCATGTTTTAATTTGATAAGTGATATTATACAAACATGCCCTTAATAATCCACTGTAAAACGCTAAAAAGTTGAAAAAAATCAAAGACAACAAACATTGTTTCTTGGATATTCAATATTGTTCTGCGTGAATTTTCACTGAATGGATTGTTAGCTGAGGGGGGTAACTCAGTAACATTTTGCTGCATGAGATGGACAGATCCTCAAGAAAAAGAGATCGATGACAGACATATATCATTTTGTGTGCTTTGGTCTTGATGAATATTTGAATGGCATTAAGAGACCGATGACACTGAAGAGTGGGATGAAGATAAAGATGAAGACCAAACAAAAAACCCACGTCATTTTGTGTTCAACATCGACAAAAAGCCACTTCAACAACAAAAAACAATAAATCACACCAAAGTAAAAAACGCCATATATTTGTGACGGTTCTTGTAGTTTCAAAGAAGAAAAAGACCGGTGACAGTGAAGATTTGGAAGAGAAATTCGATTAGGATTTTTAATTTATTTTTTTCGCTTCTATTTGTTTTTTTTCTGTGGTTTGGTTTCTAATTTTCCAATAAAAAAATACATTATTTCCCTAAAAAATTGCTTGTAAAACGCCAAGATGCCACAAACGCTAAACTCTACAATTATAATAAAATTTGTGGCATCTTGGAGTTTTACAAGCATTTTTTTTAGAAAAAATGTATAAAACAATGTGCAAGAGAAACAGAACAATGTGCCATCTTTGTCTAAACGCCACTAAAAATACAAAACACCAAAATCTAAAAAAGATGGGACGTGTTACAGCCATAAAACAGATGGAGCTGAATAAACAGTAACTACAAACAGTAAACTAAAACGACGGAAAATTTATTACTAATATTATAATTAAAACCCACTACATCGGTACTTAAATTTATTTTTCTTTTCAAAAACGCCATAATTGCCTGACGTTATAGGACTGCATCCTACATGGGCGGAAAAAAATCATTATATAAGTAGAACAGGTAAACAAAACTTAACACTCCACATATTCTCTAACACGCCACACCTTGACTAAAACACCTGAAAAACTTAAAAAGATGGCTCAAGTTATTGCATGGAGGTTTGAGAAGGCGGAGAAACGTTTCGTCCTAAAGTTCTCTGACAGGAGAAGGGTGAAAACCAAGACAATCAAGGCCTTACTTAGCATGGATGAAACCGTTCAGATGGATATTCTGGCCCTTGGGGTTCCAGTGGCCGACGATTGTGAAAGAACTCAAAAGGTAATAAGAAGATTGAAGAGAAAATTTCCATCAGATGATGATGATGATGATATTGATGATACTGGTCTACCAACAGTTAGCAGTTTGGGTTTGGGTTTGGATGAAAAAACAAGAACGGTTAAAGTGACTTATCAACACGGGGTGGAATATTTATTGCCGATGGAAGAAATGTTGAAGACAGAGAGACTACATCTGCTTTAACAACTCTGTGATTTAGCACCTTCGAAAGATGCAAGATTCAGGGTTGTTATGATATTTAAGTATAGGCTGCAGCAAAGACGAGGCGACATAATGGCGTTATACGCCAATGCACAACATGATGATGAATCTGAAGAAAGCGACGAACAAAGCGATGGGTACATCTCTGATGTAATCCCATACACAGAAGACTATTAGTTTGTTTTGATCTCGTCTTATTATAATCTTTTGAGTTATTAAGAACGCCATGAACGCCAGAAAAATTACCTTTATAAGATACATAGGATTAATTCAACTGGTAAAATCTACAACACGCCAAAAAAATGTATAGTTTAAATTATTAAATGTATATAATGATTTTAGTAACACTACAAACGCCAAGATGTTAGAATTAATAATTAATTTTATTGAATTTTTGGTAACACCATGGACGCATCACAATACATTCCCCGCTAGAAATGGTATTATATCATCCCTTATTTTGGAATTACCGTCGTATCAACTAGGGCTGTAAACGAGTGAAGTCGGCCAAGTCATGTTCAACTCGAGCTCGGCTTGAACTCGATTCAAACTGGCTCGGTACGAGCTCAAATTTTAAGTTGAGCTAATATTTGAGGATCGAGCTTGACTCGATTAAAATTCAAACTAGCTCGGCTCGGCCCGATCTAGCTCGAACTAACAAAGAACCGCAAAATTTACTAATTAAAAGCTCCCAAAGTTGAAACTCTTCATAGACTTATGATCATAATTGCAATGTAATTTAACAAAATGGCTAAATATACAAATATAAATAATTGTCTTCGTCTTTTTATAGGGGAGATACTCCCATAGTTTTTATCTTCTAAGCAATGTGGGACAAAAAAATGAAGGATGTAAATGTTAACTTTTTTTCTTTGCAATGAATCATTTACTAGCTTAAGGTGCTGTTTATTTTTCAAGAGGTAAAATGTTTGCAATCTGCAGACCACACCTGTAGAAGAAAAGGTGGACCAAACATTTGCAGTCTGCAAGAAGAAGGTTGTCTGTTTTTTAACGTATATAGACTTCTAAAATAAACTGGTGGTGGTGTATGGATGGTGGTGGTGGTGGTGATGGATGGTGGTGGTGGATGGTGGTGGTGGGTGGCGGACGGTGGGTGGTGGTGGACGTGGACGGTGGGTGGTAATGGTGGACGGTAGTGTTGGGTGGTGGTGTTTAACCCTCTGCAGACCTTCGAATATCTTAGAATTGGCTGGGCCAAGTCTGCACCAAGAAGAGTTCGCGCAAACGTTTTTTAATGAAATGTTTTTGAAAAAACAAACAGTCTGCAGATAACAATGTATGTGCGTGGTCTGCGTGGCGCAGACAAAAGAGCCTGCGAAGATTTTTTTTTTAGAAAAACAAACACCACCTAAGCCTTCGTCACCTTCTATTTTGAAAATTTTAGTCTAGTCTTATGGTTCATTTTCTTGAAATCATACTCAAGCCAAACAAGTTGTGACTATATTTATATATATGGTAAACATTATCGAGCCGGCTCACGAGTTTACAACAGAGCCAATTTCGAGCCCAACTTTTTCTGAGTTTTTTTCAAGCGAGTTTCGAACGAGCTGCAAGCCACGAGTTTCTTGAACACCCTAGTATCCACCTTCACCAATGGGCAATGACACTCGTTTTGTAGTGATTGCCATTGTCATTATCGTTATCCAGTGTTATTTGTATTTCATTTATCCGCTCATTTGACAATTGACTCACACATATATTTCCTTTTTATCTACTTATCTGCAGGGAGAGGAAGATTTCAAAATTATAACTTAGATGATAAATCAACTATTGTAATGAACTGTTTAACTAATTTAGCCTTTGTAAGGAATTATTTCTGTAATAGTGACATGTGGGTGTTACAAATACTCAAAACCAGAGTTTTTTCCTCTAATTAGATGTACAAGAAACTAAAACAGTTCTAATTAACTTACCCACGTCCTAGATTATCTTATTGTGCCTTCTTCATTAACGATATGATAGTGACAAGTTATATTACTTACACAATGAAAAGGCCCCCATACACAAACTGGTTACATTTTTTTTTTTGTCAATTTTCTTAGCATTTACAAGACTGAAGTTTCTAAACCTTGTTACACGTATGTTTATTATGCATCTACAAACAAAGTTTGAATTCCTAAGTTCAAATGGTATGATATACTGATATGAATCCTTTATCTATGGCAAATTGATCAGTTCTCTGATATGTGTATTATCTCATCTACCAAAAGCTTTCTTGATCTATTAACATTAAGCAAGCACAAGTAAATATGATCTTCAAGTTCTTCCAATTGCTCCAATAAGCAACTCTCATGAACCCTAAACTCCCTCATCAATTCCTCCAACACATCAGCCTTTCGGGTTCTAAAACATTTTCGGGCCATAGCCTTCCCAAATTCAACTTCATTGTGTAATCTTCTCACAAGCCAACCCATTGTGTCAAGATCTTTAATCATTGTGTAAACCCCTTTTGCAGCCACATCTAGTTGTGCACCAACCCGTTTGAGCTCACTCGGTTTGACATTTTTCTTGGCTAAATTTGTTTTCTTGATTAACCCCAACAAACACACGATCAACCCCGGAGATGCCACAGTCACAACCAAACCATGACACGCGAGAACTAGTAATGCAACTGCGAGAGCCGCATAAGAAGCTATAAGAGCACAACCACCCGCCCTTTTAAAAAAATTGATAATTTTTCGCTTTCTTTTGATCCTCTTGTGCTTTGTGGTTAACTTCTTTAACAACAATTTATGGTCAATGAGCAATGTTGGAAACTTTTGTGGACCAAATTCGGATAGCGGGTTCGCCAACGATGAATATGAAGCAAGTTCTTCATATATTTTGGTACCATATGGAACCCTAATTTGGGCTAGCTTGATTATCTGCTTGACTTTTTGATGGTTGGTGTTGACTTGATGAATGGACTCTAGAAGTTGTTCACATATCATCCATGAGTTTAAGCTTGCTTTGAAGAAGTCAATGAGAAGAGGGTGGAGACTAATGGTGTTGGTTAGGTTATCTAGGGTTTCACTTTGTGGCTCGAGAAGGATGTCACATAGATGAATGTAGCGGTCATGAATAGATGCTGAAGATGGTTCAACATTAAACTGAATGTGGGTCTGAACTTTGGTGCAGATGTCTGTGTAGGATTGTGTTCTGAATGTGTTCTTGTATTCTTGGTTAACGTTAATATCGGTTTCTTTGATAAAGCTACTTGTGGACTCTTCATCATGTTTACCTAAAGGAACATGAAAACATAATCATAAGCATTTTTGGCTCGTACAAGAATGATAAAAAAATTTTGAAACCAGTTTTAGATAACTAAACAAAAGAGGGAAATTTCCTGCAACAATTTCGAGATCGAAAATAACCAAAAAATATACCTAAACATTTCTGCACAATAACACTTGTTATTATATCTTATGATGTGTTTGTGCATGCATGTATAAGTTTCCTATGACAGGTTTTTCAACGAAATCAATTTTGTTGGGAACTGTCGCTAAAGGTCGTTTCCTACGTATTGCCGACGAATTTTGTTGGAAACAACCAAGTTTTCTAGTAGTTAAACACATAGATTGATTTTGACATATATATATAAGAGATTGAAACATACCACTGAATCTGATTGAAGGAACCTTGAACATGGAAAGCTTCATCTTTTCTCTTCTGGAATTCAACATGAGAACGTATGGTTAAGAAAATTAAGAAAGTTTACACTTGAAAGACATGTTGTTTATTAATAGGCTACCAACCTCAAACCAGTTCCCAAGTAGTTTGTTTTATCACACGTTTGCTTCCTTCCCAGGTTATCTCATCAAGAGAGAGAGATACATATATGTAGAGAGAGAGAGAGAGAGTTCCACACACATATACGTGTAGCTATTATCTAGAGAGAAAGATAGAGATGAAGTCGGTGACGGGTTTTAACAAACCTTTACATCATTTATGAGTGCAAAAGGGAAATTGTTATAAAATTGTATAAGAAGATGTATTTATGAGTGCAAAAGGGAAATTGTTATAAAATTGTCTAAGAAGATGTATTGTTATACGAGTGTTATCCACAACATAAGTTATTACATTATATATTATACACATCTAGCAAAGGAAAGTTTACAAGGGACAATAACTTATATGTGCAAGGAAATAACTACGTAAGCCACTGCCACGATACCCCATTCTTAGCCACGATACCCCATTCTTATGGCTTTTATCTATGCGATTCTTGATCAAGAAGATGCTTGAAAAACTAGTGGTTGTAAACAACTGAGAGAAATCAAAATCTAAGTGTATCGGTAGTAGAATGTATATTACGTTATGTGTACTCATTAGTCCCTAGAGTTGCAATTAATTGTATCTATTTAGGGAAAATTGCCATAGACGCTTTTGAAGAAAATCAAATATAATAATATTAGGTGGTCTTTTAAGATAATCAAATATGATTATGTAGGGTTGTTCACAAGCCGAGCCGAGCCGAACCGAGTGGACCTTTGCTCATGCTTGGCTCATTTATAAACCGAATCGAGCGGAGCGGCTCAGTTAAAACGAGCCACTAATCAAGCGAGCATTTCCGCGCAATAAATATTCCGAGCGAAGTTCGAGCAATTTGAAGACAGGCACATTTCATGTTGGGTCTCAAATTTTTATGTCTTTAAAGACAGACACATTTCATAGCATACTATTTTTCTTATGAATAGCAATGTTGTGGCGATGAAGCGATAATCATATTGCACGAACAATGACGTTTAAAGCAGGAGACAGTCGAATTAGAGTAACGGCATCAAACGTTGACGTGATGAGCAGACTATCGTTTATCAGTTTAGGGTTAAACTTTTAGATTTGATATTAATTTTTTGAGTAAAATGCCCGGATAGTCTTTGTGGTTTTATAAAATAACACCTATAGTCCCAAACTTTTGAAAATTACACCGGTGCTCCCTATGGTTTGACAATTTATTACTCGGATAGTCCGTAGACCAACATGCCCTTAGTATTAAATTTATTACTTTTAAGCCCTTGTATGTATTTTTCTCTTTCTCTCTCACACACACACACTCAATTACCACCACCTGCCTCCATCACTTACCACCACCTGCAACTCCACCAACATCAACATCTCCGCCACCTGAACTCCTTCCTCCATCCCAGATCCCTTCATCCACCACATTTAGAGAGAGAAAAAGAGACACAGAAAAGGTCCAGAAGAGAGAGACGCGAATAGGATGGTGACGATGGGTTGCTAATGTTAACAATGGTAAATTTAGTCGATTAAGGTCATATCTCCTCTTAGAGTTTCGAGTTTTGAGTTGAATTTGTGGATTTAGAACTTATTTAGGGTTTTATTGGTTGGGTTTTGATGATGGTTTGTTGTTGACGATGTGTTGAAGGCAGAGAAAGATGATGATGGTGGTAGTTTATGGGTGTAGAGATGGTGGTGGTTCAAATGGTGGAACGACCATGTGCTGCGGCTGTTGCAGAGCTCGAATCTGTAAACCTCTCAACAACGTCTGTAACTCCATCCTCTTTTGGTCCTCCCCATAGCTTGGCTTCCTTCGTTGGAACCACCATGTGCTGCGACTGTTGCAGTGCTCAATAGGTCGCCGGATGATGACATTTGCTTATGGAAGCTAATGAGCACCGAAAATGATGGCGGAAAGCTTGAAGGGAGGAGGTGGTGCAACGGTGGTGGTTTAGGGTTTGCAGATTGGGGTTTTTAGGTAGTGGGGTAATGGTGGAGTCGTGATTATGGTTGTTACAGTGGTTGATTGGTGGTGTTTGGAAGATGTGGTGTGGTATGGTGGTGGTGACCGGTGGTTTTGTGGTGGCATGGTGGTGGTAGTGGTGGTTTTGAAGAGGGATTCACAGTTTTAGAGAGGGAGGTGGGGTGGGGGTGGGGTGTTATATATTGTATTTAATAATTGAGTAAAATGCACGGATAGTCCCTGTGGTTTTGCAAAATAACACATATAGTCCCAAACTTTTGGAAATTACACCGGTGCTCCTTGTGGTTTGACAGTTTGTTACTCGGATAGTCCCTGGAGTGGATGACATTTAGTTTTCTCCATTAAGTGGACGTGAAATGACAAATTTACCCTTCATCTTCTCCACTATATAAAAATAAAACAACCCCAACCCCACCCACCCCCCACCTTTCTCTCCATTAGATCTCATTTGATCGGACAAGATGTACGGATTGGAAGCTATGACGTTCAACATTCACAGCGGTTACCTTGAGGCGATCGTGAGGTACCAAACATCTGGATTGCTAACCGCTGCAGATTACAACAATCTCTATCAGTGTGAAACCCTAGATGACATCAAGATGCATCTCTCTGCTACCGAATATGGTCCTTATCTTCAAAACGGCATCGTTTTATTCGGATTTGTTGTGTTCCGTTTCCTGTTGTTTTGATTAATATCGTTTTTGTTGAATTTTGATGTGGCTATAAATTTTACATGTGTTGATGATGATTTGATTGAGTAGATAGATCATTTTTTGGAGAGTAATGAAGATCAGATACTGATTGTGTTGAATATTGATGTGGTTATAAATGTTATTCGTACATCCGTGAATGTTTACGACGGTGAGAGAGAAAACCGAATTCGTTTGGTGTTAAGCAGCGGTTTAATCGGAAGTCGTTGGGTGTGTGTGGTTGCCGATCAGTATTCTGATAAGGGTCATTTAAAGTATTATGAGGGGACCAGAATGGCAGTGAAGGAGAAAGAGAAAGATGAGATGGTGTTGAAGAAGAAGTTGAAGTTGTTGAAGGGTTGTCGAAGAACTTGAATACTTTTTCAGAGATGGGGTTTTGTTTGGATCAGGATCAGGATGATGATGATGATGATGATGATGATGATGGTTCTGTTTAGAGTGAAGACGGTGAGGTGGGTGGTGGTTGGTGGTTAATGGTGGGGGGAAACATGGAGAAAAATAGGGTGGGTGGGTGGGTGGGTGGGGTTGTTTTGTTTTTATGGAGTGGAGATGATGAAGGGTAGATTTGTCATTTCACATTCACTTAACGGAGAAAACTAACCATCATCCACTCTAGGGACTATCCGAGAAACAAACTGTCAAACCACAGGGAGCACCAGTGTAATTTCCAAAAGTTGGGGACTATAGATGTTATTTTGCAAAACCACAGGGACTATCTGTGCATTTTACTCTTAATAATTAGTAATTAATTATGGGGCCCAATTGATATTTTAAAAGATTAATTAGTTTTTCCTTATATTTTCATAAAGCAAGGGGTAATTTTGTCATTTTACATAGATTTAACGGAGAAAACTAACGAACATCCCCTCCAGTGACTATCCGAGTAACAAACTGTCAAACCAAATGGAGCATCGGTGTAATTTCCAAAAATTGGGGACCATAGATGTTATTTTACAAAACCACAGTGACTTTCCATGCATATTACTCTAATTTTTATTGACGTGATTGGGTTAGTACGTATAGATATAGTTGACCGAAATCTAATAGAGTAGTATATATAAAACTATAAATTTCATTTATATTTAAGTAGATATGTATGTATGTGTATATATAGGTGTGTGTGTGTGTATGTATAATTGATATTTTTGTGTATATATCGGTATATACATGTTTATATATTTATGTGTATATGTATATGTATATATATACTAATTAAAAATAATAATTCGAGCCGAGCCGAGCGGTCATTTGCATATGTGTGGCTCGTTTACTAGCCAAACCGAGCAGAGCGCCTCGTTTACAATTGAGCGTCAAATCGAACGAACATTTTCTGAGCAATTTCCGAACGAGCATCGAGTGAGCGACGGGCGCCGAGCGTTTGAATAGCCCTATGAATATGTAGTTTTGATTAGTTGTGAGTCAAGGGGCACACGAGCCGAGCTATTGGCGAGCTACTCGTGCTCGGCTTGAAAAAAAAAACTCGAAACGAGCTGAGTTTAAATGAACCGGAGTCCGGGCTATAAAAACAAGGTCGTTTAGTAAACGAGCCCCAAGCCCGAACTTCGCTTATCGAGCTCGAGCCGGCTTGCGGGCATAAATGAGCTCGTTGTTCATATAAGTTTTAATTAATATACTATATATATATATATATATATATATATATATATATATATATATATATATATATATATAATTACAGTTTATTAAAGGGTCTACCTATTCACACACTCTCGTATAGGTCTAGACAGGGCATATAACCTTTTCAATTTCCAAGAAAATCTTTGATTATGTCATATCATGTCTTGTATGCCTCGTATAGGTCTATATGAGGCATACATGCATAAAAGACCATTTTACCCCTGGTTTAGGGGTTGTATGCAACTCAAACCAGAGGTAAAATGGTCTTTTTCCCTCGTATATGGTTGTACTAGGCTTATATAAGGTTTTTTTTACAAACACTTTATATAATATTTATTGTTTTAGCAAAGATTTATAATAAGATAATAAGTTTTTTTTTAAATTGTTAAGTATAGTATAAGTCTCGTATAGGTCCCCGTATTGGCTATGGATGCAGTATCGCATCATATAATGTAGTATAAGTCCCGTATAGGCCTATAGGTGTAATATAGTATCGTATTGTGTTGTGTTGTGTTGTGTTGGTGTAGTATAAGTCTCGTACATGACTATAGGTGTAGTATAGATCCCGTATAGGCCTATAGGTGTAGTATAGATCTCATATATGCCAATAGGTGTAGTATAGGTTCCGTATAGGCCTACAGGTGTAGTACAGATCCCATATAGGCCTATACGCGGCGTATAGGAGCAACCAAACCAGAACTGACACCAATTAGGCACTGATTTTGATGTAACCCTATACGCCTCGTATAGGCCTATAGAAGACAAGGGGTGTGCAAATAGGCAGATTGATGATGTGTGTGGATAATTTGAGCCTTATTAAAATATGAAAAAAATAACTAAATTAGACATAAAATAATAATTATAAAATAATAAACAAAAAAGAAAGCAAAGCTCAAGTTTGAGAAACTACATATGGGTCGAGCTTAAAGTTTAGAAACAAAGCTCGAATCGAGCCGAATTACATCTCGAGCTTTTTAAGTTTAACAAGCTTAAGCTCAAGCTTTCATAAAACTTGTTGAAAAGAAAAGTCTTCGTTGCTTCATTCTAAACATAACAATAGTTAAGATTAAGAATCAAAACTTGAAATGAATCGAATATCACCGATGATTTCTTTATTGGTCAGAATTGATGGTATGTAGAATTAAAATATGTAAAATGAAATATTGCAAGTCCCTCAAGGCATTCTCAAGTTAGAGCTTTTAACCTCCCTTTAACTAACCTTAAAGGGTTCTAAGAGATTCAACAAATGTAACACCAAGAATAGTGGATAGACTGGTTAGGCAAAAGGGTTCAAGAGTCTTGATTTGCCTAACGCAGGTCGCAGGGTCCCCCACGTATGCAATACGTAGGGTCGGATCACTCCTTTATTGATTGCTATGAGTTCAGGATTGAAAGAGATTCAACCCAGAACTGATGCATGCAATGTGATAGTGTCATGATAAGTGAAGAATAGAACAAGTAGAGTACAAGTTCTAGAGAGAGAGTAAGATTTTGGAATGTCTGGCTGAATGACCAGGTGTGGTCATTTATAAAGAAGGAATGTGTCAAGAGAGGAACCCTTTGACTCAGCGATCAATGTATGCAGTGAGGGGATTGCCCTTTTTGGTGGGTTGAAGGCTTTGGACATGCGGATAAAAAAGTGTTTCCTTCCACATGCTCTTTTGCGGCTGTGTGGGAGAAGTCACATGTAAAGTGTGATAGGATGTGACCCTGTTCCATGCTTTTTGTTGTTCACCACAGCTGGTCATTTATCGAACCCTTTAACCTTTTAACCCTTTAGGTTGTATTACACTTATAGTTAGTTTCTTAAGCTTGAGCTACCCACGTCATCAATTGATATTTGTTAGGCACCTTTAGTATTACAACCACCATAGAAACAAGTTAAGCCTAATTCAAACCCGCATAATCCAAACCACGGTCGACAGCGACCCACGAGACGTGGTGGAAGTGTTGTTGGTGCATCTGTAGGCCATAACAGGCCATCGATCCCGCCGCCGCCACCATTGCCACCACCGCTCCCACTTTTTGGCGTGTATGATAATTTATTACTGGTAGTTACAGAATTTTCACAGCCAAATTTTAAGAGCAATAATTGGTCGCCTAGATCTGATAGGACTTCGAATAGGAATGTGGCCCGAAGGAATAATTTTGGTCCTAGGCCTTTTGGATATGGTGGAAGGCGCGATCACCATGGTCCTAGAAGTCCCACTACAAGAGATGTGCATATGCCCCCACCATTTGTTCGGCCACCTTTTGTTCTTGGCCTTTAAGGCCATATGGAGCCCATGTGGGTTATGGTAAATTCTTATTTTATCCATTTCTTGACGTTTATTGGATAAAACCGGGACTGAATTTTACATTGTTTTTTTGCAGAATTGGGTGCATCATATGTATATGCTCCGCCATTGTTTCAGGAATTTTATAACAGTGGTGCACCTTTTCTTCCTCACAGAAGGTTCTTTCATGTTTATACTGTATTGGGATTCTTCTTTGCATGTTTCGATACTTTGGCAAATTGAGTATTATTTCAGATGTGTTTTTATGTCTTAGTTTGTTAAAGAAATGGAATTTGTTTTCATTTTGTAGCTCATGTAATTCTTTTGTTAACCACAGCGATGAAAATTGGGTAAAAGACAACTTTTTGAGTTTGCATATAGATGATGAGGGATGGGTACCTGTATCATTGTTGGTTTCTAAAGATAAGTATCATGTTTTAGATGATAATAATAAACCCTTTAATTCTAATAGCGTTCATTGATGAGTTTTTATTGTATCATGTTTCAGGTCCAAAAACTTACAGATGATATTGAGCACCTTGACATATTCAAATACAGTTGATGTACTCTAAAATATACATATCTTTATATAAGTAGGGGAAGGTTCAAATGAAAACCACTAGTTATTGTGAAAACTAGAAAACTAACTAAAACCCACTAAAAAGGAGGGGGAGAAGACTTTTAATGAAGGAGGGGTAAAATTGGAATAAAAAATATATAACTTTTCAAACATTTCTCATTTCTCCATACG
Source organism: Helianthus annuus (assembly GCF_002127325.2). Taxonomy (NCBI): domain Eukaryota; kingdom Viridiplantae; phylum Streptophyta; class Magnoliopsida; order Asterales; family Asteraceae; genus Helianthus; species Helianthus annuus. The sequence goes on along the minus strand of NC_035444.2, from coordinate 37,837,313 downwards.
TTATCATTTTAAAACAAAAATGACACCATAAGATCACAAATTTTCTTATCTTTCATTCAAGTATATTCGAGCATATTTTTTATGACATAAAAAAGATTTATGGTGTCGTCTTGTTTTCAATACTATTATTATAGTAGTGCACATGTGCAATATAACATGTACTACAATGTGCATTAATGCTTAAAATTAGCTTTTTGAGTCTAGTTTAGCTTTTAGGGTTAGTTTTTTTGGAGGTTTAGGATTAGGATTAGGTTTTTGGGTATGGGGGGGAGGGGGGTTTAGGTTTTTGGGGGGTGGGGGTGGGGGGGGGGGGTTAGGTTTTTTTCGGGTTTATGTTTAGGGTTTAGTTTTAGGTTTTCGGGAGGGTGGGGGTGGGGGGGTTTAGGTTTTTGGGGTGGGGGGGGGGGGTTAGGCTTTTGGTGGGAGGGTGAATTTAGGTTTTTTTTTGGGGGGGGGGGTGGGGGTGGGGGGTTTAGGTTTCGAGTTTTCACAATAAAAGTGGTTTTCATTTGAACCATCCCCTATATAAATATTCCTACACTTTTGACTACCTTTAGGGTTATTTTGGCTAAATTCTACTCATTCTTGATTTATAATTACAATTTAAAGGTTTAAAAGGAAAATGAGAAGGATGTTCAAAAAGATGAATAAATGGTGATAATTAAAATGCTTTGAATACAAGTTAAGAAATATTAGAATTAAATGTTTTAATTAACTTGATGGGTGAAAAAATTAAACGAGACATGAAATTGAAATAGATAAAGTGTCTTAATTAGGAATTGAATGTGTCTTGAAAGGTGAATTGTAATTAAATGTCAAATTCGTTATTTATTTGGTTTATGTTGATACGTAATTAATTCTATGTTTCAACAGGAGATTATGAATTAATGGATTTTTAGTGTTGAGGATATTTCTTAGTGGGTCGCCAAAAGAATTTAGAGGGTGTTCGGTATGCATATATATTGGCGTGAAGGAACAAAAGGGATCCCATTTAATTATTTTCAACATCAGTAGTGGGCCGCCCAAAAATAAACCCCAGCCATATTATCGACAAACATACAGGGGGAATTGTTTTTATTTCCTTTGGGCTTGGCGTCAAATTAGTGGGCATGGAAAATAATAACCCTAGTGCATGCTAGTATATGGGGATATATATTGATAGGAGTGGACGGCCTGGAAGATCAGAGCAGATGGCAAAGGGCATTAGGAGGACGATCTTGGAGCACTTTGAGGCTGATTGAAGGTTTGGGAAGCTTTCGGTTCGAGTTTTGGGCGTATTCGGTTCGTCTTGAACTATGAATTCAGTTTGTTTCAGACCTTGTTTTGTTGATTTCTTGAATATTATGAGTAGCTAAACTTCATAATTACCTGGATTTAGATGAACTAGAGGATTGCAGTGCGTTTGTGACATGTTTTCGGTTATTTGATGTGATTTACATAACTTTTCTTTGATATTGATCTTGATATTGCATGTTGGTATGTTTTGGTTATTTTATTAGTAAATAAATTTAGCGGTTTAGGCACGAAGAAATTCCCCCTAGACTTAGAATTTAATTTAATTCGGTTATCTTAGGATTTTCGGGTTAGGTATTGTGTTGAGAAATTGACCAAGTTGACTAATAATTAAAATCACTATATTAAAACTTGCATCCTCATCGTGTGACTCGAAAGACGATTAGGGTGAGCTAGGTTATTAGCTAATTATTGGTGGGTAAATTTGGTGACCGATAGCTCAGGCTCGTTTATTGCATCGTAATTAAGGTTTCCTAGGATTTCAATTATCAAGGTTGAGTTTGCTTTGCGATTTGAGGGCTTTGGGGGTAAAGTTGCTTTCATTGCTTGATCTTCGTAGGATTTGGTATCGATAGCTCGAGCCGGTTCGTTCTAGCACTTCACATTTAGTCTTGCTCTTTCGTTTGGGACATCTCTAGCGGGGGGTCAATCAAGGGAAATAGATATTTAACCATTATCATTGTCATATTAGCATTGCATGATTCTAGGGATTCGACACCCAGGTAGTCCTTATCTCATATATATTTGATCACAATTTGCTCTCGTGTTTGCTTCATTTTGCTTGTTTTGTTTTCTACGCTTTCTTAATTAATTTAGTTATTAGTTAAATATCAAAAATCAACTTAAAACAAACTTAGAAATTGACTTTATATTCGATAGAGGTTCATTATCTAAAGTTTGCATATAGTGTCCACAGATTGATATCCGGTCTTGCCATCTACACTACACTGCACCCGGTGCACTTGCCGATTGTGTGTGGTTTAGTTAGTGATTCCATTTTTAAAACTTGTTCGAAATTAATAGTCACATTTCCACACATCAACAGTTGAAGTTCAAGTGCTCCTTCTAATAAATGACATACAAGTGATACCGTGTCTTTTGTTATTTATAAGTTGTATTGCGTTGGTGCGTTTAACTTTTAGTTCTGATTATTATTCCAAAATGTGGTTTAACGTTGCAGGGTGAGAAGGTAAGGAGACGTACGGATTGGAGAAGATGAATCCATATCCCACGTGAAGAAAATGTTGAAGAAGCTTCATTACAGAAGCTCACGTTGGAAGATGACAGGGATGAAAAACTAGTGCTAGCCAATGGGGATGCCAGCTGTGTTGACGACCCGTATACCTAAAGTCAAACTTTTGTCAAAGTCAATATCTTTGAATTTGCTTAGATTTTGTAGTGTTGAGTAAATAGGTAACTAGTACTTGAGAAAGGGGAGCTTTGGATGGCTGGTTATTGAGTCTGATTGTTTGTATAGTGATCGGAGTGTCGCGCTCCGGTCAAAGATAATATTTATATACCCTAATTACCCTTAACAAATAGCTAGTGGTAGCAAGGGGTCGAACCACGAAGAGTATGTGGTTTGTGTGCGGATTTGATTGAATTATAAGACGTTGTCACTTTTATGAAGCTTGCTATATTGTTTTTGTATGTTTTTTGTTTGATTGGAAGTTGTGAATTAGAATAACTAAAATGATTAACTAAATTAATTACTCACGATTACTAAACGCAAGAAGTGGAATTGATTGTTTGAACAAAAATAAGAAAACAAGGTTCACACCCGGTTCGGTAATTGCATTCCTAGGGTTCCTACACGTTTTAAGATTGATTCAATTGCAAAAACGATTAACGAGTTTAGTGTTACACGGCTTAGGTGCCAAGAGCTATCAACGTTATAAAGAACGGACCACAATGCACTTCGTTACCAAGAACATGTAAACTCTAACCTAGACAAGGCATAATTGCACATAAACATTTCATAAAGTCAAGTTTAATCTTCACTCGACGGTTTACGAATTCAATACAAATGCAAGACAATTATCATAAGTTTCAAATCAAGAAGCAATTTGTCACAAAATCAATCCAAGAACAATGTTTTAACCCTAGACTTACAATTAACCTACACCGGGGTGAAACCTCCAAGGAATTAGCCACGCATGATCGAAGAAACTTGATCACCGGATGTCGTAGACTTGAGTTGGATCATCATGAAGCTTTAAGGTGAAAGAATGGTTAGGGTTTGTGGTGGAGAAATTGAATCGATTGAATGATGGTTGATGATTAGGGTTATGGAATGAAGATTGGATGGTGTTGATGGTGGTTGATGATTCAAGGTTGTAGTATGGATGATAGGTGGATTAGAGATGAAGTGGTGATGAAAGATGGCTCCAAGAATGTTTTTCAAAATCCCAAAAATCTGTAACTTCCGAATTTAATGTCCAAGAACCAATCATAATCGAGCATAACCCCCAAATTCACAATCTGCGCGTTTCCAGTTTTGACAGGCCGTCGCCGACGGCCCTCAACCCGTCGGCGACGGGTTCTGGTTTGCTCTCCTTCTTCCGACGGCCTAAATGTCTGGATACGGCCACAATGTGTCTACGGGGCTTTCTGGGACCCGTCCGGGACGGGTATACCCCCGTCGCCGACGGCCCCTAAAAATCCACTTTTCCATTTTTCGCTCCTTGCACTCCCGATTGATCCGTAACGCATCCCGGTGCTCCGGTTTTCGACCCGGTGACCCGTAAAGCTCCCGAAAAGCTCCTTAAACTCCATCAAACCTGCAGAACACATTCTTGATTAAAAGTAGGCTATTCGAAACTAAAACTTGCGTAAAAACGTTAAGTTAAACAATAACAAGCACCGGTTTCTAACCACGTATCACATCCCCACACTTGTCTTTTGCTTGTCCTCAAGCAAATCTGTTTTTCACTTTCACGTGGGTCGAACAACGAACATACATCCCATTCCCAAGACAAAGGTTAAGGTCTAATGTCATGCTAAAGTTCAAACTCTTTACAATATTCAATGTATTTAATGGTAACGTGCTTTAGATACACAAATGGTTACCCAAGATTAACCCGCCCGTAAAACTAACAACTCATGCATATCCCTCACAATGTGCTCTCCACTCGGCTTAAAAATTTGCTAACATGTATAATGTATTAGCATTTCAACAATTAATCGCTCAAACCGATTAGAACACGTACCCGCATATGCTTGCAACTCAATCATTCTCCACTATCAAACACAAATACTAAGCACTAGTCAAAAGGTCTTTGAAGGGTTGTAACGGGGCTAGGCGAAGGGTAGGGAATAAGACATTTTAAAGTGGCTATAGTGATGAAAAATTCGATTCTTATTACAAACCACTAAACTAAACAAGACTAATTATAAACATCAACTATGAGGCAACAACTTTCGCCTTTTATTCAACAAACTACTAGCACATCTTTTTGTGTTTTTCTCAATGCTTTTTCATTCTTTTTCGCAACATTTTCTGAAATTTTTTTTTTTTTTTTTACAAATGAATCACAACTATACAAACTTAAGTTCCTATAATCGAATTTTCATCACACGGGTTTAAAAAGAAAAGGCTTATGGTTATGGGCTAAGTGGGTGATCAAACGAAAGGTCTAGGCTCAAAATGGGCAACTAAGGAGTTTGTTCGGGTAAGGATATAAAAATGGTTTAAAGAGAAAAAAAGGTTTACCTAATGCCTTAATCATTCTCGTGCTTGTATTTGGTCTATAGTCTCAAATGTATCAAAAGTTGCAAGTTCTACAATACGCGACTAATGGCCCACTCAAACAAAGAAACATGTGAATGTGCATCTATGATGTATAAAGGGCTCAAACCTCACGTATAAGGGTATGATATGTGATATGCATACATTGCTAGTTCCTTGGGCGAATTATTCTCAAATAACCACCCGCTAAATACCCGATATGCTTATTAATTTGAACTTGACCATGACAAAAGACCAAATGGTTTGTGACATCCTTCGTTGACTTGGTTACTTGTGCTTTTTGAGATTGCTTTGAAAACAAGACATTTTTGAAAAATTTTTGAAATTTTCCCCCATCCCCACACTTGAGGTAAACATTGTCCTCAATGTGTAGTATTTAAATGAACGGGTCAAAATCGAAAATTTTTACTACTCCCCCATCCCCACACTTGAGGTACATATTGTCCTCAATGTGTAAGAACTAGAGTTTTTAAAGCACAAGGGATGTGACACGGCTAACCTCCCCAAAATTACACCCCGGAAAATAAAATACAATTTACAATCCACTTATTTGCTACTAAAAATCAATGATAAAAAGAAACGTATGCACCTGGTTTTTCGCTAGTTCCTCGTGTGCTCTTCATTTTTTCAACAAAGCGGTCGTCTCACGAACATAATGTACCTACAAATCTTAACCCTTGTGTAGAAGCATGCTTCTCACAACCATCAAAATTTGTTAGTTACCTAGTTCTACCACTTTTATGAAATTATTACCAAGTCATACATTATTTTACTTTGATTTATGTGGAAAAAATAATTTACAACAATAACATGCCTAACTCACTTTCGTAGGAATCACGGTTGCATTTAGCGTATGCAACAAGCCCTTTAAACCTCCCGATAGCTCGGGAGGACGAGTCGGTCTCGTGAGGGTTATATAGGGAACACACCCACAAAGTTCATTTAACTAGACATAAATTAAATAAAAATGAAAAGAAATAATGGAATAAACTATACAACAACAACAACATAAAACATACCATACCTCTACCGCTGATATCGCTCGTTTGGATCCATTGGCGGGTTGGGTTGGTATGGATAACCAGTGAGGGCCTCGAACATTTCCCTATAGTTATCTAAGGGGCTTTGCTCCCCTTGGGGCGGTGGTTGGTACGGGATTGGAACGAAGCTAGACCCTACCGCTTCGGGCCAATGCGGAGTCGGGTCGGATGGGCCTTGAGGATAGGGAAGATCGGAGTAATTTGTCCACCCCGAGTGCTCGGCGTAGGGAAGGCCGGCTTGGTAGTCTCTATGGTGTCGCTCCTGATCATGCAACACTTTGGTGTTATTAAGCGCCATCTGTTGAGAGACGTACATGGCACTCCAACGGCGGCGGTTCAATTCTTCTTCTTGTTGTCGACGCGCCGCTTCCGCTTCTTCCCATGCCCGCCTTCGGGCTGCCTCATCCTCTTGCATTTTTGCTAACTGTTCCATTTGTGACCTTTGCATGGCCTGGAACAGTTCCTGCTCTTCCATAAATTTATTCATGCTTTCACGTTGGGCTCCTTGAGCCTCCCAATATTCGAGCATCGAGGATCCATGAGACTCCTCCCAAGCTTTTCTCTGTTGATTGTATTCCCGACCTTCACCTATTCACGCGGAGACATTATCATATATCTCCTGTTGCCCCCTATCAAAATTTTTGTAGGAGGGCACCCGTCGTCGGGTCACAAAACCTGCCACCTCTGCGTTAATCTCCCTATGTGGCCGCATATAACGTTGCCTTGGTCTTTGTGCACCGGAGGGTTCAGCTTCCTCCTCTTCTTCCTCCATCTCCACATCTTCTTCCTGCACGGGTGGTGCCCCAGAAGTACGGACCTCATACTTGTTCCCCAACTCATCGGTCACGACATACTTATTTCCCGAGAACTTGACCTCTATCTTCCAATTTTTCTTCATGTAAGCCACGTTAAATTCCTCCACTGGCTTAGAGACCCATAGTGCTTCCAAGGGTAAGCAATTTTGCTGCACAATCATGGCACTAATGAGGCGTGCATACGGAATAAACCGCCTCTGGGACGACTCCCTGGTAGCCCATGTGTTCATCATTACTATGTGCCTCCACGACAGTGTTGGGGTCCCATACAGTAAAGCATGCACCACCCTGCAATCACTTACTCTCACTCCCCCGTGATCACCAAACCTTGCCAATATGTTCTCAACCGAGATCCCCTGCAAAATCTTTCCCTCAAGTGACATATGCTTCCGTTTCATGTCACCCCCTGGGTGGGTCGGCAAGATAACCTCTATCAACTGCTCACCGTCATTGATGTTCAAATGATTATCCAAAAACTGCTCGATGGTGGGGTAGTCATATGCTTGTGCTCCCAAAGAGTCAAACCGAGCAATACGATTCATAGTTTCGAACGACATCGTCATGATTCCTCGAGTTGTCTTCCCCACTAACTTCCACTGTGAAGGGGATTCATTCTTGTTGACAAGCCTCAAGGTGGACAACCATTCACATACTTCCGACAAGTAAATCCTGGAAGTATTGTCTTCACACCAATCCAAAACACTATCCCATCCTAACCTCTCAAACATTTGTACAATCCCGATGTTCCGGAATTCCTCTACATTCACGGTCCGTTCACATATCACTCTTGTTGGAACCGACGTGTTCACCCCATTCACCATCTTCCATTTCCACAACTTCGCTTCTAACTTTCTATCTTGATAGCTCGACAACTGTTTGTTCTTCTCGTCGTCCCAAATTCTAGCACTTTGGCTATCCCTGAACTTTGCCCATTCCCAATCTTGTCGGTATAATCTTGCATCATTTTCCTCAACAGAGCTCAGTTGCTCCCACTTCTTCGGTATTAAACCGGAAGAAGACCCGATCCCGGATGATGAAGCTTGACCCGTAGTCTTTTGTCTCTTGCCTCCTGCCATGACTACAATCACAAACAAGCAAAACATCAATATAGATTCAACCTTCATTAACTCCCAAACTTTGAACATGAGGTATGATGTTGACAATTTAATTAACAAGTATACGCAAAATCGCCTCTTTAAACTTCCAAAGTCGCTCACTTTATCATAACTTATTAATCTTTTGTCAATCTTACAATATCTTATAATTTCAACAAAAGTCAACATCATCTTCATGTTCAATCATGTTAATAACAGTGTAATCACTTCACTATGGTTATGACATGCTCAAATTCCATTCAAAACAACTAATCTTGCTCAAAATCATGCTAGCACAACATACATTGTCTAAACAACCTACTCTTAAACCAAAAAGTTTAAAATTTCGGAAGAAAAACACTAATATATAATAATTAAGCATAAATTTAAGAAGAATCCATACCTTTGATGTTGTTAGACAAGAAGAACTAAGAAAAGATGGCAAACAAGCAATTTGATGAACACCCTTTCAAAAACCCTAAAGAACACGCCCAGAAATCTTGCACAATAGCAAGATTTGATGAAAACCGTGTTGGGGGTTTTGTTCGTCTTGAAGAATTACCCAAGATGGACCCAAAAATCAGTGGATTTGGTGGAGAATTGAGAGAGTTATGGGAGGTTGAAGGTCTAGGGTTTAGAGGTAGGAGATGAAGAATGTGAAGGGAAGAAAGTGATGCTAGGAGAGAGAAGGCAGATGTTTTTGTGGTGAAAAGTGATGTAAGAAGGGTAGGGTTCGATTTTTAGGTGAATAATAGAGTTACATGGTGCCTGGTTGAGTAAAAATAAGTTTTTAATCGTTTTTAAACCTTGAAACCCGACCTGCGTCGGAGCAAAATTGAGAAGCCGTCGCCGACGGGTCCCACCCCGTCACCGACGGGCTGCGGAAATCACCTGGGGGCCGACGGGTTAATCATCTGCCGACGGGCAAAATTGTGCCGACGGGACATTTTTAGAAGCCGTCGCCGACGGTCATCACCCCGTCGCCGACGGGCTGTTTTTTTTTTTTTTTTTTTTGAAAAATATGAGGAAAATTATGAAATTTTAATAAAAAGACTATGTACACTAAAAATTCCTAAAAATTATTAAAAATGTTTTTGTGAAATTTTTTTATGAGTTAAAAATTTTTACAACGGACATCGTTAATGGCCCTACCACCCCCCAAAAATTCGTGTATTGTCCTCAAAACACATAAACAAATCTAAGAACATACCTCGTATCTTCACGACCCGTTCGTAATGTCTAGACTTCACACAATCGAAAAGGATTAGTAGGAAATGAAACGATAATCCGGGAAACACGCAAACAATTAAACACGTATACATAACTTTACAAGAGATGTTACCGGTCCTTTTACTTCACCTCATATGTTGGCACGCTTACCAAGAAACATACCAACTCCACGTTTGCGTCCTTTTTCTCTTCGTTACCATCAAGGAATGGTTTAAGGCGGTGACCGTTAACCGTTTGCTTTGACCCGTCTTTCGGGTCCTTGATTGTAACATCTCCAAGCCTTCCGACCCGTGTAATCACATACGGGCCCATCCACTTACTCTTGAGCTTCCCCGGGAAGTATTTAAGCCTCGAATTGTAGAGCCAAACTGTAACACCTCAAAAAATTTCGTCCAATAATGTCTTGACACGTGTCATAAGGTTCCGGTATGTGAAAACAAACTTTAGAGGGACTAAAAGTGACAAACAGTGAAAACTATGGAACGTAAGGGTCCAAAGTGTCAACAATGGATAAATAGACTCTATGATAACCCTACATAATGTTTATAACCTTAAACGGATGGTTCATGGATCATACGACGCGGAAATTGCACAAAAGTGAGGAATTGCAAACTATAGGGGCCAAAAGTGTCAACATGTTTAATTTATACCTCTGAGTGAACTTTTGGCAGACCCGAAGCTTTGAGAAGCTAAAATATACTCACTAGAATATGTGGTAAAAATTTCATGAAGTTTCGTCAACGTATGAGAAAGTTATGGCCAAAACCGTACTTAAGGGACTAAAAGCGTCAACGTCGAATTTCATGGCTTTTCGGTTGAGCGCAAAGTTATCCGAGGACATTACCATGTTGGTAAATGTCCTAAGGTTCTTAAAAACCAAGATTTAGGGTTTACGAGTCAAGATATGAAGCCGAAACATCGCGTGCAAGTTCAGGGACCAAATCTGCCATGTTTGAAAGTTGTTGGCTGATCAGCAGGTCAGGCGACCCGCCTGGACTGACCCAAGCGGGCCGCGTGAGACCCCCAGTAACATAAATTCGCGAATTTTGCATTTCTAGTCCGAATTTGAAGTTGGTAACAGCTGTGGCCACCTCCTTTTGCTCCAATAATATGTCTTGCATGCCTATAGCAACAGTAACCTCTTCAAGACATCTGATTTCAGCTTTAAATCAGATCAAAGAGCTCATTCTTGGCACTTGCAATTGTAAACAAAAGCTCTCAACTCTCAAGAACCTTCAAGGCAGACTTCTGGAGCTAATCTGAACATCAAGGCCGAATCCTAGTGTTCACTAAGCATCTATAGGACCTTTGTAAGCTTCTATTTCAGTCCTTAATTCGTTCTTGCATCGATTATTAGTAAAAGTCAAACTGGATGTTCTTATACTTTGACTTTCTGATTAAACGAATTTCTCTCAGTCATTTCTCGAATTGAAACCAGATATATGTTGGTATTTATGTGGGAAACAAACCCTCAAAAGGGTATTATCTGAATCCCACTATATGCATGCTAATTGTCGAGTCAAACATGTTTCTAAAAAGTCAACAGAAGTGATTTTTGCAAAAATAAGCTTGAATGGTAATGTAAATGACATGCAATCTGTTTGATCATCATAGATAGCTTTATAATGAATATAAGAATGTGTTTTACCATGATCAACTCGACAATCTTTAGTATAAATACGAATCGGAACCGAAAGTCTTGTAAAACGACTATTTCGTAGACTATCGATTCGGATTCGTACATGCATGTTTGAGATCTGTATTGGAGAGTATTTTTGACCATTTTTATTTTGGTAAAACTTTCTGGAATTTTTGTTGTTTGAGTCTATACTTAGCCGATTCATTTGCATGTTTCCGACTATGCTTAAAAGTTGACTATTTTGCCCTTTTTGATATAAAACATGATTTTTGGAAAAGTGAAAGAGTAGAAATCTTTATTTCTAATATATAAACTTGCACCGAAAATTTCGGATCAGTTGGCGGTCCAGATTGTGAGTTATGGCCATTAGCGTAAAACTATATTATAAAGTTACATAAACGGCCCTTTTCGCGTATAACCTATTTCTGGCCACGTTTTGATACAAAACTTTTTACCAACTGATGATATATAACATTTTGGGATTTTAGATGATTTTTAATTAATTTTTGGCTGAACGGATCATAAAACGCTTAGTCGATTCGGTTTATGTCGGTTTTGACTATTTAAGTCATAAAATGAGTTTTACACATTCTTTTGACCCGAAACCTTTTCCTACTGATTTTATATGTTAAATAAGTTATTTTGAGCCTTCTGGAAATATAAAAATTTCAGCTTTCATATATAAACCCGGAAACGGCTCTAAATCGCATTTTTAGCGTTTTAAGCGCATAGTAAGCGTTATACTCGTTTTAAACATATAAGACTTATACCTACTGATGTGTTTAGCATATTTTCATGTAATAACAGTAAATATAAGTATATGAACTCAGATTTCCAGTTTTGGCAGTTTTAGCCCTTGTGAAATTACTAAAATACCCCTACGGTGCATAGTTTGATTTTAAATGTTAAGTTTGGTATATGGGTCATACCCTACTGTTATAACATGTTAAATTAAGTATATTTTCTGTATGAACCAGACCCGAACCTCAGATTTCTAATTTGACTCTTTTATAATCTTTTAAATGACCAAAATGCCCTTCTAAGGCATAAATTGAGTTTAAAACTATTTCGGGCAATATAGAACATAACTTACTGATATTATATCATAATTAAAGCCTATTATCTCAGGGAACTTGCATTTGACTCTTTCGGCTACCCGTAACGCCCTTATTGCGTTCGGTTCGGTTTACGTAACTAGTTTGCGTAAATTGACCGAAACGGGTCAAACATTATCATTTTTATCTCAAAATCCAGAATGTATTTATTATACCCATATTATACAAGTATTCCAACTTGTCGGGTCTAAATCACATTCTATCCGGTCTTTCGCTTAATCGTGCGCTTGAACCGTATCATTCTTAAAACTAACCGGTCAAAGCTTAGGCTTAAATAAAAGACCCGTTAGGTATCTAATAGGTTAATTATAAACCTTTGTTCCAGATTAGGAGGCCCAGTAAAAGCTACCACACTTACCGTTTGTGTTACATACTTGCTCAGGTAAATACATTTTGACTTATTTTCCCTATACGGGCTTGGGGTACGGTATTTAAAATACCGCTTGATCGGGCGCACAAGTCCTGCGCCTTATGGGTGTACAGTCTTGAATAGCTTGTGCGACTTCGTTTAAACAGTCTTGTCTTACTTTAGGCTTTGGGGGGTTATTTACCGTGTCCCGGATATCCTTGGCATTATCTTACGAGATGGCCACGACCAGAGCACGGGGTGTAGGCGTACACTCGGCGTGTATAACTCTTTAATGTGGTGTGTCATTTAATCTTTAGCCCGGACAGCAGATCCCGGGCCACCAAAGATACGAGTGCATGTAAATCGTTCACAAGTTTATATTGCAATTATCCCAAGTTAATAAAAATATTTATGCCTTGTGCATTTAAATCAATTTTCAATCATTTTCAAAATGAGTCGGTTGATTTGTATTTACCAGTGTAAACTGACGTATTTTTCCCAAAAGGTTAAGTGCAGGTACTATACGAACTAGGCTGGCTGTTTCCTAAGAGCGTCCACTATAGTCTCGCAAGCTCGGACGACAAAATATCTGTTGAACAATTTTTATCTTATTTTATTTGATCCGCCTATGGATCCGTTTCAACTACTTATGATGTTTATTATGTCATTTTAATTAAAGTTGAAATGTATCTATTCTGCTTCCGCTGTGCATTACTATATTGTGTTGTTTGTCTATGACGATGCCAACTACGTCACTGTACCCCACACCGGGCCCACCGGTGACACGTGGAAATCGGGGTGTGACAGGTTGGTATCAGAGCCAACGCTGAGTGAATTAAACACTAGTCTTTTGTGTTTAATCTCAGTTACACAATTGCACAATCCTCGATTTTCGAGTCTAGACAAAGAACTTAGGAAATGTTCAACATTTCGTTTATTTTATTTTATTTTATTTTTATTATTTGCTTTGTCTTATATATTTGTTGTGCAACTTGTTTAATTTTTGACAGGATCATCATGCCGCCACGTATGCGAGGACGAGGAGGATTCGCTACATCTCACGATCATGAGGCAGGACCCTCACACAGGCGAGCCCCGTCAGCTACGCACAACACTGCAGCCAATGATCTTTGGGGATCATTCGCCGAGCCGGCTAGACACTCGGTGTCTATGAGCACTTCGCCATCACTACCCCAATCATTTGGGCCCCACTCGGAGAATGGGCCCCATGGTTCTCATGGATCTTATATACCTCTTCATCAGTCGCCTCACCAATACCCAGCACCAGTTTACCAGGGTCTGTATAACCCTGATGCTTTTGTGGATGAGCCAGTGGGTCATAACCCACTAGGACCGGAGGACCACTTTCCTGGTGATCACGAGATGGAAGTTGATGAAGACACGGACCCTTCACTGCCACCGTCAGGTACGCCCAACCATCCCATCGAGATATCGGATGGGTCACCATTTAGGGGATCACCCTACAATGGTGTTGATAGCTTTCAGGAGAGGTTTCGGCAGCACGATTGGTATTACACCCCCAGCCGCCACAACTCTCCGATGCTCCAGTCTCACCATGGATCGCCGGTGCACTCGCAGCACCACTCTCAGCAGCAGCAGCTTCAGTAGCAGCCGCCTCTGCAGCAGGACCTATCTGAGGCCCTCTGACGCGACGTGATCACTCCGTCGCCACCACCACCACCAGTTTTACCTCCTCCGCCTCAGAGGCCAAGGAGGAATGCGCGTATGTCTACGCGCGGAGGGATTCGCATAGGCACCCCTCCACACGTTGGTAGCAGCCGCTACACGCCTCTTCACGAGGAGTCCGAGATGGGGGAGTCTCCGCATCCCGTTTCGGAGGTCACTTCTGCACCGATTCCGCCTCTGCCGCCGCAGAACTTTGGAGAGCCGATTCCGGCTTACGCCAGCGCAGCGCAGTTTAACCCATTCGAGCAGATTTTCCCCCAGGGTTACGACTACACAGGAGACCCTTATTGGCAAGCTGCAAACTACAGCTCGCTTCCACCTAGTGGTCCATTTGGAGACACTTGGGCTGCTGGGCAGTCTACTTTTGGTTACCCTCCGGGTTACCAGCAGCCACAGCCACCGCAGCCGCAGCAGTACCAGCCACCGCCACCGGCGCCTATGATGTCGCCGCCGCAGGTTCAAGAAATCCTGCATGGGATTAACAGCATGCGACGTGAGTTGCAACACGAGATGCGAGCTGATCGCCGGCGCAACAGTGGCATGTTCAAGAAGGTGTTTGACTTACTCAAGGGTAAGAGTAAGAAGGATCATTGAATCCTTTGATGGTTATCTCATTACTCATGTCCCTGCGTGGACATCTATTCCTGTACTCTACCCCTGCATGGGTATGTTGTTCTGTTAACCCCTGCGTGGGTTTGTTTTGCTTAGTTGTTGTTGTTATTTGTTTAGCCCCTGCGCGGGCATGTTATTCATGTTATTTGAATTAAAGTCCCGTTTAGGGCAAAGATGTACTAGTACTTTATTTGAAATTTGAAATGGTTAATTTGAATTCCTCATTTTATTTATATGCATGAATATAATATTAAAATAATGGAAAATATCAATTTTTATTTGATTTGCCATCTTATAAGAATCTTAGTAAGGTATAACCTAGCTTGAATGCCTTATTAACAGGCCTGGCCATGATGGTAAAACCTGGTTGAAAAGATTCAACTCCCTGTTAACGTCTGAGAACATGTTAACATTCCTGACTAAGCGTGATTCGTAAAATCACACATGTCACCCTTTTTAATAAATTATCTACAGATTTTATCTGTATACAAGTCTATTATTGACTTGATACCTATGGGTTATGACTATGTCATATAGTGGCAGTTGTGGTTTATGACCCTCTGTCTAGTAAAGGATTATTTGTTTAATTATACAATTTATAATCCTATAAAAATCTAAATTTATAATTTAGTAATTGTCCGTAGTGACTAGGCCTATGGTGCCAATATATATATTTTCATTCCTTGATTGCTAATAAGAGCCTGAATGAAATTTATTAAATTAACTGCTAAGGTTCTTGATACCATGGTTAATAAATCGTCTAGAACGATAATACTGTTAGGTTCTAAATAGACCTTGTCCTTTATTGTAGCTTAAAGCTACAATGGCCAAATCGGAGGAGACCAACAGTCATTCTGGGGAACACTCAGATAATGCAAAGATTCACGTCACTGGTGCAGAGTTGCAAGCACTGATAGATAACGCTGTTGCCAAAGCTATGGATAGGCAATTCAGGGAATCTAGCGGTACTCGGAGCAGGACCCGAACAGTAACGCACGTAAAGCCCAAGACTCATTCTGAGGCTCATAGTAAGCCACCTTCTAAAAAGAGTGAGCCGAAGAAGGATGAGGATGATAATCACTCCTCCAACCACAACAGCATCCCAAAGCAAGAAGTTAAGATGAAGCATGATACGCACAGCAGGTCCTGTACGTACAAGTATTTCGTATCTTGCAAGCCCAGAGATTTCACTGGGGAAAAGGGAGCCGTCGATTGTATGACGTGGATTGATGAGATGGATATTGTGGTTGATATCAGCGGGTGTGCTGATAGGGATGTTGTGAAGTACGCGTCCCAGTCGTTCAAGGGAGACGCGTTAGCATGGTGGAAGTCGCTTCTACAAGCTACTGGAAAGACCGCTCTGTATAGCATGACATGGGATCAGTTTGTAGCACTGATCAAGGAAAATTTCTGTCCGCAGCATGAGGTCGAAAGAATTGAATCAGATTTTGTATCTCTGGTTATGAAGAACCTCGATTGTCAAGCGTATCTTACTACGTTCAACACTTTATCTCGGTTAGTGCCTTATCGGGTGACCCCGGAGCCGCGAAGGATTGCTCGATTTATTGGGGGTCTGGCACCGGAGATAAAGGCAAGCGTCAAGGCTTCAAGGCCTACTACATTTAGATCAGTAGCCGATCTATCCCTCTCCCTCACTCAAGATGTGGTCAGATTGAGAGCTATTAAGAGCTCAGAAGAAAACAAAAGGAAACGTGAGGATGACACCTCACGAAGGTCTGAGAAACGACACAGAGGGAGCAACGACCACCAAAAAGGGTCGGGATCTAAGAAAGGAGATCGTCAGTCGGGTGAGAAACCCAAATGCAAGGTTTGTAGGAGGCATCACTTTGGGAGATGCAGGCAGGAGTCTAAGTCCCAGTCTTTCGAGAAACGTTGTGGGATCTGCAAGTCCACAGATCATAAAGCTGTGGATTGCAAGAAAATGAAGGATGCAACTTGTTTCGGTTGCAACGAGAAAGGGCATATCCGGCCAAATTGCCCAAAGAATGCGAGGAAGGCAGATGAAGGAAAGAAGACTAATGCGAGAGTCTTCAGAATGGACGCCAAGGAGGCAGTTCTTGACGACAACGTCATTACAGGTACGTTTCTTGTAAATGATGTTTTTGCTAGAGTCTTGTTTAATTCAGGAGCTGATAAGTCGTTTGTAGATGATAAGTTTTGTAAATTGTTGAACCTTCCTGTTAAAACCTTAAGCGTGAAATATGAGGTGGAATTAGCCGATGGAACCATAGAAACCGCCTCGACTGTTCTAGATGGATGTGTTATATCCATTAGGAATCATTCTTTCCCGTTATCCTTGCTTCCCTTTAAGCTAGCTGGATTCGATATAGTGATAGGCATGGATTGGTTAGCGCAAAACCAAGCCCAGATTGTGTGCAACAGAAAGCAAGTAGTAGTGAAGACTCCGTCTGGTGAGTCACTTACTATTCAAGGAGATACCCAGCATGGATTGCCTGAGCAAGTGTCCATGCTCAAGGCATCCAGGTGCATGCAGAAGGGATGTGTCATTTATATGGCACAAGTTACCATTGATGAGCCGAAGCCGAAGATTGAAGATATCCCTGTTATCTCAGAATACCCTGAAGTATTTCCTGAAGAACTACCCGGATTGCCACCGGATAGACAAGTAGAGTTTCGGATAGACATCATTCCAGGCGCAGCACCAGTAGCGAGAGCACCATATAGATTGGCACCAACGGAGATGAAGGAGTTGGGGACGCAATTGGATGAATTGTTAGCTAAAGGTTTTATTAGACCTAGCTCATCTCCTTGGGGAGCACCAATCTTGTTCGTTAAAAAGAAGGATGGATCGATGCGTCTGTGCATCGATTACCGTGAGCTTAACAAGGTCACTATCAAGAATAGATATCCGTTACCCAGGATCGACGATCTGTTCGATCAGTTGCAAGGAGCAAGCTATTTCTCCAAGATCGACCTGAGGTCCGGTTATCATCAGTTGAAGGTCAAGGATGAAGACGTACACAAGACCGCGTTTAGGACTCGTTATGGACATTACGAGTTCCTAGTGATGCCGTTTGGGCTCACTAACGCACCAGCCGCGTTCATGGATCTCATGAATCGCGTCTGCAAGCCTTATTTAGATAAGTTCGTCATCGTCTTTATTGATGACATCCTTATCTACTCGAAGAGCCAAGCTGACCATGAGAAACACCTTCGTTGTATTCTCAAACTTCTGCATCAGGAGAAGCTTTATGCCAAATTTTCGAAGTGTGAATTTTGGCTTCGAGAAGTCCAGTTCCTTGGACATGTCGTAAGTGAGCGAGGTATCCAAGTAGATCCCGCTAAAGTAGAAGCAGTCATGAACTGGCAGGAGCCGAAGACTCCTACCGAGATTCGCAGTTTCCTCGGATTGGCAGGATATTATAGGCGATTTATCGAGAACTTTTCAAGGATTGTTGCGCCCCTAACTTCGTTGACTCGTAAGAAGATTAAGTTTGATTGGGGCCCTAAGCAGCAGGAATCCTTCGACATCCTGAAGAAGAAGTTGAGCAACGCGCCAGTGTTGACACTGCCCGATGGCATAGAAGATTTCATAGTGTATTGCGATGCATCACACACTGGTATGGGTTGTGTACTCATGCAGAGAGGCAAAGTCATTGCCTACGCTTCTCGACAGTTAAAGGTGCACGAGAAGAACTACACCACCCACGACTTGGAATTGGGTGCAGTTGTGTTTGCTTTGAAGTTATGGAGACATTACTTGTATGGAACCAAGTGTATAATATATTCAGATCACAAGAGTCTTCAACACTTGTTCAATCAGAAGGAATTGAACATGCGTCAAAGGCGATGGATGGAAACTCTCAATGATTACGACTGCGAGATACGATACCATCCAGGCAAGGCAAATGTGGTTGCCGACGCCTTAAGCAGAAAGGAAAGGGTGAAACCAATCAGAATCAATGCCAATCGCATTGAGATAAGAAATAATTTGAACGAAAGGGTGTTAGCTGCACAGAAGGAAGCTGTGTTGGAAGCTAACTATCCTGCGGAAAAGTTAGGAGTAACTGAGGAACAGTTATCCTACGACAAAGATGGAATGCTACGACTAAACGGACGAATATGGGTTCCAGTTTATGGAGGACTTCGGGATGTTATCCTCCAGGAAGCCCACAGCCCTAAATACTCCGTTCATCCTGGAGCTGATAAGATGTACCAGGATTTGAAAGCAAACTACTGGTGGATTGGTTTGAAAAAGTCAGTAGCTGAGCATGTAGCTAGATGTTTGACTTGTGCGCAAGTCAAGGCTGAGCATCAGAAGCCGTCAGGTTTGCTTCAACAACCTGAAATTCCCAAGTGGAAATGGGAAATGGTGACAATGGATTTCATCACCAAGTTGCCAAAGACGAAAAAGGGAAATGACACCATATGGGTCATAGTAGATAGACTGACTAAGTCAGCTCATTTTCTACCCATCAAGGAGACGTATAGCTCCGATATGCTAGCTCAATTATACGTCGATAAGATTGTAGCGCTACATGGTATACCTATATCTATTATCTCCGATAGAGATACTAGATATACATCGCATTTTTGGAAAAGTTTCCAACAATCGTTGGGCACTCGTTTGAATTTTAGTACGGCTTATCATCCTCAGACCGATGGTCAGAGTGAGCGTACTATTCAAACTTTGGAAGACATGCTTCGTGCATGTGCGATCGACTTAGGTGGTAGTTGGGATAAGAACCTACCACTGATTGAATTTTCCTACAACAATAGCTACCATTCCAGCATAAAGGCTGCGCCTTTTGAGGCCCTATACGGTAGAAAGTGTAGATCGCCCATTCCAGCATAAAGTATCGCCCTGGAAGGGTGTGATGCGGTTTGGAAAGAAAGGCAAGCTAAGCCCGAGATACATAGGACCTTTCGAGATTATCGAACGTGTCGGGTCAGTCGCTTATAAGTTAAACTTGCCTGAAGAGCTTAGTGCTATTCATAATGTGTTCCACATCTGTAATTTGAAGAAGTGTTTCGCTGACGATTCACTGGTTATACCGCATACAGATATACACATAGACGAGAGTCTGAAGTTTGTGGAAAAACCTTTGTCGATTGAGGATCGACAGGTGAAGAAGCTTCGAAGGAAGCACGTGCCTATTGTTAAGGTCAAATGGGATGCCCGTAGAGGTCCCGAATACACGTGGGAAGTGGAATCCACGATGCAAGAAAAATACCCTCATTTGTTTCAGTAAATCTCGAGGTCGAGATTTCTTTTAAGGGGGTGAGGATGTAACACCTCGAAAAATTTCGTCCAATAATGTCTTGACACGTGTCATAAGGTTCCGGTATGTGAAAACAAACTTTAGAGGGACTAAAAGTGACAAACAGTGAAAACTATGGAACGTAAGGGTCCAAAGTGTCAACAATGGATAAATAGACTCTATGATAACCCTACATAATGTTTATAACCTTAAACGGATGGTTCATGGATCATACGACGCGGAAATTGCACAAAAGTGAGGAATTGCAAACTATAGGGGCCAAAAGTGTCAACATGTTTAATTTATACCTCTGAGTGAACTTTTGGTAGACCCGAAGCTTTGAGAAGCTAAAATATACTCACTAGAATATGTGGTAAAAATTTCATGAAGTTTCGTCAACGTATGAGAAAGTTATGGCCAAAACCGTACTTAAGGGACTAAAAGCGTCAACGTCGAATTTCATGGCTTTTCGGTTGAGCGCAAAGTTATCCGAGGACATTACCATGTTGGTAAATGTCCTAAGGTTCTTAAAAACCAAGATTTAGGGTTTACGAGTCAAGATATGAAGCCGAAACATCGCGTGCAAGTTCAGGGACCAAATCTGCCATGTTTGAAAGTTGTTGGCTGATCAGCAGGTCAGGGGACCCGCCTGGACTGACCCAAGCGGGCCGCGTGAGACCCCCAGTAACATAAATTCGCGAATTTTGCATTTCTGGTCCGAATTTGAAGTTGGTAACAGCTGTGGCCACCTCCTTTTGCTCCAATAATATGTCTTGCATGCCTATAGCAACAGTAACCTCTTCAAACAGCTGTGGCCACCTCCTTTTGCTCCAATAATATGTCTTGCATGCCTATAGCAACAGTAACCTCTTCAAGACATCTGATTTCAGCTTTAAATCAGATCAAAGAGCTCATTCTTGGCACTTGCAATTGTAAACAAAAGCTCTCAACTCTCAAGAACCTTCAAGGCAGACTTCTGGAGCTAATCTGAACATCAAGGCCGAATCCTAGTGTTCACTAAGCATCTATAGGACCTTTGTAAGCTTCTATTTCAGTCCTTAATTCGTTCTTGCATCGATTATTAGTAAAAGTCAAACTGGATGTTCTTATACTTTGACTTTCTGATTAAACGAATTTCTCTCAGTCATTTCTCGAATTGAAACCAGATATATGTTGGTATTTATGTGGGAAACAAACCCTCAAAAGGGTATTATCTGAATCCCACTATATGCATGCTAATTGTCGAGTCAAACATGTTTCTAAAAAGTCAACAGAAGTGATTTTTGCAAAAATAAGCTTGAATGGTAATGTAAATGACATGCAATCTGTTTGATCATCATAGATAGCTTTATAATGAATATAAGAATGTGTTTTACCATGATCAACTCGACAATCTTTAGTATAAATACGAATCGGAACCGAAAGTCTTGTAAAACGACTATTTCGTAGACTATCGATTCGGATTCGTACATGCATGTTTGAGATCTGTATTGGAGAGTATTTTTGACCATTTTTATTTTGGTAAAACTTTCTGGAATTTTTGTTGTTTGAGTCTATACTTAGCCGATTCATTTGCATGTTTCCGACTATGCTTAAAAGTTGACTATTTTGCCCTTTTTGATATAAAACATGATTTTTGGAAAAGTGAAAGAGTAGAAATCTTTATTTCTAATATATAAACTTGCACCGAAAATTTCGGATCAGTTGGCGGTCCAGATTGTGAGTTATGGCCATTAGCGTAAAACTATATTATAAAGTTACATAAACGGCCCTTTTCGCGTATAACCTATTTCTGGCCACGTTTTGATACAAAACTTTTTACCAACTGATGATATATAATATTTTGGGATTTTAGATGATTTTTAATTAATTTTTGGCTGAACGGATCATAAAACGCTTAGTCGATTCGGTTTATGTCGGTTTTGACTATTTAAGTCATAAAATGAGTTTTACACATTCTTTTGACCCGAAACCTTTTCCTACTGATTTTATATGTTAAATAAGTTATTTTGAGCCTTCTGGAAATATAAAAATTTCAGCTTTCATATATAAACCCGGAAACGGCTCTAAATCGCATTTTTAGCGTTTTAAGCGCATAGTAAGCGTTATACTCGTTTTAAACATATAAGACTTATACCTACTGATGTGTTTAGCATATTTTCATGTAATAACAGTAAATATAAGTATATGAACTCAGATTTCCAGTTTTGGCAGTTTTAGCCCCTGCGAAATTACTAAAATACCCCTACGGTGCATAGTTTGATTTTAAATGTTAAGTTTGGTATATGGGTCATACCCTACTGTTATAACATGTTAAATTAAGTATATTTTCTGTATGAACCAGACCCGAACCTCAGATTTCTAATTTGACTCTTTTATAATCTTTTAAATGACCAAAATGCCCTTCTAAGGCATAAATTGAGTTTAAAACTATTTCGGGCAATATAGAACATAACTTACTGATATTATATCATAATTAAAGCCTATTATCTCAGGGAACTTGCATTTGACTCTTTCGGCTACCCGTAACGCCCTTATTGCGTTCGGTTCGGTTTACGTAACTAGTTTGCGTAAATTGACCGAAACGGGTCAAACATTATCATTTTTATCTCAAAATCCAGAATGTATTTATTATACCCATATTATACAAGTATTCCAACTTGTCGGGTCTAAATCACATTCTATCCGGTCTTTCGCTTAATCGTGCGCTTGAACCGTATCATTCTTAAAACTAACCGGTCAAAGCTTAGGCTTAAATAAAAGACCCGTTAGGTATCTAATAGGTTAATTATAAACCTTTGTTCCAGATTAGGAGGCCCAGTAAAAGCTACCACACTTACCGTTTGTGTTACATACTTGCTCAGGTAAATACATTTTGACTTATTTTCCCTATACGGGCTTGGGGTACGGTATTTAAAATACCGCTTGATCGGGCGCACAAGTCCTGCGCCTTATGGGTGTACAGTCTTGAATAGCTTGTGCGACTTCGTTTAAACAGTCTTGTCTTACTTTAGGCTTTGGGGGGTTATTTACCGTGTCCCGGATATCCTTGGCATTATCTTACGAGATGGCCACGACCAGAGCACGGGGTGTAGGCGTACACTCGGCGTGTATAACTCTTTAATGTGGTGTGTCATTTAATCTTTAGCCCGGACAGCAGATCCCGGGCCACCAAAGATACGAGTGCATGTAAATCGTTCACAAGTTTATATTGCAATTATCCCAAGTTAATAAAAATATTTATGCCTTGTGCATTTAAATCAATTTTCAATCATTTTCAAAATGAGTCGGTTGATTTGTATTTACCAGTGTAAACTGACGTATTTTTCCCAAAAGGTTAAGTGCAGGTACTATACGAACTAGGCTGGCTGTTTCCTAAGAGCGTCCACTATAGTCTCGCAAGCTCGGACGACAAAATATCTGTTGAACAATTTTTATCTTATTTTATTTGATCCGCCTTTGGATCCGTTTCAACTACTTATGATGTTTATTATGTCATTTTAATTAAAGTTGAAATGTATCTATTCTGCTTCCGCTGTGCATTACTATGTTGTGTTGTTTGTCTATGACGATGCCAACTACGTCACTGTACCCCACACCGGGCCCACCGGTGACACGTGGAAATCGGGGTGTGACACAAACCTTTTGACCCACTTCAAACTCCTTTGGCTTCAACTTTGCATCATGTGCCCTCTTCATGTCATCCTTGTACTTTGAGGCACACTCGTACGCTTCTTCCCTAAGCTCCTCCAACTCGCAAAGCTTTAACTTTCGCTCCTTTCCTGCATCGTCATATTTCATGTTAACCTCTTTTATAGCCCACCAAGCACGATGCACAAGCTCAACTGGCAAGTGGCAATTTCGCCCATAAACTAAGCGATAAGGAGTGGTTCCAATAGGTGTTTTATGAGCCGTTCTATAAGCCCATAAGGCGTCATTCAACTTCTTTGACCAATCCTTTCGGTCGGGTCGAACGGTCTTTTGCAAAATTTCTTTTATTTGCCTATTGGAAACCTCAACTTGACCGCTTGTTTGTGGGTGGTAGGGAGTAGCAATTCGATGGTCAACACCATACCGTTTCAAGAGTTTGCCAAAGTTAAAGTTCTTGAAATGAGATCCCCCATCACTAATGATCACCCGGGGAACCCCAAATCTAGAAATTATATTCGTTTGAACGAAATTGCAAACAACGGTGTGGTCATTTGTTTTGGTGGCAATCGCTTCGACCCATTTGGATACATAATCGACCGCCACCAAAATGTATAAATTGCCATGCGAATTAGGGAATGGGCCCATGAAATCGATCCCCCATACATCAAAAATATCTACAATAAGGATCGGTTGCATGGGCATTTCATCCCTTTTTGATATACTCCCTAACTTTTGACACTCAACACAATTTTTAGCGAAATTAAAAGCATCCTTAAAAATAGTCGGCCAATAAAGGCCACTATTGAGCACTTTGTGCCCGGTTTTGTGACCACTGAAATGGCCCCCACAAGCAAATGAATGCAAGTGCATCAAGACGCTAGGAATCTCCTCGTCGGGTATGCATCTTCGAACGACTTGATCCGGACAAAACTTGAATAAGTCCGGTTCTTCCAACGTGTAATACTTGATTTGAGATAGGAAGTGCAACCTCTTCCTTCTATCCCAATGAGCCGGCAAGTCACCTGTAACCAAATAGTTGACAATATTAGCATACCATGGTAATATTCCAACTTTTAAAATTTGCTCATCTGGAAAAGTCTCATTAATTTCTTCACGGGAAGAATCCTCTACACTCAATCGAGACAAATGGTCCGCGACCACATTCTCGCTCCCTTTCTTATCTCGAATCTCTAGGTCAAACTCTTGTAGCAAGAGAACCCATCGGATTAGCCTCGGCTTCGCATCCTTCTTGTCCATGAGATACCTAACTGCAGAATGGTCAGAATAAACAATGACCTTAGTACCCCATATATAAGCACGAAACTTATCCAACGCATATACCACCGCAAGTAGCTCCTTCTCGGTGGTTGTGTAATTCAATTGTGCATCCGAGAGAGTCTTACTTGCGTAGTAAATGGCAACCGGTTTCTTGTCTACCCTTTGACCCAACACGGCCCCCACCGCATAATCACTTGCATCACACATAATTTCAAATGGTAACGACCAATTTGGTGATTGCAAGATTGGGGCCTCAACCAACTTTTGTTTCAACACATTAAAGGCATTTTGACATTCTTGGTTAAATTCAAACGGGTGATCCTTTAGCAATAATTTACAAAGAGGTTTGGTTATATCACTAAATCCTTTTATAAATCTCCTATAAAACCCCGCGTGACCCAAAAACGATCTAATACCCTTAACACTCGTGGGATAAGGTAAGGTAGAAATGACTTGCACCTTTGCACGATCAACCTCTATCCCACGACTCGACACTACATGCCCCAACACAATCCCTTCTTGAACCATAAAGTGGCTCTTCTCCCAACTCAAAACAAGATTCTTTTCAACACATCTTTTCAAAACCTTTTCAAGTTGGTCAAGGCATGTATCAAACGATGACCCAAATATTGAGAAATCATCCATGAAGATTTCCAAAGACTCCCCCACCATATCTGAAAAGATACTCATCATACACCTTTGAAAGGTGGCGGGGGCATTACAAAGTCCAAATGGCATCCGCCTAAATGCGAAAGTACCATATGGACAAGTAAAGGTAGTCTTTGCTTGGTCTTCCGGATGTATAGCAATTTGATTGTATCCAGAATAACCATCCAGAAAACAATAAAATTTTTGTCCGGCCAATTTCTCAACTATTTGGTCAATAAATGGCAAAGGGAAATGGTCTTTGTAAGTTGCGGCATTCAACTTCCTATAGTCAATACAAATACGCCACCCGGTTACCGGCCGAGTGGCGACCTCTTCACCTGCGTCGTTTGTGACGACTTGAATACCCGCCTTTTTAGGAACTATTTGTGTCGGGCTCACCCATTGGCTATCCGAGATAGGGTATATAATACCTGCATCTAGCCACTTCAATACTTCCTTCTTCACCACTTCTCGCATATTCGGATTTAGTCTTCTTTGTGTGTCGCGAGAAGGATTCATACCATCTTCCGTGATGATCTTGTGCATCACCACCGAGGGACTAATTCCCTTCAAATCCGCAATGGTCCACCCGATAGCGGCTCTATGGGTGACCAATACCTTCATCAACTTCTCTTCTTGCTCCCCGGTTAAATTGGATGCAATAATGACCGGGAGCGTGCTACCTTCACCCACATAAGCATATTTAAGATGCTTGGGTAGCACCTTCAACTCCAATGCCGGAGGTTCTTCCAATGACGGCTTCAACTTCGTGTCTATGCTTTCCGGAAGACTTTCCACTTGATGTGTCCAAGTGGGCCTTCCTTCTTTTGCCGCCATAACCTCCAACTCTTTCATCTCTTCATCCATGCTCCGATTTGTTTCTCCTTGCAACCTGTCAAACATGAAACACTCCTCTATTGTGTTTTCCTCTTCGACACTAGTGTCACATAGAGGTATACACTCGTCAACGATGTCCGCCATATAACATTCATCGCCAACTAGAGGATCCGTTAATCCTGAAAAGACATTTAACCGCAACCGACGGTTACCAAAAGTCATGTCGACCGTGCCCGATTTGCAATTAATTTGGGCATTCGATGTTGCCAAAAATGGTCGACCAAGGATCACCGTTGGTTGCTTGGTTCGGTCCAAAGAAACATAATCTAATACAAGAAAGTCCACCGGATAGTAAATGTCCTCGACCTTGACTATTACATCCGTGACTATCCCACGGGGTAGTTTAGGAGTCAAATCGGCTAACACCACGGTGGTGTTAGACACTTGAAGTGGACCAAAATCGTATTGGTCATATAAGCTACCCGGCAAGATACTCACACTTGCCCCAAGATCCAAAAGTGCCCGTGTCATTTTAAATTCACCCACTTGTATTGAAATAATGGGCGCCCCCGGATCTTGAAGTTTTGGTGGAAGTGCACCCGAAAGAATCGAACTCACATTTTCGGTTAAATCAAGTTTTTTAGGAAATTTATGAGTTCTCTTTTGGGTACATAAATCTTTCAAGTATTTCGCATATGAAGGAATTTGTTTGATAGCATCTAAGAGTGGTAAGTTAATTTTAACTTGTTTAAAAATTTCCCACATCTCTTCTTGATGTGGGCCTCTTTTGTTTACCACTTTCTTAGATGGTCCCAAAAGAGCTTCGGGAAAAGGGGCGGTATTACCCTCCACACCCTTGTCCTTAGCCTTTGGGATGGGAACGGTCGCAACGGGTGTATCTTTATTAAATTTTAAATCATTTTTATTTTGACCCGTTCGACCGTTACTACCTTCATCGTCACTCGCATCTTCCACCACCCCTTCAACAAACTTGGGTGGTGGTGGCTCAACACCGTTGTCTATCACTCGACCACTACGTAAAGAAATTTTATTTATAGGTACCTCACGTGTGTTTTTCGAACTCGACCCATGATGCTTAGGGTTCACCGTAGTGTCACTTGGAAGTCCTCCTCCACTTCCTCGAACTTGAGCCATCTCTTGAGCCAATTGCCCCACTTGCTTCTCCAATGCTTTTTGGGACTTGTCTCTCACCTCGAACTCTTTTCGCATCTCAATTTTTATCTCTTGATTTGAATTCCGCATTTCCGTTCGAAGTTCTTGATGCGAATTGGTGATAGTGCTCATGATAGCATCTAGTTTCGAGCTAATTGAATCGTCACCTTGGGAGTTAGATGCACCACCTCCATTACCACCTTGGTTGTAACCCCGTTGATAATTGCCTTCACGATTTTGATATCCTTGGTTACCATTTTGGTTGTAATTCCTTTGGTAACCCCCTTGGTTACCACCTTGACGATTGTTGTATGAGGACCCACTTTGACCACCTTGATTACCCGATTGGAAATTCGGGTTCATTTGATTTGAGGCGTTACCATACCGGAAATTAGGGTGATTTCTCAAACCCGGATGGTAAGTGTTGGAATTCATGTCGTATTGCTTTCGATCCCCATACACTTGATTTACCTCCTCGGTGTAGTCACTCGATCCCGTTGGGCATTGTTTGGTGCTATGCCCAATATCACCACAATCTTCACACACTTCAAATTGAACCGCGTTCACCTCTTTCTTTTTCTTCAATTGAGCTATTTCCCGCTCTAAGGTGGAAATCCTATCCTTGGAATCGAGATCGGGAAGTGATCGGGAAACCGGATGCCTTTTTGCTCTATCGGCCGATTCTTTTTGTTTGGATCGTTTGCTCATCCTCTCCAAAAATTCCCAATCGTCATCCTCATGGTTGCTCAAGAGTGTACCATTGCTTGACGTCTCAAGCCGATTCCAAGTTGCATCATCCAAACCCCGTACGAAACATTTCACCAATTCCCATTTTTCTATTTGGTGATGTGGGCATCTCCTCATGAGTTCTTTGAATCGGGTGAATGCTTCATATAGAGGCTCACTTGAAAGTTGACGAAATGACCGAATTTCATCTCTAGCATCGTCGGTCTTGGCCATGGAATAGTATTCATCCAAAAACGCTTGTTGCATTTGTTCCCAAGTTCGAATACTATTGGCCGGAAGTGTGAGGAACCACTGTTTTGCTTTATCTTTCAATGAAAATTGAAATAGCCGAAGCTTCACTTCCTCTAGTGCGAAATTGTGCCCTCCAATAGTATCACAAATAGACGAGAACTCCGTTAAATGAGTGTACGGCTCATCATTGGACCTCCCGTTGAAATGAGGAAGGATGTTGATGTAATGCGGCTTACAATCAAACATCCTCCTTTCGCATACTATCGGAGAATTGTTCTCGGTCACTATCAGTCGGAAACGGTCATTTACTCCCCGTGGAGGTTGTTGACGACGTTGTGGCCCATTAACTTCTTGATCGACCGGTCTTCGATTATCCCGTCTTCCACCCCTTCGATCCTCTCTTCGATTATCCCTCGGGTTACCACCTCCCACAAAACGAGGAATCCGGTTAGGGTTTACATTGTTGTTGTTATTATTGTTGTTGTAAAACCCTTCATTCCGGTTTCGTTGGTTGTTGTTTTGTGGTTGACGGTTGTTCCCATAACCATCGTTTCTTCCACCTCCGTACCCATAATCATCTTCCCCAACATAATTGGCGTTTTGAGACCCAAACTCCTCATCATCGTACCTTCGAGCATTGTATACGTTTCCCCTATTCACGTAGCCCCAATATTCATCATCATTAGCTCGATCATCGTAATACCCCCCATCGTCCGAATTTTCCGTATGAATGCTTACATGTTCCGGCGATTGATAACCGGGAACACTATACGGTTCGTCATCGGGAATTGCATTCCTTAAATCGTCGATGTTGAAAAACGGGTCTTCATTTACGGGATTACCGTGATCACGGTTACCTCTTCGATCGGAGTTGACATTCCGATCATCAAGGTTAATAGGTAACGATGCTTGTCGGTAAAGAGGTTGTTGTTGAGGTGTTCGTTGGATGTTGTTGGTGTTTTGGTTTCGGAAAGGTGGAGTGGGTGGTCTTGCATTGGTGTTACCACCCGGTTGCTCTTGAGTGGGATAAAAGGCTCCTCGGGATTGGAATTGATTTGGGTGGAGGTTTTGGTTTGGGTTAAATTCTTGGTTGGAATTGTGGTTTGCCATTGAATCGGTTTCAATGGTCGGTGTGAGTGGTGGTGTTTGGTTGGTTTGATTAGAAGCAAGAGTTGCTTCTAACCGGCTTGCTAGGTTTCTTCTTGCAAGTCTTTCAATTTCCGGTTCGTAGACTAGAGGTGAAGTCCTCCCGGAATTCCATGTACGCATGCACTACCTGTAACCTGCACAAGTAACACACCCCGCGTAACAAGGAAAAAGACAATACAAAAAGAAAGCAAAACAAATTAAACAGTTAATCACACTAATTCAAACAATATCCAAACACAAAGCGCACGCACTCCCCGGCAGCGGCGCCAAAATTTGATCGGAGTGTCGCGCTCCGGTCAAAGATAATATTTATATACCCTAATTACCCTTAACAAATAGCTAGTGGTAGCAAGGGGTCGAACCACGAAGAGTATGTGGTTTGTGTGCGGATTTGATTGAATTATAAGACATTGTCACTTTTATGAAGCTTGCTATATTGTTTTTGTATGTTTTTTGTTTGATTGGAAGTTGTGAATTAGAATAACTAAAATGATTAACTAAATTAATTACTCACGATTACTAAACGCAAGAAGTGGAATTGATTGTTTGAACAAAAATAAGAAAACAAGGTTCACACCCGGTTCGGTAATTGCATTCCTAGGGTTCCTACACGTTTTAAGATTGATTCAATTGCAAAAACGATTAACGAGTTTAGTGTTACACGGCTTAGGTGCCAAGAGCTATCAACGTTATAAAGAACGGACCACAATGCACTTCGTTACCAAGAACATGTAAACTCTAACCTAGACAAGGCATAATTGCACATAAACATTTCATAAAGTCAAGTTTAATCTTCACTCGACGGTTTACGAATTCAATACAAATGCAAGACAATTATCATAAGTTTCAAATCAAGAAGCAATTTGTCACAAAATCAATCCAAGAACAATGTTTTAACCCTAGACTTACAATTAACCTACACCGGGGTGAAACCTCCAAGGAATTAGCCGCGCATGATCGAAGAAACTTGATCACCGGATGTCGTAGACTTGAGTTGGATCATCATGAAGCTTTAAGGTGAAAGAATGGTTAGGGTTTGTGGTGGAGAAATTGAATCGATTGAATGATGGTTGATGATTAGGGTTATGGAATGAAGATTGGATGGTGTTGATGGTGGTTGATGATTCAAGGTTGTAGTATGGATGATAGGTGGATTAGAGATGAAGTGGTGATGAAAGATGGCTCCAAGAATGTTTTTCAAAATCCCAAAAATCTGTAACTTCCGAATTTAATGTCCAAGAACCAATCATAATCGAGCATAACCCCCAAATTCACAATCTGCGCGTTTCCAGTTTTGATAGGCCGTCGCCGACGGCCCTCAACCCGTCGGCGACGGGTTCTGGTTTGCTCTCCTTCTTCCGACGGCCTAAATGTCTGGATACGGCCACAATGTGTCTACGGGGCTTTCTGGGACCCGTCCGGGACGGGTATACCCCCGTCGCCGACGGCCCCTAAAAATCCACTTTTCCATTTTTTGCTCCTTGCACTCCCGATTGATCCGTAACGCATCCCGGTGCTCCGGTTTTCGACCCGGTGACCCGTAAAGCTCCCGAAAAGCTCCTTAAACTCCATCAAACCTGCAGAACACATTCTTGATTAAAAGTAGGCTATTCGAAACTAAAACTTGCGTAAAAACGTTAAGTTAAACAATAACAAGCACCGGTTTCTAACCACGTATCATATAGTTTGCCATAATCAGATGTTTTAGTGCTTTTGAGGAGCCTTGTTTGTTGGTTTAAACCTTTCTCACTTGGATTCTTACATGTCTTTTTGAAGGGTACACGTTCTATGATACTTTTGACTTGTTTGACCGGAGGTACCTTACTGACCCTTGTAAAAGATTGTTTTAGTGGCTTCTTGTCATCCGATGCTTTTATTTGTTCGAACATTTCTAGTTTTCACCCTCATGTACACATCAAATGTTTCATCCGATATGGTTGTCTCTATTCTTTACGTTGATTGATACATGAATGTGGATTCTTGTTGTAGCTACTTTTAAAATGTTAGCGTGGTCTCGCTTGTGTTGGTCATAAATACTTTCTCACGTGACTTTTGAGGAAACTCGATAGTGAAATCAGAGTATAGTTTTTGAAGTTTCACGTTTAATATACAATACAGAAGTATTTTGCGCATGTGGTAAAAGTCATTACTATCTTAAGCTCTTGTCATGATCATCAGGTTGGTATGAGATTAAAGACATTGCAACAAGCTCTGGGAGATGATGTTTGTTCCTTAGCGGCTTAGTTATATCTCGAGATGCCACACACTCATAAAATCGACCTAGTATCCGTTTGGCTAAGCACATTTTATGTTTCATTTTGTCTCAGGTGTACTAGAAAAAATATTGGAACACAACAGTGGGTGTCATAAAATTGACTTATACCAAAAAAATGACTTAACAACTATCATTTGCATCATATTCAACATTTAAATAGGGTTGTTAATAACTAAAATGAAATTTGTGAAACCATTGTAACCTCTAACCAACCACAATCTTCTCTCATTGCTTTAAACCCTCAAAAAGACAAATTAAATGAAATAAACACCCATGACCTAGTGATCTAATGGTATGATGTTTCCCCCCGGAAAGTTAGTGTGGGTTTAACTTCTTGCAAATGCAAGGTTAAATGGTATTTATGAGTTAAATATTGTTGTTCAATAAAAACGATATAAACGTTAATAGCACGATTATTCTCAAAGATGAGAGAGGAAGACATGTGTCCTTGACATATAATCCCCTTACTGATGCCAATAGGGTTATTGAAGATGCTCACAAAAGCATATGAGCGATTTTATCAATGTTTTTTTTTTGTCTTATGCTTGCAATGATTCTCTCGGGCATTTTGAAGGACCTTGAGCACTATAAACATGTGATATTATTGTCTCGGTAAATGAATAATATTCCAACAACAAGCAACACAAAAAAGGTTTCAAGTAACAAAGGCTAGTCACACAATAGGTTGACTATTGGCTCACATGTCATCCTCATGTCTTAAAGTTGAAAATTTTTATTAACTACGACTAGGTAGACATACTAGCATTTCAAATGAGCCAAAAGTACAAGTAACAAGTTGGATACATGTTCGAACTTGGATGTGCAAGTAGATCCTGAAAGTCATCCAAACAGACAGTTATAACTAGGTCGAGTCTAATTGAATCTCACTTCATAAACATACTCAAGGTCAATGTTCATATACGTTTGGTTTAACTCAAGAGCTTAAACAAGCTTATTATTTAAATAAAATATAATAGTTACCTATACATGTATAACAATGTAGGTTATACGCAAGAAATTTAACATGAATGTCACTTGCATAGTGTCAAATCCATAAATAAACAAAAATTGTTCATAAATATTTGTTTATAATTTCAAAAGAAATGAATAAAAATTGAATATATGTTAACATTATGTGTTTATATACATATATGTATATATATATACATATATTATTTAGATATTTTTATCACATTTATAAATACAATAATATTTATTATTTTGGTCAAAAATCTGATTAAAAATAATGTAACAAAATTTGTAAAGTGAGGTAGAGTGCTTAGGTGATGAACAATGGTAAAAATGAATGCTTGACGAATGAAATGATGAACACGATGATTTCTACAAGGAAAAGCCTTTGATCACCAGTAGATCGTCGGCATAAAAACCTCGGATAGTGAAAACTATCACTATCAACTATAGTGCACAAAAAAGATTACAACTTCGATGTTGATCAAGTGTGGTACAATCGAATACTAAGTGTATGAGAGCTCTGGTTTGCAATGTATGCGAATGTGTATGTGTGTTCGTAATTGCAACTATGTTAACTAACACTTGATCAACCCCTTTTGAATTAACCTAACAACTAAGTCCAACTTTCTTGGAAGACCACGTTCAACCCCATGACCGTTTGAAGAATTGGCACGTGTAGCATCTCAAACGAATAATGCCCGAGATTCCAGCTGAGACTTAGTCCACGTCGTTCATAACCTACACATGAACATTAGAAAACACAGAGAACAATTGTTAGAAATCATAAGTAATAATAAGGATCCTTGATCCTCAGACTCCTTTCACCATCCGCTAAGGATAAGTGATCCAGGCAATACTTCAGGATACATGATACATAATTAGTAAAACCTATACCCTAACAAATTCCCCCAATATGGCGGTTGTGATAAGGATCACAGCTGTCATATTGCCGTTAAGATCGAACTAGCCGTTACACAAGCCAACTAGCCGTTACGAGGCCTGACATCAGTGATGGGATTGGCTGTAACCATCATAGCGCTATTTAGGGTAGAGATAACTCTTCAAATCCCTTTAAATATCATAATATCATCTTTTAAATCTTCATTCAAGAATTAACTCAGTATTTTTTTCTTCGAAATTCTTCATCTCCCTTTCTTCGATCATGACGAAAATGGCTACCTGATCCTCACTCGGCAAGTTTAGCAAGTTTCATCAACCAATTTTCAAATTCAAAAAAATTCTTATAATTTTGCAAGACTTATTAGTTTTGTGAAAATTAATTTGATGTTTATAAAATTCTTTTGGGAAAACATTATGACTTTAATAAAATGATACTTTTATAAGTCAGGTGTAATTATATGAAAAACCATTTTGTTGTACTTTTCTTGATTCCTATGATATTCATCATTGGTTTAACTTTGATCTTCATGTGAAGATGCCGGTTTTCGTATCGTTATCTTTGTATGCTTCCGAAGCATCATTTTTGAATTGTGTCCACTTTTATCCTCATTCAATTGATGTCAAATGTCATTAATCTTCATAAATTTTAAACAATTAATGTATGTGGATCGCAATCTTCAATATTTAATCAATCCTCTCGAATTCATCATTGTTTTTCTTGTTTAATATCCAATTATTAACAAATTAATTCAAAACCAATTCTTATAATTTTGCAAGACTTATTAATTTTATAAAAATTAATCTGATATTTTATAAAATTCTTTTAGGAAACATCATGACTTTAATAAAATGATATTTTTATAAGTCATTGTAATTATATAAAAAACCGTTTTGTTATACTTTTCTTGATTCTTGTGTGATTCATTGTTGGTTTAGCTTTGATCTTCACGTGAAGATGTCGGTTTTCATATAGTTATCTTTAAGCTTCCAAATCATCATCTTTGACTTGTATCCACTTTGATCTTCATTCAATTGATGTCAACTGTCATTAGTCTTCATAAATTTCAAACAACTGATATATGTGGATCGTAATCGTCAATCTCTAATCAATTCTCTCTAATTCATCATTGTTTTTCTTGTTTAATGTCCAAATCCTAACTAATTTTATTTTAGTTTAACTTCTAGCCCTTTATCTGATTTAATTATCACGTTGTGAATTAACTAATATTTACATAAAAGAAAAAAAAGGTGAATGGTTTTGATTAGAGGAGGACCACATCTCATTTGGTTCTCACGTCCGTTAAGGGGGCGGCACTCCCCACTTCACCATCCTTCTTACACGCACGTGGTGGTATTTAGCACTGGTTTTGGGTGAGGTGGTATGGGACGCCACCCCACAATAACCATTGTCATCTAGATTATTATATTGTACCCGTTACAATTTTGTGTTGTATCGCTCAATTATAAATGGTATACTCTAAATTTTTTATAGTTATATTAATAAATAATATTTTCTTTTTTAAGTTTGTTTGTTAATGTGTCTATTATCGATCATTACAAGAAATTATATAAATATGGTTAGTGAGGCTTCATGAATAGTATTTTTTTTCATTTTTAGTTTCATTATAAATAGCATTTTATTTCAACTTAAACATCTTATTTAATGCTGGTGTGGTGGTAATTGTGGATGTTGGTTTAGCGAACATCACAGGTTCGATTCCTAATACCTTACTTTTTCCTCCATTTTTGCTTTTTTCCCCTCTCGCTTGGTATGTAGTGCCACGTGTTCGCAATTGTACACGCGTCCGCTTATGTGATTATTCACTGCATGTATTTGGTTTGACAACACAATTGAAAGTCTTTTTCTTCTTCACTTGGCTCCCTACGGCTTCCTTTGGTTTCACAACAAACTTGAAAGTCCTTTTCTTCTTCACTTGGCTCTTTACAGCTTCTTTCCTTACAGGTATGGTTGCTTAATTTCCAGTTATTAACACTTTTGGGCATCAAAATTTCAAGTGGTTTTAAAAATATTGCTTCTTAGTGGGTTTTATTTAGGGCATGCTTTTGGTTTTAGGGTTCACGCTGGTTCTTAAATTGAGAGTTTATGAATTCCAATATGGTTTTTCTTATTTTAGTTTTAGGATTTTAAGTATGGGTTTAAAGGCATTTTGAAGGAAATGTTTCAAATTGATTTGCTTTTGGTTTTGATTTTATCCCCAAAATATTTGGGGGTTCGTTCTTTCTCATTTTCAAAGATGCAAGTGGCATCTTATTTTACACCTCTGATGTTCTTATTTGATTTCTATTCCATTGGTCAATACGAATCATCAAGTAGCATGTAGTATCCGATTTTTTTTTATGAATTACATGCGATTATAGTAATTAGCGACTGCGTCCTTCCATCTGCATCGCAGTGGTTGTGACATCCGGGTGAAGGCTCGGCTCGGGATTCAACCCGGGTTCGAGTCCAACGGGGGCGAGCGGTGGTCGAGTAGTCGGCCTTTGGACATAGCTCCGAAAGGGTGGGTTTACACGTGGAAAATACTTACCCGTTCCAAAAAAAAAGTAATTAGCGAATTTTGGGGTTTTAAAAAAATTTGGAAGAACAATGTTAAATTTGAGTGATTGTTTTTACAGGAGTGGTATTTTTTAATCAAAAAAAAATCCCCAGATGAGGTGTAATTTTTTGATTAATTTTGACAAGAATTTGAAGAATTTTGGTTTATGTTGAGATTGAAGGTTACTGTAACATGGATTTTGCTCTAAATTGCTGTTGATGTTAGATAAAAGAGGTTTTAGAATTAAATGACTGTTATGGAATGGTATTGTTGTACTTTGGAAAATTTGAGCGAACTCTCGGTCGGTTCGTGGTAAACGTTTACATGACGCACTTTACATGACACACATTAGATGACGCACAATATGCTATGCCCTATAGAGTCATTGCATTATAAATGGTTTCTTTACTTGGTATACTTAATAGTTGTACCGCGATACTTGGTATGCAGTAGTTGCATTCTGACCGACCACTACTATGTGATCATATTACGTTGAAATCAAATAGGGTAAGCTTTCAAAATTGTCGCTTTTATAGCATACATGTTTCTATTAAAGTATCAAGAATAGAAATGATTTTTTTTTATATTTTTTACCCCAATCGTTATCGCGATGCTACTCATCTTAGTTTCCATGTGTGCTTTATATCCTTTACCATTTTTCCTTTATATGAAATGTGGCTTATGACCTATGAGTTGGAAGATGCACTCTAGATTCATGTGTATGTTGTTATAATGGTTTGTGTAAAGCATATAGACACTAATGGGTCAGATATACCCTTGATGGTCTTCAAAACAAGAGAATACAACTGATCGACCATCGTGGCACTATAATAACGTTTCGTCTTCATTAAGTAGGAAACTTGGTGTTTTATGCTATGGATCATGCTACCATCTACCCGCATTTCAAATAAAAAATGTATAGATTGTTGACTAAAATGTTAAATTTGTTTGTTGACAAGTTCTTTATTTAGTCACAAACTGTGGATTTCAATTGTGTCATTACTATTATGCTATTATACGTGTTTTGACATTTTCATATTTATGTAGTGAAAGAAGAGGTTGCTTTGAGTAGAAAAGATGATGAACTAGGAATCTGAATAGGTTTTATATGTAAGTAAGAACCAGTTGGTTAGTTATTTGTTTCATGTTTTGTTTAGCTTGATGAATAATAGCTTTGATAGTGGTTAGATGTCCCTGAAATATTTTAGTTTTATCTCGGTACCGACTTTTAACATTTTCGCTACCGGTTCGATGCCGGTCCGGTACCGGTGTTTACCGATTTTACCCTAAAATAACGATACCACTTTAAAATTTATCCCACTTGACATTTGAATTATTAGGCTCAATGCTAATTTTATTTAAAAAAAATAAAATAAAATATAACTGTAAATTCTTGGCCGACAATTGTTCATCGTGGATACTGAAACGGTGCTGGCAAACAAGCATCCGGATGGCATAACGGCACTTTTTTTCCCTAGGCTAAACAAATGGACGCCCACTGAATATCATTAGTTTCTCCGGAGCGAATAATCATATATATGATCATCGGTTGTACTAGACGCGCTTATTGCTTATAGGATTTTTGTAGATTGTAGACCGTAGGTTCCTCATATTTTTACAATGTCATGGAGAAAGGTTTGGTTAAGAATTTGAATCAGTGAATGATATGCGAGAGTGATACTACATCTTCTAGATAGATAGATGACACTTTTTTTTAATTTTTAGGCTTATATACAACTATGTGTGCACACAGCCTCCAAAAAGCTCAGGCACTTATTAAGATATAGTAAATTTTTTCTTTGGGTATGGCAGGTTGACAGTCACATGCAACCAGCAGCAAGTGTTAGTTCTGAAGAAAATATTCGTTGAAGGTATGGTCCTTCATTTAAAATATTGTATGTTCGGTTGTGTATTTCTTTACTTTCATTTTTGCCCCTGACGCTTTTATTTTAGTTGTTTTTTTTCTCAGGTTCACTGGCGTTTCCATGTGCATTCGCATAGTTGACTAAGGTATGTTCCTTCACTTCAAATTATTGTATGTTCGGTTGTGTGTTTATTTAGTTTTGTTTTTGCCCCTGATGCTTTTATTTCAGTTGTAGAGTTTTCATAACCTGATGTTAAATGTTGTAGCTCAGTCTAGACAGTGTGAGGTTTTGTTTGGTTAGCGTTTTAGGTTTGCGTGGCGTTTTTGTTACACATTTCGTTCCAGTGCCTTTGTTAGACATGTCAACTCCATCCACCAGTAGGAAGAGGAAGCGAAAGGCAACTGTAGTTGATGGTGAAAGCGGGGAGTCATCATCGTCTTCTGGTTTTATCCTCGGTTCTCAAACAGCTGCTCAGTCAGTAAGGCGCTCTACAATTATTAGGGCTTCATCGTTCCAGCGTGTCCTTCAAAGTCCATTGTCCGCACAACCTAATACTCAGGTGAGTGGACAAACGGCTTCAACATCAGGTAGTGTGCCTGCGCCTGGTCCAGCGTATATTGATTTGGGGGATTGTACTAATGTTTGTGAATATTGTGGGGCTCTTTTTTGGCACGAAGAAAGACTGAAATCATCACCTCAAAAAAATAGACCAAGGTACAATATGTGCTGTAGAGAAGGCACTGTGCGAATTGACTTTCCACGGGAACCACCAGTCTATATAAAGGAATTGTATTCTATGGCGCATTTTATGGAAAATATACGCGCTTACAATTCCATGTTCTCAATGACTTCCTTCGGTGCACATGTAGATCATGAAATTAATCATACTCCCGGGCCCTATGTTTTTAAGGTTGCTGGTCAGGTATCACATTGGTTGGGCTCCTTATGTCCTCCCGTGGACAACAAACCACGGTTCCTTCAGATGTATATTTATGATACAGAAAACGAGGTCGAGAATAGGCTTCGGTTTTTTGAAGGTGACACTCGGAGTCCTTTATCAGCAGACATTGTTTCTACTCTTGCTCGAGTTCTTTCAGATGTGAACGGGTATGTTAAGCTTTTCAGGAGCGCAAGAGATATATGTTCTCTTCAGGAGGTCCCAAATTTTGCGATAAAACTGTACAATAGTCATACCCGAAAAAACTATGAAATGCCATCTACTAGAACTCTTGGTGCTATTATCTGTGATAACGATCCGTTAGCAACTGACTATGACATCGTTATCCATAGCAAAGATGGTAATCCAAGACGCGTTAGCAAGTTGCATTCTTCGTATATGCCGCTTCAGTACCCGTTGCTCTTCCCCTTTGCAGAGCAAGGTTGGTCCCCTGATTTACGTTTATCTGGTCGCACACTATCAGAGGATCAAAATTTGACGATGAACATGTTCTACGCTTATCAGATACATGATCGCATAGGTGTATACACTTTGTTGTTGAAAGCTGGTCGTCTTTTGCAACAATATTTAGTTGACGCATATGTGTGCATAGAGCAATGTAGGCTTGACTACTATCGTGCTAACCAAAATCGTTTTCGTTCTGAGTTTCTTCGCGGTATCCATGATGCTTTCTCCAAGGGTGAGACTGAGGGTCGTGATGTTGGTAAAAGAACCATTCTACCATCCTCATTCACAGGTGGGCCAAGGTATATGTACAAGCATTATCAGGATGCGCTCGCTATTTGTAGAGTCCACGGTAATCCACAATACTTCATAACATTTACCTGCAACGTTAAGTGGCCAGAAATCAGACGCTACTTGAATCACGCTGATTGCACAGGCGCCCAAGAAAGACCTGACATTATTGCAAGAATTTTCCAACTGAAGGTTGAATCACTACTAAAGTTCTTAAAAACACAAAAGACTTTTGGTGGTGTTGCAGCAGGTATGAAAAAAAAAAGATTTATCTACATATATTTTTTTTGGAATTTCCTTTCCTTATGTCCACTTTTTTGCTTTTCAGATCTTTATACAATCGAATTTCAGAAAAGAGGCCTTCCACATTGTCATATGTTGCTCTGGGTTGTACCAGAATGCAGAATAAAAGATGCGCAACATGTGGATAATTTCATTTCTGCTGAAATTCCAGATCCAGGGGCAGATCCGACTTTATATCGAATAGTGACTGATTCTATGATGCATGGTCCCTGTGGCTTACCAAAAATGAACGCACCATGCATGGTTAATAAGAAATGTTCAAAATCCTTTCCAAAGGCCTATGAACAAGTCACTCGATTTGACAAAGAAGGGTATATTCACTATAAAAGACGACCAAATGGTCCTCAATTGGAAAAAAATGGTGTGCCACTTGACAACGGTTACGTAGTCCCATATAATCGGACTCTTTGTTTGCATTTCGAGGCACATATAAATGTCGAATATTGCGGTTGGAGTATGCTCATTAAGTATTTGTTCAAGTACATATCCAAAGGTGTAGATCGCATTTGTTACGCTGTCACAAGGACCCCTGACTGTACAACACAATCAACATCAAATTCTCACGAAGGTGTAGACGAAATCTCAAAGTTTGTAGATGGTAGATTCGTTTGTCCACATGAAGCAGCTTGGAGGATCCTCAATTTTCCAATTCACCATAGAAACCCAGCTGTTCAGCTATTAGCCGTTCACTTAGAGCACATGCAGAATATCATCTTTAAAGATAACCAACAGCTACATGACATTCTTGGTAACCCAGCAACTCAGAAAACAACATTAACAGAATGGTTAAGAAGCAATGAACAACAACCGAATGACAGGGATTTATGTTACGTGGACTATCTGTCTAGGTACCGATGGGATCCCTCCAAGAAAGCATGGCTTAAAAGATTATCTACCAGAACTCCACCAATTGGAAGGTTGGCATACATACATCCAGCATGTGGTGAGTCATTCTACCTAAGAATGCTACTTAACCACCAAAAAGGTTGTTGTTCTTTCGAGGACATCAGAACAGTTTCCAACATTGTATACCCTACCTACCGAGCTGCATGCGAGAAACTTGGTTTGATAGGCGATGATAGAGAATGGGTTGCAGCTTTCGTAGAGGCATCGTCTTGGGCCACGGCTGCAGAATTAAGGGCTTTGTTTGCCCATATGCTTTTATTCTGTGACCTATCTAATCCATTAGGTTTTTGGCAGAAATACTGGCCACGAATGAGTGATGATATTATTAGGAATTTGAATGATGTTACTGGTACGTCAAATACTCACATTAGTGGCTTAAACCTGCAACAACATGTATTGTTCGAATTGGAATTATTGTTGAATTCTAATGAAGGTTCACACTCATTGGCCAAGTTTGGCTTACCGATGCCTCCTGATTCAATGGTGTCAGCACTAAGAAACAGATTACTTTTGGAAGAAAAGTGCTATGACACTGACGCCTTGGTGACTAAAAGTAGAACTATGGAAGAGGCCTTAAACTCTGTTCAGCTAGCAGTATACAACATGGTTGTAAACTCAGTTATGCAAAATACGCAAATACTTTTGTTTATATACGGCCATGGAGGAACAGGAAAAACTTTCCTATGGACTGCAATCATAGACAAACTCAGGTCCGTTGGGAAAGTAGTTCTTGCTGTCGCAGCATCAGGGATCGCTGCCTTGCTTTTGCCTTCAGGAAGAACAGCTCACTCTCGATTCAAGATCCCGTTAGAATTAACAAATGATTCATTGTGCTACATTAAAAAAAACACACAGCTCTCCCAATTATTAATGGAAACGTCGCTTATTGTATGGGATGAGGCACCAATGAGTGATCGAAGATGCTTTGAATCATTGGATAAGAGCCTTAAAGACATAGTTGGTAACAAAGACAAACCATTTGGCGGAAAATCTGTGCTGTTAGGAGGAGACTTTCGACAAACATTGCCGGTCAAACCCAAAGCTTCAAAGAATGAAATCATTGCATCCACTTTACCTAGGTCACACTTATGGAACGACTTCAAAATTGTTAAGCTATATGAAAACATGCGTGTGACCAGATCAACGACCTCACCTGCTGATAAGGAAGCTGCTCTAGCATTCTCAAAGTGGTTACTTGACATCGGAGATGGTCTAACTGGCGTACCGTACAAACAATCACCAGACACGAAAATCATTGACATACCAACACAGTTTCTAATACAACCAGGGGAAAATGGCTTGCATCAGTTGATAAAATTCATTTATGATGACGACATCCTCCACAATCCAACAGCCTCTAACCTTTCCGAGAGAGCCATAGTATGTCCAAAGAATGAAACCGCTGATGAAATCAATGAGTTAGTGCTTGCATCTTCCCCTGGCGAATGTTCAACATACTTGAGTGTAGACTCTATAACGCCTCATTCCCACAGCCAAGGTGATACCGATCTTATGTACCCACCTGAATACCTGAATTTGTTGAACTTCCAAGGCATACCCTCACATTGTCTAAAGCTTAAAATAAATACTCCTGTAATTTTAATGCGAAACATTGATCAAAAATCAGGTTTGTGTAACGGTACTAGGCTATTAGTGTCACAATTGCTGCCTAGAATCATTGAAGCACGTATAATAACTGGCACAGCTATTGGCCATCGCGTTTATATACCTAGAATAAACTTTGTGCATAAAACTAATGACTTACCTTTTGTATTTACTAGACGTCAATTTCCAATCAAAACATGTTACGCAATGACAATTAACAAAAGTCAAGGCCAGTCGTTAAATAAAATTGCTGTTTACTTGCCTGAACCTATCTTTAGTCATGGGCAGCTTTATGTTGCCCTTTCTAGAGCAACATCACCAAGCGGCCTAAAAGTGCTCATAACGCCTCACGAAGAATTTGAAAGTGATAACACCAAAAACATCGTGTACTCTGAGTTACTAGCAGATATTGAAGCTCATGAGGTTAACCTCACAATCCATGAGCAAACACAAACCAACACCACACAACAAATAACAATACATACATTCCTTTACTGTTTCAGATCATAAAATAAATAATGATAGGATTTTTTACGATATTATCTGCCATTATAAACTTCTCATACTTTACTATACGCTAATTATGTGCCATTGAACAGGAAAGACAACATGCAAGAGGGTAGGATATCATCCATTGTCCCAGCAGGACCTGCAATACCAATTAAAATTCGTGTCATAAGAAAGTGGCAGCCTCGCCTACGAAACAGCGACATGTACTACTTTTTCATAGACAAACATGTAAGTTTGTAATTCATATGCTATATGTCAAATTAAAAAATTCAGTAAATATTTTTGAACTTCAATTATGATTGTCTTCACATGTATTATTGCACAAACAGATGCTAAATTTGTGCTAACTGATCCTTTTTCGCTCTGTTAATCCAGGGTGATGGAATACAAGCTAGCGTGCACTGGCTAGACAAAGAACTTTTCGAAAGGAAAATCACCC
The DNA here is from genome assembly GCF_002127325.2 of Helianthus annuus. Classification (NCBI taxonomy): domain Eukaryota; kingdom Viridiplantae; phylum Streptophyta; class Magnoliopsida; order Asterales; family Asteraceae; genus Helianthus; species Helianthus annuus. The sequence goes on along the minus strand of NC_035444.2, from coordinate 37,793,688 downwards.
TTTTCTCATGCTACCTTCTGGAAAAATACATATGCGATGACCAGCCAACACCACCAAGAGTGAATTCACACATCGCAAGCATTCGCATGGGAACAAAAGCATCACTAACCTTAATTCCTACACCAGATGCATTTCCAATGTACTATTTCAACTTTTGTCCCTATAGCGACCTTTCACTTCGTACTGGTGACGATCAAGAACTCCTTACAGGTAACAATACTCGCATTTTCAAAACTTCCATAACATCTACTAACAAATCTAAACCATTTGCCCAATCATAGACTACTTGGCAAAGCTAGAGTACACAACACCCGGAACAACCAAAAAGGGAAGAGAATATCTACGTCTTCGTCTCACGGATATCAGGTTACCCATACATATAACTATTCATGTAAATATTTTTCACAGTCTAACATGAGGCGAACTAACGGTTACACAAATGTGACAGCGGCGAACACATAAACGCTACTTTATGGGAAGAGGTCTTACCAAAGTTTGATAAACAGGCAATGTTGGCTGCAGAGCAACCAATAATCGTTGCCTTGACATCCGTTTGCGTAAGCACGTTCAATGGTAACACACATAAACTCAAATCCTGTATCGCCAAAAGAATATATTCATTATCTAATTACTAGCACATACAATATAGATCGAGTGCAACTAGCATCAACAATTCCAACCCATATCTACTTTAACCCTGATATAGAGGCTGCCACAACTATCAGAAACAGGTTTTACAACTTTTATTACCGCAATGAAAATACTGTAGACATTTTTGTCGTGTAACCAAAAAAATAAAATCGTATCCAGGTTCAAGGAACTACCACCCCTCACACTCCAAGCAGGGGAAGGTCAGACATCACAATTGGAACTCATGTCAACAGACGAAAGAAACAAGAAAACCATTACCGAGCTACTGCAACAAAACAATGTACAAAACCAGGCAATATTCCAATCCCGCTATGAAACTAAAAAGCTTATCAATTACAATTCATTTTCATATAATTATTTTCAAACAGGGCAAAACGTTCACCTGTGAGGCATCAATTGTATCGTTTATAAAGGGCAAGCCTTGGTACTACACAACATGCACAGAATGCCGAAGGAAAATGTACAAAACCAATGAAGGCTGGTCGTGCGGATCACATGAAAATCTGCCAGAACCTAAGTTTATGTATGTAATTAACATCTAAAACATTTCGCCAAAAAACAACAAAATAATACCATAAATTATGCAGGTACTGTGCATCTACAACAATTGCCGATCACACAGACTCAACAACAGCAACACTTTTCGACGAAGCACTGACAAGCATTATAGGACAACCATGCAGAGACATCGTCATACAAGAAGGTTACACAGATCGCTACCAAGTACCAAAGCCCCTATTAGAGGCCGTTGGCAGACTAATTTCCATGCAGGTACGGTACATCAAGTCCCCAATACCGGGCTCAAGCATTCTAGCAGTTAACAGGGCATCCATTGCACAACCACTGGTAGACACACATGGTACCCCACCATCACCAACACAGACAACACCTATTGGGCAAAAGGAGCAACGACCGAATCAATCAACAACCTCCACAACCAAACGACAACTATCCTTCACAGAACCAGGTCTATTCCTAACTACATATACTACAACAGTACTACAACATTAATATCTACCTATGAAACTTTTCTCACAGGTCCCGATATCAGCGACACCAAAAGAATCCGCTACCCAGATGCTTAGGAACAAGAAAAAACATCAAGACTAGAAAGAAGGCACCTCTTTTTGCAACTAACTATTTTGTATACATCATTTTGCAACTAACTAGATGCTCAAAGGTAAGAAGAAAAAGTTAGCACTCCGAAAAAAGCATCTCTTTAGATATTTTGTATAATTTTGTAACTAACTATTACCTTCAAAGGAACTATAAAACCAAAGCCAAAACGTATGCGATACGCTGCATTTTGTAACTGGTTTCATTTTGTAAATGGCTTCTATTGGCAATCTAAAAGTTTAGATCTCTTTCTTACATTGCTGTTCACTATGCTTCGCCGCAACGCGCGACTCCAACATATCTAGTTTTGTTTACAAGTCGTCTTATATGCCTCCTGTTATGGAATTATTTTAGGTCTTTGATAATTAGTCCAAGATTCGTATTATGTTATAACTTGAGCCAAGTAATCCATTGTTTTAGACTAGGGGCATAATTTCAGGCAACATTTAGTAAGATAATGCACGAGATGGACACATGTGGCTATAAAAGAAGTGTTTTGTATATACATGTGTCTATATAAAATATATAGTGTGAAAACCTAGATTATATATAAATTTTGTTCTAAAGTTAAAGTGTGACAAAGCAAATAAGAGAAAAACATAACCGTTAATAGCCCAAAATGCATACAAGAGTCGACCGAAATGATCAAGACAACACATGTAGCATGTAGCAAGGGAGATATAAACCACATGTACCAATGACCGAAAATGTGTTGTTTGAAGGAAGCAATACTAGTGATTAGTAAGGCATGATCAAACATACGGTACGAAACAAATATTCAATGAAATTTTATATAATAACATTTACGATTGTGAATGGTACTAATTTTTAATTGGTCTATTTAACTTTAATTTATAGGGTTTATATATTATTGTTTCCTTTTTCTTTAGTTACTTTATATTACTAACACGTTATTTAATAAAGTTATTATGCAATCCCAAAACACTAATAATTCTATTTTTATAAATGATTTACATTTATACACTTGAACTTTAATAGGTTTATACACGTAAGTTTAATATTAATTCTTTTTTCGATAAACGATTTACATTTTAACCCCCCAAACTTTAATAAAGTTAAGTTTTTCCTTATATATATATATATATATATATATATATATATATATATAAAGGATTCGGATCAAGAGAAAACTCCTACGAGTTGTTGGAGCTTAGGGAACTCGGTCTTTACATGCGAGTTTTACCCCTATCTTTTTCACACCTATAGATTAAAACATTACAAAGATGGTTGTAAAAGAAATTCGAAGTTGTGTTTTTCAGTCTTTTACAGCTAAATTATTTTAGGTCTTTGATAATTAGTCCAAGATTCGTATTATGTTATAACTTGAGCCAAGTAATCCATTGTTTTAGACTAGGGGCATAATTTCAGGCAACATTTAGTAAGATAATGCACGAGATGGACACATGTGGCTATAAAAGAAGTGTTTTGTATATACATGTGTCTATATAAAATATATAGTGTGAAAACCTAGATTATATATAAATTTTGTTCTAAAGTTAAAGTGTGACAAAGCAAATAAGAGAAAAACATAACCGTTAATAGCCCAAAATGCATACAAGAGTCGACCGAAATGATCAAGACAACACATGTAGCATGTAGCAAGGGAGATATAAACCACATGTACCAATGACCGAAAATGTGTTGTTTGAAGGAAGCAATACTAGTGATTAGTAAGGCATGATCAAACATACGGTACGAAACAAATATTCAATGAAATTTTATATAATAACATTTACGATTGTGAATGGTACTAATTTTTAATTGGTCTATTTAACTTTAATTTATAGGGTTTATATATTATTGTTTCCTTTTTCTTTAGTTACTTTATATTACTAACACGTTATTTAATAAAGTTATTATGCAATCCCAAAACACTAATAATTCTATTTTTATAAATGATTTACATTTATACACTTGAACTTTAATAGGTTTATACACGTAAGTTTAATATTAATTCTTTTTTCGATAAACGATTTACATTTTAACCCCCCAAACTTTAATAAAGTTAAGTTTTTCCTTATATATATATATATATATATATATATATATATATATAAAGGATTCGGATCAAGAGAAAACTCCTACGAGTTGTTGGAGCTTAGGGAACTCGGTCTTTACATGCGAGTTTTACCCCTATCTTTTTCACACCTATAGATTAAAACATTACAAAGATGGTTGTAAAAGAAATTCGAAGTTGTGTTTTTCAGTCTTTTACAGCTGCTGTAAAAAGCTGATAACATCACCATTACATCAACTTTCTACAGTATTTACGGCTGGTGTAAATAAAAAAAAAAAAAAAACTAGTTTTTTGAAACAATTGATTTTTTCAGGATTTTTGGTAAAAAAAAATTGAAAAAACCTTTCGTAAGGCCGAATTCTCTAAGTTTTCCCAACTCGTATGTGTTTTCATTTTACTAACCCTATATATACATATATATATATATATATATTTAATTATTATTTATTTAACTTATTATCTCTATATAAAATGATAGATGTTCTACAGTAAAAAGAAATATATATTTTAATATTATTTCTCTTTCTTTACTTTTTATACATTTTAAATAACATTAGTTTCACAAGCAAAATGTTTTATTTTTTTTTTTCCTTTTTTACTGTTTATTCTATAAATATCTTATCTTTGTTTTCTTTTCTTTTTAACTTTTGATTTTTCTTTCTAATATAATTATTATAAATAATTTTATTAGTTATTTTGTTAACATAATATTTTATTGCTATAATTGTTTTGCTTTTCGCTTATAATTTTACTCAAACATGTTAAACATATTTGAATATTTTTCCTTACCGTGAGGAAGGAAACCGATACTCTTTGAACCGTTTTTATGTTTTCTTAACATGGAGGCAAATTGTGCGTTGAAAATTAAGTTGGCTTGAAATATGATATTTTGTTAGTGCCCGATATAATAACTATTTCTTTACCGTGAGGATTGAAACCGATAGTGAGCATTGTAACTGATACCGGTAGTTTAATATCTAGTTTTTTCTGCTTATGAAATGCTTACACTTACCAAAAGGACTAGGGCATCTTGTCTAAAGGAAAAGCGAGCAGTGACTCTATCGGAATCTACAAAACTCGACTGGAAGCAGGAGGAAGCCACTCTAAAGAGAAGGACTATCAAAGAGTCATGTTGGGCTTCGACTATGGACTAGGAGTTCTCCTCGGCCATAGAGAGGCAATTGACCTTTCGTGCCTGCTATGATTGCTTGTCTCTTCGATTGTCGGACCTATCTCTGATCATGTATTTGATAGAGTTGGAACTACTGTAAAGATCTGCTTGATATCCCGCCATAACTTCATAAGAAGATGAGGCAAAAAGTTCGTTAAGAATTAAGTTGTATTCGCAATATAGTAATTTTTTGGTACCTGGTACAATAATGGAATCGTGAGAAACCGTCGCTTCACATGGAAAGTTGCTGCCCGCCGCATCGTCAGCGCTTATTTTTAATCCTAATTATATTAAAGCTACCTTTTAAATCTTGACATGTTTACTTAATCGTGTTGCTTGCTTATTTTACCGTCATTTAAATTACACTTTACATGGTCTAAATCAATATAATAGGTAACAAATTCATTTGTTATTTTTATTTACCTTATTTTAGTTAAAGCTAACTTTTAACTCTAAACACGTTGATTGCTTATTTTTACCATTGTTTATATTAAAGTCTGCACGATCTATTTATAAGATTAATTCTTTTTTATTTAATTATTATTTATTTAATTTATTATAATTAAATCTACCTTTTAAATCTTGACATGTTTACTTAATCATGTTGCTTGCTTATTTTACCGTCATTTAGATTATAGTTTACATGGTCTAATTCAATATATTAGGTAACAAATTCATTTCTTATCTTTATTTACCTTAGTATAGTTAAAGCTAATTTTCAATTCTAAACATGTTGATTGCTTATTTTTATGGTTGTTTAGATTAAAGTCTGCACGATCTATAATATATCATCGATAGATCATGTAACGAATACATCATCACCAGCATTCTCCTACAACCCCACCGCGAAGTGTGAACTCCAACACTAGGGGTTGATGTGACGAGCAAAGAGGATGAGTGAAATTCTTTTCCACTTGCAGTGAAAATGTTGCCCCTCGTATGATCACTATTTTTCGATTCGCCCCTGATGAGGTGCCCACCCGGGAACTCACGAATTTTGTTTTTGGTTGCCCGGTGGAGACTTTCATCTGAGCACGCTTAACTGTGGAGTTTTCATGTGCTGCACAACCAACTAAGCCCAAAACGCGTTGGTGATTTAAGAGGCGTAAAATGTCTTATAAACCAATAATCTTTCCTAGTCACGGCTGATGTAGGATTTGTTTAGGGTATTAAAGTGATCTATGTTAATCTTTTTAATAATTGATATTAGTATCGATATCATTACATGCAGTCGGGGCAAGAAATGAGAGAGAGAGTCACAAGGCTTTCAACGTGGAAGAGAGAGGTCCTTGTCCTTCATTTCATACGATAGAGAGTAAATTAATTTTATGAATTGGACTTTCTAAGAATAGGGGATCCACATGATGGGTTGTTAAAAAACATTAAATATTGGGACATTTATTTTAAGGACCTCCGAACTAGATCTTTCAAATTCTTAAATTGAATTGGATATTAATGGCAAAGTTGAAAGAAAATAGTTGTAAGTTGGGGAGAATGAAGAAGATAACCATTTGGGGAGTAATGACGTCATGATACATTTACCAAGTTACGTGCAAAGATAAAACTAATGTGCCTGTATGTAATGCTATGTAAGCAGGCTCCACTTACCCATTGACATTGCTAGAAATCCAACAGTTTTTTTTTTTTTTTTTTTTGGGTAGTGATAGTTTATATTAATTTAAAAGTGTGAAAAATGTTTTAAAAACAGTTAAATCTTTGATCTAATAGTTGAGATCAATAGGGATCAAATTATAAATTATGTTTTAATTATTTGGACTGATTTGAAAATTGTAGGGGTAATAGTGTCTTTGTATATGTTTCAAATTAGTTAACATCTCCTAAATTCTAGTGATTCACTCCTAAATTCTAGCGATTCAATTTTAAACTTATTTTAAAATTCGGACAATATAAAAAATCCAGAAAATATATAACTGCTACAAGAAATATATAACACTATATAACAATATATAACACCATATAACACTTTGTAACACTATACATCTATCATAGACATACCATCAAAAAAATATAACACTATAACACTATATTCCATTATATAACTCTAAAATAAAACTATATAACACCATTATATATATATCTAATTTGCAACATTGGTATGCATACCGATGTTGTAAGCTATGCTTAATTGCTTTTTCTTTACATTTTGACTTTAAAGCTTACTCATAAGTCATCACCTACCTCTTTCTTATTTGTCACCTGGCCTACATTGCACCATTCCTCACAATAATACTTCCATTATATTATAGGGTTTAGGGTCCATTATATTATATATAATTATATATAAATATAATTTGCAACACATCTATACATTATGGTTTGTACCATAATGCTTAGTGGGTTGTATCCACTAAAGACAAACTTGTATTTCATTTAAACACTATAAATAATTTTGCGAGTTAACACGACACAACATGCGTGTGTGGTTAAACATTTTTACGTCGTCTATTTTTTTTACGTTTGAAAGGTTCATCGTAACGCTCGGGATCCTAAATCGACTTAGTTATTTTTTATTTATTTTACGTTTCGGTTTAATTTCTTCGCATTAACACAAAGACAAATTTTTATTTCATTTAAATACTATAAATAATTTTGCGAGTTAACACGACGCAACGTGTGTGTGTGGTTAAACATTTTTACATTGTGTTTTTTTTTCCGTTTGACATGTTCATCGTAACGCTCGGGTCCAAGATCGACTTAGTTATTTCTTTATATGTTTTACGTCTCGATTTAATTTCTTAGCATTAACATGCTGCAACTTAAGTGTTGGTGGTCTTTACCCAAAAAACTTAAGTGTTGGTGGTCGCTGGTAATAGTGTGCCATTGGTGGTCGCTGGTAATAGTGTGCCATTGGTGTTCGCCCCCGCCGCAACGCAGGGGGTGCCTAATACTAGTTTATATATACTCTAATTTGCAACATTTTTATGCAATAGAACTTGTACTATGTGTTTCATTTGTTGTACCACTTTAGAAGGGCTTCATGCTTTTTAGGAATGGCAATGGGCCACTTGTACCATGCGTTTCATTTGTTGTACCACTTTAGAATGGCTTCATGCTTTTTAGGAATGACAATGAGCGGTGCTTGGGCCGGGTATTGGTAATCCCAAGTCCGTACCCGGTTGTAATTCTTTGTCCCATACCCGGCCCGTTACCCGTCGGGTATTTGTCGGGTAATTACCCGTCGGTTATCGGGCATACCCACGGGCATCGGGTATAGCCGTTAATTTCTTAAAAATACCCGTTGGGACAAATGTGCAATTTTTACTTTGACGTTTATATAATTTACTATTTTAATGACTATAACAAGATTATGACAGAAGATTTTTTTTTTGGTAAAGGGTATAACAGAATATTATGGTATTGTCCCTGACCTCAAACATTATGCTTGTGTAGTTGATTTACTTTTGCGTGCATGGGAAGAAGCTTACATGTTTATTAGAGAAATGCCTATAAAATCATATTGATCAATATGAATGGATAAATGCCGGGTATTATACACTTGTGTGTAATTTTTATGCTGATAATGGTAAATGGGATGAAGTTGCAAAGTTGAAAATGACAATGAGAGAAAAAGGGGTTATAGTTGATCTTGGGTGTGGTTGTGTGGAAGTGAAGGGGAGCATTCATGCATTTCTTACAGTTGATAAGAACCATCCTTAAGGAAAGAAATAAATTCAATTTTGAATGGCTTTTATGAAAAGATGGAAGAAATTACGTAATATGATCATTCAAAAGTAGATGCTTTGTGTGGCCGTAGTCAAAGACTGGCCGTTGGATTTGGGCTTTTAAATACGGCTCTAGGTGTGCCTATATGAGTAACAAAAAATCTTTAGATATGGTTGGTGGTGGTTTTATTTTTTACGGTTGTGGTGTTGACGAATGCGATGTTTTGGTGGCTATTGTTGTGATGATTTTGGTGGTTGTGGTCTACCATCGAAAAAACATTTAACATAGTTACATATATCTAAAATCTGTGAAGTTGCATGGGAGCCAACAACCACATACACATGTTTAGAAACAAAACGTATACAAACCTTGATTCTCGAACGTATGGGTATGGTCAAGGGTAAATGGACAATGATGGTTTATGGTGCAATAATCTGTACTCAAAGCGGATTTACTATCTTAATGATTGTGCTTAGTAAATATACTTTATAGATCACCCTAATCTAACTTGCCGGAAAAAAGGATCTGTTAATATATTTAACACCGCTACATTGACTCGGTTTCGCAACACATCTTCAAGCCCCCACCGCATCGCGGCGGGATGCGCTTCTAATTAATATCATATAACATTATACATCCATCATATAACACTATATAACACCTATAACACCATATAACACTATATAAAAATATATAACACTATACAGTTCTGAACGAGATAACACAAATTCGTAGATTAATTCTTAATTAGTATTCCTATAATTAAGGGTGGCGGGTTATGGAAGGTTATGAATTAATTAAATCAATAAGAAAATTACTTATTTACCCTTTTGAATTAATTTAGGTTTAGAACACTTGTAATGACCACAATATTTCTCACCCTTCTCACATTTTTAGATTAATGTACAGGATCCTGTACCTATTTTTATATATTAGAAATGGCATTTTATAATCATCATATTGATATATTTACATAGATTTGCATTTTCACATGCTTATAAATAAGAGATTTGATATTTTGTGAACATTTAAAAGATGTAAAACATAATTAATATGAAAACTAGATGGATCAAAATAATATCAAAACTTAATAAATATGAACCACATATGTAAAAATGTAGAAATTATGTGAGTTATTGTGTTTTATAATGTTTCATCATTTTATTTACTATAACATGTAAATATAAAAAATTGTTACACGACATGGTGCCGCGATCACATGCATTTAATCAGTATTAATGGTGAAAAGCACGTTAGATACACAACTATATAATATAAATATTTTTGTTTTTACATGTTGAACCTGAGAGCTTTAAGTTTTTAAGAAAATTTTGAAGATACAATTTATATATGATATATATATATGAACAACATATCTGAAAATGTGGATAGAAACGGATTGTCATCGCTTTTATGATGTTTCTTCATAAAAAGACGATTTGTTGATAATACGAAAGTGAAAAGGTGATACACACAACATGGTTCGCGTCTCATATGCATCCGAGTCATCATTAACAAGGAAAAGTATGTTTGATATACCAGTAAAAGTAGATACACCATGACGATAAATGGTATTGATTACCATTACACTATTGAGATTCATTTCACATTTCCACCATGTTGATTGATTAATTTCTCCTTTCTTTTAGTCACAAAATCTGCATGACTTCCCCCTCTCTTTTCCTCTAGACTTTTTCTCCTCTTGACAAATGTACCACAAACAACAAAAGACTCTCTCTACCCCCCACTATTTTTAAACCATTTGATCACCTAAGCAAATGCATAATCCACTCTCCCCTTTTGACCCTTTTCACTTTTTCTCTTTTTGAACCTATATATACATACACATCTCCTGTATCTACACCCCCCCTCTCTCTCTCTCTCATCACACAAAAGATCCTTCACATACCAATGCAAAACTGACCCTTAACTCCCCATTTAAGATGGAACTAAACCACTGCCATTTCAAAGCTTTTTAGAGAGAGAAAGTCATGCTTGTTCTGATGTTACAAATAAAGAGCATGACCCTTCTACCTTCATAGCTTTTCTAACCTACCCTGTTCTTCCATTCTTCATAAATTCAATTATGGCTGTTCAAGCACAGTTGTACTCTGATCATCATCATCATCATAATAATAACATGGGTTGCTCTAATTTGAATCAAGATTGGGTCTTGATGTCTGGATCCTCTGTTTTTGGATATGGGGATGAAAACAGAGTACTCTGTTCTTCTTATGAACATCAACAACAAGATCAAGGGTTGATTGACTCTCAAAAGGTTATGAATTGTCATAATCTTGTTTCATCATCAAATTCAAGAAGAAATGGGATGATGATTGGGTTTCAAAATCTGTCTTCTGAGCTTGAGAGACAGAGGTTAGAGATGAACTATTTTCTTCATTTGCAGGTAAGTTTTGTTTTTTTCTTTTTAATTCTTTCTGGGTGTCTTTTTAGGAATTTTTATTAGGGGTGCAAAACGGGTCATGTTCACACGTTGGCGGATAAAACCTGACACAGGCTTTAAAATTTTACACGAACCCAAAAATCGTGTCACACACGTGAACCCAGTGTGTTCGTATGTTGACACGAATACGACCCGTTTAAACCGGAAAAAAAACAAGGAAATAAGTATATTTATTTCTTGCATGTTAATGCTTTAAAGTTAAAAGAATTACATATTATTTTCATGTTTTTTAAGCAATTATATTTAAACTATCCGAATTTTAATTTTACAACTTATAAATATTGGCATAAAAAACTCAAAAATATTAAGTTATTACATAAATTACATTTTAAAAACAAAAAACAAATAAATGGGTAAAATTGGTTAGGGGAAGGTTCAAATGAAAACCACTAGTTATTGTGAAAACTCGAAAACTAATTAAAAAAAGCGAAAAAAAACATACAAAAAATTTTTTTTTTAATTTTTTTTTTTTTGCAATCAAAATTTCACAGGTTTTTTAATATAAAAAAAAATTCAAAAAAAAAAAATTTTGTGTAGTGCACATGTGTAATACTGCACATATGTATGTGTACTACACATGTGTATTATTACACATGTGCACTACACAAAATTTTTTTTTTTTTTTTTTGAAAAAAAGTTTTTTTTTATATATAAAAACTAGCGATTTTTATAAAAAAAAAATTGAAAAATAAAAAAAATTGTGTGTTTTTTAGGCTTTTTTTAGTTAGTTTTCGAGTTTTCACAATAAAAGTGGTTTTCATTTGAACCATCCCCAAATTGGTTAATCCGTAAACATATCAGGTTAACAAGAACATGACCTGTTTAGCTAAACGTGTCCAAAACAAAAAATAAACAAATGGGTAAAATTGGTTAATCCGTAAACCTATCAGGTTGACAAGAACATGACCAGTTTAGCCAAACGTGCCCACGCGTTCAACCAGAAACTGACCCGACCCGTTTAAACATTGTTGAAGCAGAATGAGAAATTGAAAGCTGTATTAAACGAAGAAACAAGAAAAAGAGAAGCAATGTTGATGCAGAGTTACGAATCGAAGATGAAGGCAATAATGAACGAAAAAGACCAACTTTTAAACAGCGCAACAATCCGAACAAAAAAACTTGAAACATGTCTACAAATGGCAGAACAAGAAGCCAAGATTTGGGAGAAAAAAGCGATTGAAAGTGAAGCATTGGTGACAGACCTCAACACGAAACTTACACAAGCAAAAGCAACAAGACATGAAGATGCAGAATCAGTCTGTAATGGGGATGATGAAGAACAAAGACAGGAGAAGATGGTATGCAAGATGTGTCACGTGAGAAGCACGTGTGTGTTATTGTTGCCATGCAGGCATCTCTGTTGTTGCAGACATTGTGAAGGTCTGCTGATATTTTGTCCTGTTTGTGAAACTGTAAAAAATGGGAGTTTAGAGGTTTTCTTTGGACTAAATTAACGTGGGTAGAATGGTCAGAAAGAAATGTTAAAAATATGTGTTTTCTTGGCAGTACTATTAGTAGAAAAGATCCAAAATGGTTATGGGTATGAGGGGAAATGTGATCAAAATAATAATAATAAAAATTGGCGTTTTCTGAAGAATTTTTATTGTTCATACTTCATACACACCCCACCTCTCTTTTCTTTAAGTCCATTATGTTTGATGTATTAGATTTTATTTTTAAGTATTATTTTCCGAAGGTAAATTGAATTTAAATAATCTCAGTTTTTTCAATTTGAATGATAATAATCCTAACTCAGTTATTGGCCGATAATAATCCGAATGGGTCAACTTTTGGCCGATCATAGTCTGCGTTAAATATAGTTTAACGGAGTTAAGTTTTTTTCGAATTACAAACTGATGTTTTAAGGTTTTTTATTAGAACGAGGATACGAGTTGATTAATGTAAAATTTACCTCGGATTATTATCGGCCAATAACGGAGTTGAGATTATTATCGGACAAATTGAGAAAACTGAGATTATTTAAATCCAATTTATCTTTTCCGAAAGAATTTAATTTAAGTGATAATGTGTAATCTTCTATAGTTTTATGTAAGTTGGTGATAAAGATTAGTTTGTAAAACATGACATGAATCAAACATGTAAGAGAAATGATGTTGAAAGTACGTAATTTATTACATATTTGACCCTTGATTTGGACCTCACCATACACGGGTTGAATGATTTTTCATCTTTTTTCGTTAAAATATATGTTTTCATATAATTTCTTTTTATAATTCTTTATGTGGATTAATCATTTCTGTTTTTTTTTTTCTTGGGTAATAGTTTATGGAAACTTTGAAGATGAATGATAAAAGTACGGAATAGGAGAAGTAGGATGAAGCTCTAACATATACGAATTATGTATGAGAAATTGTAGATATTAGTGAGTTCATGCCATGTATTACCATTGATTCCTCGTACAAAATATGTTTTATAGTGATACATAATGATATAAAAGTGTTTTATAGTGATACATAATGGAAAGTTGTTATACGAGTATATGATAGCGTAGCATATTTAAAATAAAGTTTGATACACAAATAAAAATAGATGAACAAATATCATAATCAAACATCTCATTACTTGAAAGTGATTTTTTAGAGGAAATTACCAAGATGTTGTTTGACCAACATGATTTACCGAAATGTCACGCTCATACGTCCTTGAAATGGCGCCTCAAGCATGGAATGTGTTGTTGTGTCCAAGAGTCAGCCAAGCTACATAAACCAACCAAAAACGAGCCACAAGGAGGAGTAAGCCTGACGCATCAACCACATTTTTGGCTTTGATGCGTGAGCCGTCAACTCAATCAATGATTCTTGACACGTGTCAGCACCACCTTAATAGACGCAATAACTGATACATCGACGCATCTCATGCTTGATGTGCCATTCAAAGAACGCATGAATGTGACATTTTGATAAATCATGTTGGTCAAAAACATTTTGGTAATTTCTCTTTTTTTTTAACCTAGCGTACTTACTTTGACTAATTTCTATATATTTAATTGAATTTTAGAAATGATCTTTTTGGTTGTGATTTGTGTATGGGAATTTAGCCCTGCCCTACAACCCTGCAGTCTATCACTTGTACTCTCCTGCAACAAAAAAGTTGTACTTTTCCTTACACTCCTCTCAAAACGTACCACCACTTCTTCCCAAGTCCAATTATATCTACTTTTCCAAATCTGTTTCATGAACAATAATTACAAGCGACTCCACATACATGCTGTGAATCAAGCCTTTAAGGCTTGACGGTGTGGGGGTTGGCTTGAGCTCGTCGAGACCCGGCGCCGCCTGCTATACCATTTCCCCCCCCCCCCCTCGACGTCGTCCTAAACGTCTTGGGCAAGACGGTGGAGACGGGCGAATAAAGACAAAAAAAATGGACGTTGGGGACGTGATGACCGTTGGAAAAAAAAAATAGTTTAATTTCCTTTTTCAAACTCAACGGGTAAATTTCAAAAAACCCGAAAATTCATCAAACTTTTTTATAAATACAAACCAAACATCCCATTTTTTACCCACTTCAACCTCATCTCTCTCTCAAATTTTTATAAACTCTTCTACTTTTTTTTATAAACATTCTTCTACTTTTTACCATGGATCCATACAACTCGAACAACCCGAACAACCCAAACCCGAACGTTTTTGCGGTGCCCGGCTACTATCCTTCAATGGAACCGAGTTGGACATCCTCTCAATTTGCTTTCAACGCTTTTGCGGGTTTTCAACAATCTCCGAACGTTTTCTCGCAAATGCAACAAATGCAATCGTTACAAAACATGATGATGCAAAACCCGTTCAACATGCAATTTCATTCTCAACAACAACAACCCGTTGAATCTTCTCAACAACCACAACCCGTTGAAGACGACATTGAAATCGTTTCGGAGACGCAACCACAATCATCTAAACGTAAAAAAAGAAAGCAAGTGACGGTTGACCAAAATCAACCTTCGAAAGCGAAGGCAAAAACGTGGACGAGGATCGAGGAGGAGGCCTTAGCGAAGGCGTGGATTAGCACATCCAAACACTCCGTTATCGGTATGTAAAATTAAATATATCTTACACTAAAAATATAGAAATTTTAATTTTTTTTAAAATATAGTTTTGTTATATTTTAAAAATATAGGTAACAACCAAACCGGCGATAGGTTTTGGAAAGCGACATTATCAAAGTTTCTTGCGATCATGGAACAAGGACATTATCGCGATGTCGACTCGATCTCTTCGAAGTGGCGAAAGATGCATCTGATCGTGAACCGGTTTGCGTCGATATATAATAATTTATATACAAGTAATCGCCGTAGTGGGATGAGTGATGAAGATGTTTTCAAAGCGGCGATGGATAAATACTAAACGACGCATAAATCCATTTTCACACGTACGGGCTTGGGAAGTTTTACGAACGTCCGACAAGTGGGCGCTGGTTCCAAATGAGGTTGAGATGGCTAAACGACAAAAAACCTCGGAGACCGGTAGTTTTAGTGCCGGGGGCTCGGACGCACGATGTCAAATTAATATAAACGACGAGCCCGAATTTGGCGAAGAAGAGTACGCGGTACGAGAAGAGGAACGTCCCCCGGGCAGGGACAAATCAAAAAAGGAGGCGGCTACAAAAAAAAAAGCCGCAATGGGGGGCGGTTCGAAAATGGACGCGTTTATGGCCCAGTTCAAAGCGTACACGGAGGCCACGGCCCAAAAGGCAAAGGCGAAGGAACGTGCGGTGGATGAACGGGTTCGGTTGAACAAAGAAAAAAACGAACTAAAAGAATGAGAGATAATGACAACCGATATAGACAATTATCCCGAAGAAAAGTGAGCGGTTTTAAAAAAATACAAGAAAAAATCATGAAAAAGTGGGGTAGTTCTTAGGATTTTTATTTTTTTAGGTTGTGGTTTTTTTAACTTATATAATTTTTGGTTTTTAATATTATGTAGTGTTTGGTTTTTTTATATTAATTATTTTATTTAAATATCTTATTTATAAATGTTACAAAAGTAGATGAAATTAAAAAAATAAATAAACAAATAAAGTTGGTGCGGTAGACTCATCCTCCATTTCTATGGTTTCATCCTTGGAGGGGCATCCTCCAACGACTATGATGTGGTGCTTACGTGGCGGATCATACTCAAAGGATGGCCTCTACCATACCGCCTAGCCTAAGCACACCCGCAATGAAGGACTGCTGACGCTAATATAGCACCCGAAGACGAAGCCACAAACGCTATACCGTGCCCCTCCTTTTTTGCTCAAAGGGACAAGCCATGATCATGAGGACAGACAATCGAATGAGTGTTGGTTTGTGGGCCTCTTTCATTTTTTTTCCTTTCTTTATAAGAAAGTACTTAATAAACTTAGTATGCATCTATAAATATATAAACTTTTTTAAGGTTGATTTTAGTTATGTTTAGTTCTATTTACTGAAATTTAAGAATTTATTCATAAACACGTATGTATTTATAAGTTTGTGTATATAAACCTATAACAATATGAAAAACCAAATAATTTGTAATAAATAGTCTTGTTACAAAAAAAAGTAAATGTGAAAGCTAATGATAATGCGTAAAAATAGGGATGAGTGAAGGATTGATATATTGCTTGGAAAAATCCTATGTGAAGGACGAAGATGTTTTTACTCACATATCCTTGAGTGGAGGATTGTCACTACATTTTTTTTTTATCAAAAACATCCATAACACCCTTAGGACCATGCGTAGTGGTAAGAGTGAATAATGCCCTCACCCTTAGGCGTTTTTCGCCATGTGACAGTACAGTCAGCAAGGGACATTATTTGGCGTTTTTCTAAAATTGGTGTAGTGGGGATGTGGGTATTATGTTAAAAGGGTACAGAGAATTAAATAAAAATAAAAAACCCAACAAAAAAAGCTATTGGCCAAGAAAAAGGAAGATTAAATGTGATTGGTCCTTCAAATTTGGACATAGCGTTATTAAAAAAACGTCTAGGGGAATTTTTGATCAATAACGCCCAATAATGCCCAGGGGGTGGGGAGGGGGCGTGTTTGGGCGTGATTGAGGGCAAATTTTGAAAAAATCACGCCCACTACGCATGGTCTAAGGACAATACCCAAGAAGCGCTTAAGCAATGCCCTCTAAACATCTATATTTACATTCTTGTCAGGATTTTGAACACAAACCTTACACTAAAAGACGAGAGTCTTTATCAATTGAGTTAGCCTCACATTAGCCAATAATGGTATAACATATTATTTGACTTGGTCATAATTCTAGTCATTAAGATGGTACCATTGACCACGTTATAAGTAATAAAATCTCTAGAAATTAAATTTAAAAAATACGTTAAAAGATATTTTGTGTAACATCACATTTTTCTTCATCAAAATTCATCTCTACCGGGCAAAATCACATTTTCTTCTACGGGAACATTTCATAGAATCCAGGCCATCTTTCAATAATAAACGAACGATAGTTTTAGAGGGTGGAGATACAATAGGAAGTTTATTTGGCTAGAAAGTGATCTTGACCATCCATTAAGTTAATCAAGGGCTAAGATTAAATCAGGGAAATTGAAAGAAAGAAAAGAGGCGCGTGAGTTTGTTCAAGGGCATTCTAGTCAATCCAAGTCAATAGTTTCTCTCTCCTCCAATTCCCCCCATTTTTTAAACGTTAATAACTCTTTCATACGACATTATTTTTTTATAAAAATTGCACCAAAAAAACGAGCGTTTTTTTATCTTTAAAACGAGTATACTATTGCTATATTTAAAAAAAAATTAAAACCCAGTTGCGTAAAACGCAATAGAAAAACCACCAGTTACGTAAAACGCAATGAAAAAAAAAACCTAAAAAATGACATTTTTCTAAAACGCAATGCACCAAAAACACAAAGAAATGACTTATTTGTAAAACGCAATGGCCAGAAAACACAAAGAAATGTCTTATTTGTAAAACGCAATGGCCAGAAAACACATAAAAATGTGTTTTACCTAAAACGCAATGCACCAAAAACACATAAAAAGATGTTTTACCTAAAACGCAATGCAACAAAACACAAAGAAATGTCTTATTTGTAAAACGCAATGGCCAGAAAACACTTAAAATGTCTGTTTTCTAAAACGCAGTGGACTGAAAACACATAAAAAGGTGTTTTACCTAAAACGCAATGCACCAAAAACACAAAGAAATGTCTTATTTGTAAAACGCAATGGCTAGAAAACACTTAAAAATGACTCATTCTAAAACGCAATTGACTGAAAACACCTAAAAAGTGTGTTTTACCTAAAACGCAATGACTAAAAACACTTAAAAATGTGTTTTTTTCTAAAACGCAATAGCCAGAAACCACATAAAACTCTCTTATTTCTAAAACGCAATTGACACATAAAACTGTCTGTCACTGTGAACTCTCTTATTTTTAGTACAGCAATTTAATCGAAAAAATTTTCTGCCCCTTGGAACCCGCCAGGGGCTGCCGCCCCTGGGACGCCGTTACCAGGGGCTGCCGCCCCCGGACCCCCGCCAAGATCGTAAAACGCAATGACTAAATCAAAAACCCAGATCATGAAAATGAAATTAAAGATTTTTTTACATGGATCGAAGCCGATTTCTTCATCAATTGACGAAATTTGAATGATAGAAACACTTATCAACGCTCGAATCGAACGAATCGAGTGATTATCTCCAAAATCACCGGAAAAACGAGATTTTTTTATGAAATTAAACTGGGTTTTCTTCAAAAAAACAGTTGAAGAACACGTTGATCGGGTTTTGAATCATTGATTGGTGATGAAAATCACACTATAATGTAGTGATTATTGAGATAGAAAGTGAAGAAATGGTTGAAGATGGTGGGTTTTGAAAGTGGTGGGTTTTGAAGTTACTGGGTTTTAAAAAAAGGAAGAAGAAGGAGTTGGACTGACTAAAATACCCTTTTTCTTTATTTTAAATGTTGCCACATGTCCTAATCCTATTACTTCCTACACTTCCTAGCCAAAATAAACTTCCTATTTGATCTTTTCCCTAGTTTTAGAATGCAAACTTTGGTGACCCCTCATTAGTTTTGTCGTTGGATAAGGAGTTAAAAAAGCCATAAGCTCTCGTATATCGATATCACAAAAGTGATAGGTTCCTCTTAAATCCAAAGATACAAGCGCAATTTCAGTAATTTATCAAAGATAAGTTTCTTTGTTACTATAGTTATATTTTTAGCATGCAATATCTTATTCAATACCATTTGCCGGTTTGCTCTACTAAGAGCATCTCCAAGCTTTCGACTATCGGTTGTTGAACCTTCTCATCCTCATTCTGCCAACACGTATGTGGGCTGAAGCCCGAAGGTCTCTTCTACACGTCCCAGAGTCATCAAGGCTAATCTCACCCTTTCATTCTCGATAAGTTTTTTCGTGTTACCATGGCCAAGGAACCTAACTTCAATTTTAAACAGGAAAAGTCTTAATATTTTTTTTTTTTTGTATATGCATATAAATAGACCAATTTAATTACATCTAGTATTAGTTAAGAACAAATTCGGATGCTATATACGTTTATACGTTACATGATATTTCATTAATTACATATATTTATGGTAATTTTATGTATCATTATCGATTTCGAAATGTTAAAAGATTGTGTCAGCAAACACTTTTTCTTCTTTCTAAGTTACATTTTAAGAACGATGTTGTTGCATCAAGACTTTGTTATAAAAAGCAACATTACATTTCAGATTCAACTTAGCGGTATTTAAACACCTTTATTTGTCTAAGTTTGCATATTAGCTTACTAGTTTTATGCCCGCCCGCGTTGCCGGGCGTTAGGCCGAATATTTATCAACCAATTAAAAAACACTACCATAGTTTTGTTAGAAAAAAAAAAAAAGCTAAAACGATAGTAAGACTGCAATTTTGAGCTGGAGCAAAACGGAATTTATCAAAATCAATGAGTGAGTGCTAGGCAGCTGTCTGACACGAATAAAAATTATATCAAGTCAACCATTTAAAAAAAACACTTCCATACTTTTGCAAAAAAAAAAAAAAAAAAAAAAAAAAAAAAAAAACCTTAAACAGGAGGCATATTTGTCAAAAAGCTAAAATGATGACAATATTATAATTTTTAAACAGGGGAAATTGTAATTTTTAACAGGAGGCATATTCGTAATTTTAAAGTAGGGGTAAAATCGTATTTTATTCGAGCCAATAAAGGAGTTTCATGTAGCAGCCTCACACTATTCCCCCTTATTAGAATTGTAGTGTATATAAATATAAATATAAATAAAATATATATAGTAAATGTTATAAGAAAGTTTGACATATTTTTTAGGGTGAAATTTTATTAACATAATATTAATTCAAAACATACAATAATCATGTTGGGGCTGTGTTTGTTTCATTGTCAAATGTTGTTTGACTTGTGTGTGGTGACGGGTTTTGTTTTTGGTCTTGTTTCCTAGTCTTGGTATGCCAAGTCTAGTAGTGTGTGTCGACGTCATGGCACACCCTATTTTATTTGTTGGTTGATATATAAAATTCACCGGGGTAACCCTTTACTCAAAAAAAACATTCAATAATCATATGCAAAGTATAATATTATATATTAACTATATTAATATTAATATTGGACGAAATAAATTGGTATCATGCAATAATCATATATAGAAATAATATTATATTTATTCACTATATATGTGTGTAATATTGGACTAAATAATTTAGCATTAGGGTAAAAATTCAGTTTAGGAAATTTGTGTCTGATATCAAACTATATACATGTAATGCACTAATGTTTAGGTGGGTTTTTTTCCAAACTAGTGTTGGTGGAAAAACTATTTATCAAAATGGTGTTCCTTAAAAACTATTTACCAAAATAGTGTTTCTTGTTTATTTTTATTTGTCTTTTATTTCTTAATCAACATATTAAACTTTGATTTAATATTTCTATTGAATAAATCAAGTATTTATTTTTTATTCTTTATTATTAATATTTTTTCAATCAACCCAATAATTTTTTATTTTATTTGATTTTATTTTTTCTTTTTAATCGACACTAGCTCTTTAAATGAATCAAACGATCAATAAACCGTCCATGGCATGAAGTTCATTTATGTTCATGGACACATGTTTTGTTCGTTCAGTTACGTTCGTGAATGTTTGCTTATTTTTATTCATTTACATTTGTTTGTGTCCATTAATTTAAACAAACGAGTATGAAACGAACAAATATGAATAAATTGCCATTTAAATCAAATGAGTTTTCCATTTAGACGTTTATGTCTAATAATACATAAACGTGACATCTGTTAAACGTTACACCCGCTAATATTGAATTCCTTCGATACATAAGTATTTCTTATGCTTGTACGTCTTGTTAAAAAAAATGAATAAATTCACCATAGAAATATGACATATTTCATGTGATTATTGAAAAATATGAAAATTTTCTAATATTAAATTAGCATGTCTATATTTGAATGCAAAAGAAACGTGGAAAAAAAACGAGAAGGAATAATTAAACTTTTTGACTATAGGGTTAAATGGCAATTTATTCCTATTCGTTCATTTTGAAAAAAATATAAATTATTAAATAATAAAAAATAGATATATAGAAATAGAAAAAAAAGTCTAATATGTTGGTTAAAAAAAGGCAAATACAAACAAGAAAACACTATTTTGGTAAATAGTTTTTAAAGAACACCATTTTGGTAAATAGTTTTTCCCTTAACACTAGTTTAGGAAAAAACTCGTTTAGGTTAGGTTAATTCGTAGATTTTTAAAATTTAATTTATAATAATAATGATTTTTTTAAACTAAACCTTATCAAAGCATTATTTGAAATTATTTATTGGAATTAAGATAAGGATCTATACTATATAATAAAAGAAACCAAGTTTGGGACACATGTCATTTATTGAAACCATCTATTTTTTATTTTTCTTATCTTTATCTCCTACTTAATTATAGATGATTAATATTAATTAAAAGATAATTATAAAATTAAATTTAAACAATTCGTATAGGAGATAATATAATATTTTGAAATATTTATTAGATTTCAAAAAATATAATTATTAATATAATATACAGAGTTAAATGTCATTTTAATCCCTGTGGTTTGGGTCATTTTGTCAGTTTAGTTCAAAGGTTTTATAATACACATGGTTTATAAAGATATAATAAGACCATGCGTAGTGGTAAGGGTGAATAATGCCCCCACCCTTGGGCATTTTCCGCCAAGTTGCAGTACAGTCAGCAAGGGGCATTATTGGGCGTTTTTCTAAAATGGGTGTAGGGGGGATGTGGACATTATCTTAAAAGGATGTAGAGAATTAAATAAAAATAAAAAACCCAACAAAAAAAACTATTGGCCAAGAAAAAAGAAGATTAAATGTGATTGGTGCTTCAAATTTGGGCAAAACGTTATTTAAAAAACGCCTAGGGGGGAAAATTGATCAATAACGCCCAATAATGTCCAGGGGTGGGGAGGTGACGTGATTGGGCGTGTTTTGTGGCAAATTTTGAAAAAATAGCGCCTACTACGCATGGTCTAAGATATAACTTTTTATTGATTGGTATATAAAGTTACATGTGCTCAACCCATACAATACACGAGGTTCTTAAAAATGTAACTTTTTTCATTATTTAATATATAAAATTAAATTTACTCAACCCGTACAATACTTAGGGTTCTTAAAGATATAACTTTTTATTATCTAATTTATAAAATTACATTTATTCAACCCATGTAATAAATGAGATTTTTAAAAATATATTTTTTATTATTTAGTATATAAAATTATATTTATTCAATCAGTGTAACAAAACGAGGTTTTAAAAATATTTTTTTTATTATTTGATATATAAAATTACATTTATTCAACCCGTGTATTACACGGGGTTCTAAACTAGTTAATGATATATAATAAAGTATAATTGAAAATTTTAAGATTGAAGTAGGAAATGACACGTGCCATTAATAGGAGTCTTTTATTAGAATTTAGATTATAAGGATTTAAATATAAATTTTATTATTATTATTATTATTATTATTTATAGCTATTACTTACATATTTATTTTAAGTTAAACCAAAAATATGGATTTGTGGGGTATCAATGATGCATACACTCAAAGTAACGTTTACTTATGTTATTAAGTTAATTTTTGATTACAGGGGAAGGTTCAAATGAAAACCACTAGTTATTGTGAAAAATGGCACCATAAGATCACAAATTTTCTTATCTTTCATTCAAGTATATTCGAGCATATTTTTTATGACATAAAAAAAGATTTATGGTGTCGTCTTGTTTTCAATACTATTATTATAGTAGTGCACATGTGCAATATAACATGTACTACAATGTGCATTACATGCTTAAAATTAGCTTTTTGAGTCTAGTTTAGCTTTTAGGGTTAGTTTTTTTGGAGGTTTAGGATTAGGATTAGGTTTTTGGGTATGGGGGGAGGGGGGTTTAGGTTTTTGGGGTGGGGGGGGGTTAGGTTTTTTTCGGGTTTATGTTTAGGGTTTAGTTTTAGGTTTTCGGGAGGGTGGGGGTGGGGGGTTTAGGTTTTTGGGGTGGGGGGGGGGGGGTTAGGCTTTTGGTGGGAGGGTGAATTTAGGTTTTTTTTTGGGGGGGGGGGGGGTGGGTGGGGGGTTTAGGTTTTTGGGGGGTGTCGGTGGGGGGTGGGTTAAGTGGTTTAAACTTTCCGTATTAGTGCACATGTGCAGTACAACCAAATTTTTTTTTTTTTTTTTGAAAATTTTTTTCCATATATAAAAAGTAGCGATTTTCTAAAAAAAATTGTAAAAAAAAAAAAAAAATTTGTATGTTTTTTTGGTTTTTTTAGGTTTTTTTAGTTAGTTTTCGAGTTTTCACAATAAAAGTGGTTTTCATTTGAACCATCCCCTTTGATTATATATAAGCATGTAAGTAGTTGGTTAATTAAGTTCATAGGTGGTATTAACCAGATGTGTTCATTGATTAGATTACTATATGCTTTGTCAAATTATGATTCAACAATGGATTAAAACCATGTTTTTTATTAAACAAAATTTGTTATGTAACAATGTTTATATTATGAACTGGAGTACGGGTTCGGTTGGAGACCTTTTGGAAAAATATAAATCGGTAGGTTTAACTAGAGGTGCTAAGGAGGCTTTTGAATGTATTGTTAAGGTGTGGTGTTGGTGTATTTGGCGTGCGAGAAATAAGTTAAAGTTCGAGAATACGCAGAGTCGGGTGGAAGACATAATAAAGGATGTGAAGACTACGAGTTTTCTGTGGTATAGCAATAGATCTAAATCTAGAACAGTTTCATGGAATGATTGGTGTAACTTTGTATTATGTAGTGTTTGTGTGTTGGGCCGCCCCGTTTTGTGGGTTGGTTTTTGTTAATGAAGTTCATGTTCAGGGCCGGCCCAAGGATAAACCAAATGAGGCTTGGGCCTTGGGCCACCAAAACTATAGGGCCTCCACAATTTGATGAAACCACAGTCCATTTATAAAAGATTTAAGGTGTGGGTTATCAATAGATTAATGTTTGGTAGTGTAGTGGTTTTGTGTATGTATGGATGTTGGTGAGACCCGGGTTCAAATCCCTGGTTCAGCAACTTTTTCCTTGTTTTTAAATTTTAACACAATCTTTCAAATAATTACACTTGGGCCCTTCAAGTTTAACTTTCAATTACATACATTTTTTTGGGAAAAAAGGCCACAAGATTTTACTTCGCCTTAGGCCACCAAAATGGTTGAGCCGGCCCTGTTCATGTTTCAAAACAAAACAAACAAAAATGGCCGGTGTCACATGACACTATATAATTTTTTTATACGTTATATGGTATCTCATACTCGTTTTTTATTGTACACGCATCTATCCTTCAAGTGTCACTGATTCACTGCAATTTTTTTTGGAAAGGTGACACTGATAAAAGAAATTCGAGAATTTGCCGCTAGCTATTTTATGTTTTATACTAGCGATAAACAATTTATGCCTTTTAAATTTAATTAACAAAAACAATTAACAGCTTATGAATCTTGAATTAGCTTTCATAGCCACATGCAAACAAAAAAATCAAAATATTTAATGTTGTGAGAAAAGATCACGTAATTGTGATTCATTGATCATTGGAAATCTACGGATGATGATGTTGCGTACACTTCGTATATTTTTTTGTATCGTTTTCTGTTGAAAGAACAAATTTAGTCGAAAACGAAGAAGATAAGCATAAAAGTATAGTTTGAATATAAAGGAAACAAGAGAGCGGAGCCCGCCCAGAGATGTTTTCTGTATGTGGGATTGTGGGCCGAGAGGAAACACTAGCCCGAACTCCGAAGCCCCAGTCCCCAAGGCCCAAGTGCGCTATTGTTCACTTGTTGATGTTGTTGCTGTTGGATTTTATTGGACTGAGGCCCATTCACCTTTAACTATCGATGTTAAAATGTTAAATTAATAATTATTTAAGTTTTGGATTGATTAATAAAATTCCTCAAGTTACTTAGTCATTTGTTTTTTTATACTAAGTTTTAATTAATTACTTCCATCTATCTATCTGTTTTCACTAAATGATAGGAGGTTATGTTGCATACACCTACGAGTATTATAGTTTTATATCACAAAATTGATTAAATGTTACTCATATACCTCACAAAAAAATTGTACATGAGTAAACTATTCCATAAATGGATTATAATCTATCTATACTTTCTATAAAATGAGAAATCCAAGTGACATAAGAAAAGTTGATGTGTCAGCAGGAGAGGGTGTCCAACAAGGCTTTTCTTATCTCATTATTACATCATAAAGCCAAATATTAAACGAGTTTAAAATTCAAAGGTGGCTCACATTTAGATTCCAAAGGTCTGCCCATCCAAAATCTCTATTATAATACGAACCACTGTCCATCCAAGCCACTGTAATCAAAACCATTGTCCATTCAAAGGTCTGCTCATTCAAATGAATGTAATCAAACTACTGTAACCAAACCACTGATGATTAAAAATTCAAACTTCAAAACCTCCGACGATTCAATATTATGGCTCCAAATTCAAAATTCAAAATTACACTGGCTCCAGATATATAACATATCATCTTCTTCAATCAATTACTCTCTCTGATTAACATCTGTCCTCAACATTTTATAATCAAACATCTGTTCCCAATTCAAATTCTGGCTTCACATTCAAAATTCAAAATTCAAACCATATTTTCTAATTCTATAAATAAGACATAATTATCTGGCTCCACATTCAAATCTCTCTCACTGATATCTGCAAGCGTCTCTCTCTCTCTCTCTCTCTCTCTCTCTCTATCTATCTCTCTCAAATGCATCTTTCTCGTGATTCAGCCACTATTCTCCGATTACACTTCTTTGTTCGAATGTTTGATGATTCTGTTTACATGTTATCGTTCCGGTATCATTGTTCCAACATCGTCGTTTCAATGATGTTGGCCATCACACATCAACCTTTAAATATTGATGTTGCAATATAATTGTTGCAACATCGTGAAAAGTTGCATGTGTTACATTCTTTGATGGGAGAGTTGCAACTTCAACCGACGATATGTATCTTCTATCGTGAAAAAGTCAGTTGTGCTACACTAGTTGAGAAGAGACCTTTGCATTTTAGGTTTGTTTCTTATTTTTTATTAACTGTTAAGATGCATGATTATATTATTAAAATGAACTATTACAGATAAAAATAGGAATTTAATGAAATATTTATAAAGTATTACACGCTAGGGTTAACACTTGCTAAGATTTCGTAGACTCTAGCCTTTCTCCATGTGATTTCATGCTCTCTTTTTAATTTCAGGTCAATTAGCATGTTGCAGATTTTCTGATCATGTTCTAGAAGTTGTGTAAGAAACTCTTCTGCATTCTTTTGGAAGTCTGATAGAGGAGAGTGGAGGACTTCATCGAGCAATGTTATGCTGTTCTAGGTTTTGTTGTCATTAGTGTTGTTGATTATGTCGACTTTCCTGTTTAGTTCTTGGTCTGTTCTTTGTTCTTTGAGTGACCACATCGAGAATTGTGTTTTAAGATCGCTGGTGTCTGACCAGTGGTAGAAACTGAACTTTGCCATGTAGATTTTTTGTAGGTTTTCTGATTTGGAACTATTTTTGACAGGAAGTGATTTATAGGACGAGTTGTTGATGTTTTGAATCAAAACTAATCATCGGTTTTTATAGAGTTTAAAAACACGTTTACATGGTAAATGAAGAGTTTAATTGTAATTTTCATAATCTGCTTTTGTTATTTGAATTTCGATATTTTGTCCCTTGGGTTTCTTGGTATTTAATTTTACGATTTTCCCATAAAAGTTGGGGTTTTGAAAAGGTTTTTGCATTAAAAGATTGTTGTTTTGAATTTTACATTAATATGTTTATATATATTAAATCTACACGTTTTCATAATTACAAAGTTCAGTATATAAACTCATAGTCACTTCACCTGTTTTTCATCACGTTTTCCTAAGAAGATATCATACTTTCAGGAAAGTTGAGTAATATAGTTTATTCAAATGGCCTCATTCACAGATGAAAAATCGGATGATTTCAAGAAGCGTTTTGTCAGGAAAATTGAGGAACAGGTATATGAAGACAGGGCTACTCTTAAAGAGTTGAAGAGATGTTTTGATGGATTACAGGTTGGCCTGTTCACTAGAGAGCAGGTTTCCAGAGATCTTATATGCATGCCTTCAACTTTCGTTCGTGAGCTTTGTGTTGTTAGTAATATAGAGTGTGGTGATAGAGACGTGGAGTTCATGTCGATGCTGAAGGACATACATCGAGAGGTACAACAATCGATGGAGTTGAAGCTAAAGTTTCTTCATTCTTGCTGTTATTGTTAGATTTGAACTTTAATGTTGTTCAGTATGTGATGTAATTATTGGACTTTTAATGTCATGAATAAATGAATAAATTTTAAACTTATGAATCTATGTCGCCTTTTAGTTTTACTTATTTAGTTTTTTAGTTTGATTTAGTTTAATTATTGATTTATTGGTAAGTCAACAGAAGTTTAATAATATGAAGGGTTGGTTTGATGACGAAGAGATAATGTTGATGTTGAATTGTGTCTGAACATATGTTTGGTAAGTCAACAAATGTTTAATAGTATCAACGGTTGGTTTGATGGTTAACAGATTATGTTTATGTTGAATTCTGTCTGAACATCTGCTTGGTAAGTCAACAGAGGTTTAATAGCATCAGGGGTTGGTTTGATGGTGAACAGATGAGTGCAAAGATAAAACAAATGTTCAGAATTTGATCATTGATAGTAGTTTTTCCAAGAATCTGCTGATGATGAAACAACTGTGTATGCTAACGACTGTTTGATTTACCACTGTTGACTAAATGACATAAATTTAAATAGTATTAATCTTTGTTGTCGCATCTTCATTTTAATTATTTCAGTTATTCCTAACAGTGGTTGGGCTAATAGCAGATGTTAGACTTACCGCTGTTGAGTTACACTGATCGAAAACAACTGTTTTTGAAACTTATGCTTGCCTAAAAACACATCCACTGCTAAATGGTACCGTCTGTTATCATAATTTCTGTTTTTCCTAATGACTGTTCATTTACTATAGTGCTGACTGCTGACTGTCATGCATTATGATAACAGAGGTTCTGACGTGGACAGATGTTAGCTAAAAATAAAACAACTGCTGAAAGTTATTATCTGTTGTCATAACTTCTGTTTATCTAACGACTGTTTGACTTACACTGTTTCCAACGACCAACAGAGGTTTCCAAACACATTTTGTTAGACATCTTTTATTAAGTTTGTAAATGTAAATAACAAATTCAATAAGGGGTGTATGTGTAAATATTTTTAATTTGTTGAAAATATGGGAAAACGAAAAGACAACTGTCATTATTTCTTTAGCATTATTACACATCAAACATCTATCATCTGACTTCTTTCAAAAAACTCTTCTTCCTAGTCATTTTCAAGGGTTTCAACTTTCTTATTCTCCGTCTTCTACACTTGAATCACTGGAGGTTTTGTTGTTTTTTCTTCAACAATTGGTATGTAAATTCATATTTGAATACTTTATATTGTTTAACCGATTTTAATTCAAAAAAAAATTCAAATCCTATCTTGCTACAAATACGATTTTAAGTTTATTGCTATACATTTAAGAAGGGTTTAGTTAGGTGTTTGAATCATTTGTTGATAACATATTAAAATAGTTATTATTTGCAGAAAATTTTTAACTCATACTCTGTTTCTATGATTAATTTCAGTAGATACTCTGTTAATACAAAAAGTTAATGTTCATCTCCGAAGCAAACTTTTTAATTTCAATGTTTTAACATCTTTACTGATTCAGGTTTTGTCACGTATACTACATTTGTCAAGTTTCTTGATAACCCAGAATCTTTGAAACTGGTATGACATGTTTTTATATACATAATTTATTTTTATTGAGATATATATTTAACAGTTGTTATAGTTTATATTTTCTTACACTACTTAAAAATTATATACAGGATGTACCTATAGCCTTTGCTAATCAAAAGTGGGGAGATTGTTGGCAAAAAAATAAGTTGTGAATCTATCATTAGTCTGGTAAAAAGTGGTTTGTGAGGGTCAGAATAGAAAAGTCAACGCCAATAATAACTGACGGTTGGGACAGTGTTGTTAAAGATCTCAATTTGCCGAGGGATACTTTGTTGGTTTTCAGAGTGTTAGGTGATTTTGGGCTTGAACTTTCATGTTTTGTTGATGGCATGTGTGGTGAATCTTATTTCACGTTTAATCGTTATGCAAGATTTGGTTTTACGGTATGACCATTGATCTTAACTTGAATCCTTTTGCATCTTAAATCTGTCAATGCTTATTCTCATAAGTCACATACTTCACGTATAGTATTCATTATTTTTAATTTTATGCAGGTAATCGAAGATTGCTTCATTAAACAATTTTACGAAAACAACCCACCAAGTGGTAAATTTCAAATCTTTTATAAGGGTTCCTATTGGAATGTTGAGGTGTCTAAGGTTGATACGAACTTTGTATTTGTTAGAGGATGGCCGGAAATGTGTAAAGATGTTGGAATACTGGAGGATGATTTGCTTGTGTTTAGCAGAATTGATGATGTTGTTTTTGACATAGTAGTTTATAGAGATGAGATTGAGATTTGCTTTTCGAAGAAACCTGAATCTGATGATGATAGTGTGCTTGAGATATCGAAGGCTGATTATGTTGAGAATGTATTCAAGGTACGTATGTATTTAGTATTAGCAGTAAAGGTTTTAATTATTTTAGCATTATACAAATTCTTTCATTAATGTTAACCAGGACATCTATGAGGATGAAGAAGTAGTGTCTGTAGGTGAAGGAAGAACCGTTACTCAGGTACTTACTAAATTATTAAAATTATTTATTTTTAATTTAACATATATAAGAATTTAATGTTTTTACAACTATTAGTAATGCTGTTTACTGATGTTACATTTATCCAATAATGTATTATTTAGATGAAGTTACGAACGAATGCCGAATGCACGTCGAAGAGACGCATGTCTTCACGATTGAATAAAACACAAGATGTAAGTTTACCGTGTTAAAGATTGTTATATTACTATGGTTATTAAAGTTACTCTATGACAATGACGGGTGGTCCTTGGGACAACCCTTAAGCATGTTAAGATATGAAATAATCCTCCATTTAACCGCGTAATTATCTTGAATTAGATAACTACGATGCTTATGTTTCAGGTGCGAATTAGGAGATAAGAGATGGATAAAAGGCAGCTTATGGATGCTTTGGTGGAAAACGGGTCGAGAGAAGAACACAAGACGAAACATAGGAGTCAAGGATGCTGAGTACCGTAAATTACGGTTCTACCGTAATTTACGGTAGACTTGATTTTTGCTGATTCCTGCACCGTAACACAGGCTTGATTCACCGTAACAATCTGATGGCCACCGTAAAATTACGGTGGAGCCGTAATTTACGGTGGTGCCTGAACGTGAAATGTGTAACTGCCACAATATACTCGTTTTTTGGTGTGTCTTTTGGTATTATCTCATCATTGACGGTTCTTGGAGACTTGGGAGGCGAATTTGGAGTATTTGCTTGCTTTGTGAACAATTCTAAACATTTGGTTTGTGTTTTTAATTCGTATGAACACTAGATTAATGTTGATGATGATTCACCGAGCCATGTCCGGCTAAACTCTTCGGTGATCATCCTAGGTGAATGTTTCTAAGACTTTTGTGTGTTAATTTCTGCATTTCTAGAATGATATTTTGCGTTGCTTGAATGTCATGGTGTATGTTTGATTGTTTGTAGTGCGTTAATCTATATCACAATTTCTAGTCTTGATCGTACGTTCTTGGTGCCGTTGGCAACCGAGATATCACGGGAAGGGTTAGGGTTGGTTATTGGTTAATAGGTCATCGGGAAACAACCTTGCATTATCTAATCCGAGTACTTTGTTCCCTTTTATCACTTCAATCACACATACACGAGTTATGTCTATGTAACTCTTTCTAGTGAAATTGCACACAATTGTTTAAAGAAACTGAAACCTAGGGTGATCATTGTTCTCTCCTAATTGTTTACAACCAACTTTGATTTGAATTAGTTCTTAATCTAGTTTTCCAAAACAACAATTCACAATCTTGAATTTTAATTTTATGCAATTTAGTTTAATTTTAGTATAAATACAAAGCTACACAATCAACACATTTTCCACATACTCCCTGAGTTCGATACCCTACTACCACTAACTACAGTTGTTTAGGGATTAAATTTGCGTGACCCACGACATCACGTCAAATTTTGGCGCCGTTGCCGGGGAGTAGTGCGCAACGTGTGTTAATTTCATAGTTTTGTTTGTTATTTTCGGGTTTACGCTGGTTGTGTTTAGTGTGCAGGTACTTGAGGTGTATGCATACTAGAGGCTCTCACAGGTCATCACCGCTATCGTTTGATCCGGAAATTGAAAGAACGTTACGACAAAACCGAGTTTTAGTGCGAGAAAACAAAATTATTGGTTCACCTACTTCACCCATTACACCGAGAAACATCATGGCTGATTCTCAGATTCCACTTACAACCAGTCAAACAACCTCATCCTTTATACCTACTTCCACCCAACCATCACCAAACACTACATTACCTAATACCACCGCTGGGTTTACACCAACCAATTCCACTCAACCAATCACCACTCAAAATGAGCCTACCATCACTTACGATCCATCCACCACAATCCCACCATTATCTCACTTCTTTCCCACTTCTTAACACACTAACATGGTTAATATTAACATTACCTCGTGACGAACCATGTGAAGGGTTTACCTTTGTGTCGCTTGGAAGTTGACCCTTACCTTTCTTTAGTTCCGCCACATCGGTTGCTAATTGCCCCATTTGAGTCGTTAGTGACTGGATGCTTTTATCGCGAACCTCATCTTTTTGCATCCGCACTTCATCAAGTTGATTCCGCTTTTGCATTTCCAATTGCATGCTTTTAAGCATCTCCATCACCTCATTTCCACCCGAAGATCCCCTTTGATCTTGACCCGTTTGGTATTGTTTTTGATACCCTTGGTTATTTCCGCCCCGGTACCCACCTTGGTTATTATAGGATGGCCGTGAACCAAAATTACCTTGGCTACCTTGAAAATTTGGGTTCGCTTGATTTGACGGGTTCCCATATCTAAAGTTCGGGTGATTCCTCAACCCGGGATGGTAGGTATTAGAATTCATGTTGTTGTAGTTCCTACCACCTCCTCCTTGGCCTTGACCTTGGACCGCATGAACTTCCTCGTATTGCCCTTCCAACATTCCTTGGCAATTTTCAGCCGCGTGACCTATTTCATTACACAAAGCACACACATCATAAATTTGATTAGTAGTTTGAACATTACCTTCATCTATGGCATGCACTTGTGGTCGGTTAGTTGTTGGTCGAGCTCTCCTCGAAGCTTGGGCTTTCCTTTTTGATGTAGTTGCCATACTCTCCAAAAACTCCCAATCTTCATTCTCATAATTCGTTCCAAATGTCCCTCCGGTGATAGACATTAAATCCCGTGCATCTTCGGCACTTAACCCCTCATGAAAAGCGTTCATTAACTCCCATAACTCAATCCCATGATGAGGGCAGTTTTTAATCATCATGTTAAAACGCTCAAACGCTTCATGGAACATCTCACCGTGTTGTTGTTGAAAACTTCTCAACCCCTTCCGCGCATCATTAGTCTTTTGGGCGGTGTAGAATTCATCCAAAAAGGTTTGTTGCATCTCCCCCCATGTATAAATTGATGCTGAAGGTAATGTATAGAACCATTTCTTAGCTTTCTCTTCCAACGAAAACTGAAATAAGACTAACTTGACTTCATCGGCCGAAAAACCTTGACTCCCAAAAGTGTTACAAATTGAGTCATAAGCCTCTAGATGGAAATACGGCTCCTCCGTTGCTAACCCTTTATACTTCGGTAAACTTTGCAACGAGTTTGTTCTTACTTCAAAAGTTCTCCCTTGGTTGTTGTGAGGGATAACCACCGGTGAAGGGTTTTGAGTAATGATTGGCCTGAAATGTGCCTCTATTCCCCTTGCTTGTTCTCTAAGATGTCTTCGTGGCACACCATACCTACCTCTCGGAATAATCGGCCCATTCGGTCTTGGTACTTGCCCTTGCGGTGCGATCGGTTGTTGAAACTGTTGTGGTCGCATCGGTGGGCGCTGAGGCGGTCTTTGAAATGGTTGTCATGGTGGCACATTTTACGACTATGCGCAGCAACCATATGAGCCGGGGTGGGCTTATAGTGGTTCAATGCAGGAGGTGATCGAGAGCCAACGCCCGCCGGCGGCCATCTTTGATACTTGGTCGGGTTCGGAGAGGTCGTTATTTGATCAAGGCACGCGGAATAGCGCTAGTATTGAGCGGGCGCTTAAACATAGCTTCGACCGCAATGAATTATGGCACCGGACCCACGCATATTCGCAGGAGGTGGAAATGAATAACCGATATCACGATGATCAGATGAGGCGGATGCATGCGGATTGGCATGCCGGAAGGCCGGTGGTTGAGGATCCACAACATGTGGATTATGCCTCATTGCCACCGTATGATGGCAGCGTTTCGTATCCGACTCCACAACTCCACCATTCTCAGTGGCTTGATCCAAGACGGCAAGAGGGACCACAACAACAAGAGGGAAGCAGTAGCGGCTCGTTCGGGTTTGGAGAATGGAGCGATGTGATGTCGTCCATTTTTGGGCCCCCAGGACCGCGTTATTATTGATCAGGTGGTATTCTCTCTCTTGTATAGTTTGTATATATTTGTTGGTTTATGTTGATTATGGTGGGAGGATGGGTGGTGATTGATCATATGATTGATTGTTGGGTTTGGTTGGTTGGTGGTGTTGTGTTTAAAATGAAAAAAACATAAAAAAAATTATAAAATGAAAAAATACAAAAAAAGAAATTTGGGGTTTGAGATGAGAAGCTTCTTGTGGATGTTGATTGAAGTAGTGATCAAAACCTCCCAGACCATACATTGGGGACAATGTATCCCAAGTGTGGTTGAGGGGGTGGTTGAGGACATCACGGGAATGGAAAGTGATGATGAACTTGCACCGGTTAAACCACAAGAAACAACTATTAAAAAACCGGGGTTGGGTGAAAGTGAAAAAAGTAAAAATGAGAAGAATGAAAAAATAGAGGGTGAACCGAGTCAAGTTCCATTCCCATCGGCTTTACTTGACCCGGGAAAGAAAAATGTTATTGTGTCAAGGGGTCCTCAAAAAGAGGAAATGTGGGATATGTTCAAACAAGTTAAAATAAATCTCCCACTTCTTGATGCAATAAAACAAGTTCCCGCTTATGCAAAATTTTTAAAAGAATTATGCACACAAAAGAGGCCCAGGTTTGGTGGTAGTGTACATAGTAGTTTCATGTTGTTTTGTTTTGTATTTTTGCACAATTGCCATAGCTTTTCGAAGTCCGTGTTCGAAACAAGTGTGGGGAAATTCGGGTCGCGAATTGCTCTTACATCGTGTTGAGGACAACACGGGATTTTTGAGGGGGTAGGGTGATTTTTCCAAGTTTTTGAAATACTTAAAAAACATAAAAAAAATCATAAAAAAAAAAATTTAAAACATCTAAAAAAAAAAAAAAAAAAAAAAATTGGTCACATAAACCTCAAGTTTTGCCGAAATGCACATGCCCAGTGTTCACCGTAAATTACGGTGGAGCCGTAATTTACGGTGGTTGTTAAAAATTTTTTGAGTTTTATGGTGAAAACCCTCTGTGTTACGGTGAAAATTGAGGCCTGCAGGTTACCGTAAATTACGGTATTGCCGTAATTTACGGTGGTGAAAAAAATGGTTGGAGTTTACGGTGGAAACAACCTGAATTACGGTGAATATTTGACATCCAGGTCTCACCGTAATTTACGGTGAGACCGTAAATTACGGTACGCGATGAAATGGTTTCCGTCGGTTCGGTTCCGTATGTATATAAAAAAAAAAAAAAAACAATAAAAAAAAACGAAAACAAACAGGCTTTCACGTGCATTAACCCCATCCACTCATTCATTCTTCACTTTCCACCAACTTCTTCTTCTCCAAGAACCCACATCCTCTTTCTTCTTCTTCCACCTTCTTTTCTTCATAAAACCTTCAATCCTTGCCCAAATCAAGTGAGATTTTGGTCTAAATCGACTAATTTTTCACAAGCTTCGTGATTGTGAGGAGGAATTCCAGAGAAAACGTGGTTTTGGGGTCGAAGTTTGAAACCCTAGGTTGAGATAATTTGGGGGTTTTTGGATTTTTAGTTTCACAAGCATCCTCTCATCTTGAAACAAGGTATGAACACTTATTTTACTATATTATGGAGATGCATTGTGAAAAACAAGGTGAGTTAGGTTATATGTTCTTGCTCACTTGTTTGTTGCTAGGATATGAGTATGAAATTGTTATTGAACATGGTTGATGGTTGTAGATGTAGGAAATATGGTTAAAGTAGTGAACTTTTGGGATGTTCTACATTGTAGAGACACCATGCCCAATTTTTGAAAATTCTTGATACATTTTGGGTTCACTAACATCTACAACCATGGCAACAAGCAAGTGTGGGGATGATTTGTGAAGAGAATGTTAATTTTTGTGTTATTTTGTTGTTTCTTCATGTGTGTAGGAATGGCAAAGACAAAGGAAAAGCCGGGTTCAAGTTCATCCTCGTCAAGAGGCAAAGGCAAGGAGAAGGAGCAGCCATCGAAGAAGAGGCAATATCTTGGTAGGGTTAGTGAAAGCGAAAGCGAGGAAGAAGAAGAGATGCAGTTAGACCCAAGAGATAAACCGGTGTGGAATTCGGGGTCATTGGATGACCAACCCGAAATTTGGCAGCCAACTTTGTATAACGATTGCATGAACAAGTTAAAGAATAAAGCGGCCGCATTCATCTGTGAAAGAGATGTTGATGAGCCTCAGTTGGGCCAGTTCGGGGTGTATGACAAGTTCCGTGCTTTGGGTTGGGAAGGAGCACTCAAGTGTTGGGATAAGGATAAGAGCAATTTGTTTTTGACTGAGATTCAGGAGTGGATGGCAACGCTTAAATGTCACAACTTCCACAGGCCATCACAAATGAAGTTGGTTGGGACGGTACATGGGGTACCAGTTGAAATGTCATTCGATACGTTGAAGAAGTTGGGAAAATATGATAGCCTTCCAAGTAGGGAGTACATGATTCCCACGCTTGATGATTTATTGCTCAAACCTGAGAAGCACGTGACATGGAACAGTATGTTGGCTGATTTGTTTTTGCCCGGTAGGTATGGTGGCGTGTTATACCGAAAAAATCTGAAGATAGAAGCCAAGCTCTTGCATACGATCTGTTTACTTAATGTCATCCCAAGGAGAGGGGATAAAGAACAGGTGAGGTTTCCAGAGATACCTGTTCTGTATTCATTGATGCATGGCTCCCCACGCTTTCCAATTCGCTACCTGATCATGCACCATTTGTGGATATGCCGGAACAAATACGGGAGAGACATTGTCCCGTACTGCCGCATCATAACGGGCTTAATGAAACAGCAGAAGGCACTCACATCTGAAGACCGCGGTTTAACGAAAAGGCACTTACCTTTTACTTTGGATAGGTTGGGAAACGTTTGGACATACACTTCGTCTAAACGTTATCACAAGCTGAAATCGGAGGGTCAACGGTGGAGGGCGTTGAAATTAGGTGCAAGGGAGTTGTTACCGGGAGAACCGGATGAACCTGAAAGCGATGAAGAGTTAATTCCGAGTGGGGATGATGATTACGCAGACGAGCCAACGGGTGGTGCAAATGTTGGTTTTGGGGCTTTTCATGGTGGTCATGGTGGCACATTTTACGACTATGCGCAGCAACCATATGAGCCGGGGTGGGCTTATAGTGGTTCAATGCAGGAGGTGATCGAGAGCCAACGCCCGCCGGCGGCCATCTTTGATACTTGGTCGGGTTCGGAGAGGTCGTTATTTGATCAAGGCACGCGGAATAGCGCTAGTATTGAGCGGGCGCTTAAACATAGCTTCGACCGCAATGAATTATGGCACCGGACCCACGCATATTCGCAGGAGGTGGAAATGAATAACCGATATCACGATGATCAGATGAGGCGGATGCATGCGGATTGGCATGCCGGAAGGCCGGTGGTTGAGGATCCACAACATGTGGATTATGCCTCATTGCCACCGTATGATGGCAGCGTTTCGTATCCGACTCCACAACTCCACCATTCTCAGTGGCTTGATCCAAGACGGCAAGAGGGACCACAACAACAAGAGGGAAGCAGTAGCGGCTCGTTCGGGTTTGGAGAATGGAGCGATGTGATGTCGTCCATTTTTGGGCCCCCAGGACCGCGTTATTATTGATGAGGTGGTATTCTCTCTCTTGTATAGTTTGTATATATTTGTTGGTTTATGTTGATTATGGTGGGAGGATGGGTGGTGATTGATCATATGATTGATTGTTGGGTTTGGTTGGTTGGTGGTGTTGTGTTTAAAATGAAAAAAACATAAAAAAAATTATAAAATGAAAAAATACAAAAAAAGAAATTTGGGGTTTGAGATGAGAAGCTTCTTGTGGATGTTGATTGAAGTAGTGATCAAAACCTCCCAGACCATACATTGGGGACAATGTATCCCAAGTGTGGGGATGGGGGGAATTTTTTGAAGATTTTTGAAAAAATTTTAAGCCGAGCAAAACAATGTGAAATCTTGTCGCCCCAATTTATCCCCAAGTCAATACACCGGCAACCCTTATTACCCTTTTCATTCTTGGTGAGAGTTGTAGCCACACGTGTATATAAATAACCTTTGATGAGAGTGGCTACGGGTGGGGGTGTGTTAGAACTTGTGCTTGAATGCGATTTGAATCCGTTGTTAGACATGAATGTAGAAAGGATAAGGGCATTAGGTAGCCTCGTCGGTTGTGTGAGTGAGTGTGGGATTTGGGGGGTTGGACCTCATAAGTTATATATATGAGCATGGTAGTGAGAGGGGCGGGGGTTTGGTCATTTAGTTGCCCAATTTTGTGCCTAAAGCCTATCATTTGTTTCCCCTAGCTACTTACTTGAAAATGTACCCAAATTTGACCCGGTCTTATAAGCATTAGTGATATAATTAGTAGTTTATGAGTTTGAAATAGTCATGGTTAGTGTATTATCGTTTTGTGTCTTGAAAAAAAAAATGAAAAGAAAGAAAAAAAAAAAAAAAAAAAAAGAAGAAGGTTTCATTGTCTTGTATATAGTAGTATGCATTGTTAGTTGTTTTTGGTAGTTGTAATAAAAAGACCGGGTCGAATTTTCGCTACTCATATATATTCCATTTCCTACCCATACACCTAGCCACGTTACAACCTTTAAGCCCCTTTGATTTGCATTCATGTTTGACCCATTATAGGAGGATAGTTGATTCAGGTACAAGCTTATGATTGCGCAACCACCCGTTTGCCTAGTGTGTGTCTAGCTTATCTTTGCTAGTTTCCACTTTTAGCCGAGAGGAGAGAAATTGTGAGGGGTGCATTGCTTGGGCATTAACAAAGGGGTTGATTAAGAAAGTGCATGATTTGTTTGATTTGATTTGATCACTTGTTTCGAAGCTATGTTGATGAGTTGCTTGGGACAAGCAACGGTTAAGTGTGGGGATGT
Organism: Helianthus annuus; assembly: GCF_002127325.2. Taxonomy (NCBI): domain Eukaryota; kingdom Viridiplantae; phylum Streptophyta; class Magnoliopsida; order Asterales; family Asteraceae; genus Helianthus; species Helianthus annuus. The sequence continues at coordinate 37,754,433 of NC_035444.2, read as the reverse complement.
GACGGGTGGTCCTTGGGACAACCCTTAAGCATGTTAAGATATGAAATAATCCTCCATTTAACCGCGTAATTATCTTGAATTAGATAACTACGATGCTTATGTTTCAGGTGCGAATTAGGAGATAAGAGATGGATAAAAGGCAGCTTATGGATGCTTTGGTGGAAAACGGGTCGAGAGAAGAACACAAGACGAAACATAGGAGTCAAGGATGCTGAGTACCGTAAATTACGGTTCTACCGTAATTTACGGTAGACTTGATTTTTGCTGATTCCTGCACCGTAACACAGGCTTGATTCACCGTAACAATCTGATGGCCACCGTAAATTACGGTGGAGCCGTAATTTACGGTGGTGCCTGAACGTGAAATGTGTAACTGCCACAATATACTCGTTTTTTGGTGTGTCTTTTGGTATTATCTCATCATTGACGGTTCTTGGAGACTTGGGAGGCGAATTTGGAGTATTTGCTTGCTTTGTGAACAATTCTAAACATTTGGTTTGTGTTTTTAATTCGTATGAACACTAGATTAATGTTGATGATGATTCACCGAGCCATGTCCGGCTAAACTCTTCGGTGATCATCCTAGGTGAATGTTTCTAAGACTTTTGTGTGTTAATTTCTGCATTTCTAGAATGATATTTTGCGTTGCTTGAATGTCATGGTGTATGTTTGATTGTTTGTAGTGCGTTAATCTATATCACAATTTCTAGTCTTGATCGTACGTTCTTGGTGCCGTTGGCAACCGAGATATCACGGGAAGGGTTAGGGTTGGTTATTGGTTAATAGGTCATCGGGAAACAACCTTGCATTATCTAATCCGAGTACTTTGTTCCCTTTTATCACTTCAATCACACATACACGAGTTATGTCTATGTAACTCTTTCTAGTGAAATTGCACACAATTGTTTAAAGAAACTGAAACCTAGGGTGATCATTGTTCTCTCCTAATTGTTTACAACCAACTTTGATTTGAATTAGTTCTTAATCTAGTTTTCCAAAACAACAATTCACAATCTTGAATTTTAATTTTATGCAATTTAGTTTAATTTTAGTATAAATACAAAGCTACACAATCAACACATTTTCCACATACTCCCTGAGTTCGATACCCTACTACCACTAACTACAGTTGTTTAGGGATTAAATTTGCGTGACCCACGACATCACGTCAAATTTTGGCGCCGTTGCCGGGGAGTAGTGCGCAACGTGTGTTAATTTCATAGTTTTGTTTGTTATTTTCGGGTTTACGCTGGTTGTGTTTAGTGTGCAGGTACTTGAGGTGTATGCATACTAGAGGCTCTCACAGGTCATCACCGCTATCGTTTGATCCGGAAATTGAAAGAACGTTACGACAAAACCGAGTTTTAGTGCGAGAAAACAAAATTATTGGTTCACCTACTTCACCCATTACACCGAGAAACATCATGGCTGATTCTCAGATTCCACTTACAACCAGTCAAACAACCTCATCCTTTATACCTACTTCCACCCAACCATCACCAAACACTACATTACCTAATACCACCGCTGGGTTTACACCAACCAATTCCACTCAACCAATCACCACTCAAAATGAGCCTACCATCACTTACGATCCATCCACCACAATCCCACCATTATCTCACTTCTTTCCCCCAACTACGGGTCAATCATCATCTACCTTCACAATTGCACCCAATTCAACTATTGTGCATACTACCCCATCCTTTAGACCACAACAATCGGGTTTTCAGTATTCAAACATTCCATTTGGGCAAACTTCAGGAATGCAAGGGGGTGATTATGATGAGGGATTTGAAGACTTTGAGGGGTATGAAGATGATGGGTACGGTTATGGAGATTATGGTGATCAAGGGGATTTTGGGTATGTTCAAAGTCAATCTCAAGGGATGGCGAGTGTTGGTGGAATGCAACATCAACAACTTATACCACAACACATTCGGCCAAGACCACAAGGGCCACCAATGCCACAACCGATTCCATTGCAACAGGTCCGGCCACAACATGTACACCAACAACCATGAACCAAGTTTGTGAAGATCATTCAAGCGACATGAGCGGCTAGTCCTTTTAGTGGTTTCCTTCGGATGGAGGGTTTTGTAAGTGGATAATTTTATGTGTTTGGTGACAATCGTTTGACTCAGTGATCTAAGCATTCGATACTTTTCACTTGTGATTTAGTTGATTAATTGTAATCGGTTGCATTTGCTTAACCTTAGTCTTTGATCATTCAGTTCCCGAGAGTTCTAGTAATTGGGATATATTTGCTATGGGATTAGGGTTGGTAATTGTGATTGGTAACCACTAGATAACCTCCCGTTATGTATTGACCGGAGTACTTAGTCTTTGGTTATCACAATTAGTTGATTAGGTTAGTCCACTTATGTCTATGTAAGTGTTCGATTAAACACATGATTGAAGTTAACTGCAAAACCTGAATTCTGGAGGAACCATTGTTCTTTCTATTGATTTGAATCTCACTTTTAGTTCGTAATTTTTAGATAATCAATCAAATCCAACAATTGAGTTTTACTTTTTAATAGTAGTTAATTAAAACTAAACTGAGCATTATACACTTTCCACAATCCTCCTCTGGTTCGATATCCGACTTACCCTATCTACTGGTTTAGTTGATTTTTGCATGTCCTTAACGACAGACATCAGACAACAGGTTAAGAACAAAGGTAAAGTTACTTCTGAGAGAAAGGAGACGGTCAAGAATATGACTAAGGGAAATGTTGCCTTACCTGTCGACACAGGTGATCATATTGGATGTTCTTCATCTGCTCACAAAGTTAAGGTATCTATACTCGCCACTTAATCAGTATATCTTATATAAACTGTTTTTTTTTGTTCATATATTCAACATTCCTTTAATTCACATGTATATGTTTACTTTTTCATCAAGGGGAAAAGAGCCGCCAACGTTCAGAAAAAACTTATCTGTAGAAATAAGATTATAAAGACTGCAAAAAGACATTCTGGACATCTTCTCGATCCTGAGTTCTTTCATTTTGATCGCAAAGGAGACTATAGGCTGGTATACCGTTTTTTATAACAAACTAATGATTTATGTTTATTTGTCTGACTATTATTTTTTTCCACACAATACATGTAGCGTCTTCCTGTTGAAGTTGCCAGACGAGCAGGTCTTTCTGTTGATCTTCATCCTTTGAAAGTTCAAAACATGGTTGGAGTTGTGGAGGTTTATGATGTTAAGTCGGAGTTAAATGATTTGAAGCCACATTATGCGTTGGACGGTTGGCGAAAGTTTATGACTGAGAATAAGTTGAGGTTTGGTGATATGTTGCACTTCACTTATGTGTCTTCGGAACAGAAGATCATATTAAATCAAGTTACCTCAGTTTAACAACGACATTTAAGTATGTTCTCATATCATATATTATAATTATGAATTTTTTGAAGGGGAGATTGTATGTTTTTTTTTTTAAATTATTAACTTGATGTTTTGCTGCTATGTATAGCTAACATGATAAAACACTGTTATTAGCACTTTATGTTTTATATATAGATGATATCATGCTTCTTTTTGCTAATAGTAACTGCAATTAGTAGAAACTTAGTTTATTAATCGCAAATGCGATATTCTTCTGCATTTATGGGTTTATGAATTCAGAATAATGGATGGATGTATATGACTGTATTTGGCATGATGATGTTGTGTTTCATGTTGTTAAAACCAGGGTTTGAACATCTGTTTGACTTTTGGTCAATAGTTAATGGAAACCCATGTTAGGTTCAACAGTGTTTTGAAGAGGAAAACAGTGTGAGAAGACAGTAGATCTGATTAAGTTAAACATCTGTTCAGACTTAAACAGATGTTTGGCGTTAAACAGATGTTTGGCCTTTCACAGATGTTTGGCCTTTTATATCGGAGGTTTGGACTTAAACAGATGTTCGTGCTTAAAAAGATGTTTGGTCATAAACAGATGTTTCACCTTAAATAGATGTTTGGCCTTCTATATCAGATATTTGGACTTAAACAGATGTTTGGCCATAAACAGATCTGTAGCGTTAAAGCAAACATCTGTTTAAGGTCAACATCTGTTTGACTATTGGTCAACATCTGATTGACTTTTGGTCAACATCTGTTTTAATTTTGGTTAACATCTCATTTAGTATTCAACAGAACTTTGAATAAGTCAATATATGTTTAATTTGTTGTTTCGTTTTCTTGAATTCTATGTAATTTTGTAAAGTAGTACAAAAACAAACATTTTTACAAAATCCCAAATCATCCTATCATTAAAGTAATTTTGTAAAGTAGTTTGCTATCAACATAATGGAATTGCTGTTGAATAAACCTATTGACCATTAGTGTATATCAATTTTATAAGTCTGCACTAATTATTTTTTTACTCTCTGTCAATATGAGCTATGCATGATTTTCTAAGAAACGACCCGTGTTTGCACACGGGTCTTACCGCTAGTACTATATAATAAAAGAAACCAATAAGAGGACATATGTCATTCATTGAAGCCATCTATTTTTAGTCTTCTCATCTCTATCTCCACTTAAGTATAATTAATATTAATCAAAGATAATTCTAAAATAAAATCAAATTTAAATTTAAACAATTCGTATAGAAAATAATATAGTCTTTTGAAATATTTATTAGATTTCAAATTTATTTATCTTGAAATTAACAAAAACGGTATACTAAATATAAATTAATATAATGTAAATAGTTAAATGTCATTTTAGTCCCTTTGGTTTGGGCCATTTTATCAGTTTAATCCAAAAGTTTTATAATACACAAGGTTTATAAAAAATATATATCAAGATATAACTTTTTATTGATTGGTATATAAAATTACACGTGCTCAACCCACACAATACATGAGTTTCTTAAAAATGTAACTTTTCATTAATTAGTATATAAAATCAAATTTACTCAACACATAAATACACGGGGTTCGTAAAGATATAACTTTTTTATTATTTAACACATAAAATTACATTTATTCAACACATGTAATAAACGAGGTTTTTAAAGATATATTGTTTTATTATTTGGTATATAAAATTACATTTATTCAACCCGTGTAATAAACGAGGTTTTTAAAGATATTTTTTAATATTTGATATATAAAATTAGATTTATTCAACCCGTGTATTACACGGGGTTCTAACCTAGTAAGTTTTATATCACGAAATTGATTAGCATGTATAAAAAATTAACTATACTTGATGAAAATAACTACGGTTTTTATAACAATAATAATAATTACTGTTTTAACAACAGCAGCAGCAACATCAACAATAATAATTTGGTTTTCATAATTATACAAAATTTACAACTCTATTTTATCATCAGGAAAAAAAGTACAAACAAGTAAGCAAAACAGATTCAAGCTTTTAACCGGGACGCACATAAAAATTGGTGCTCATGCATATTCAGGGGTATCCATGGTGTAATCCTTATATTGAGGCATTGGGTTTTTCTTGTTTTGTTCTTGTCAATGTTTTGTTCTTGTCAATGTTTTGTTTCCAATTTTGTACTATTTTTTATAGTTATTTTCTCTCTCGCTTTCTTTGAATGAATTTCATCATCACCGTTAAAAAATAACAAAAGCAAGGAAAACAGATTATGTTTTCGGAATCTTAGAGGTTGTTTGTCAACTTCTGAATGGTTAAGTGCTGAACCAGTAAGAGGTCTAAACAATTAATTGCTTAACCAGATACCGTTCAGAGACAAATGTCTGACCAATTCAGATTAGAGGTCTTAACCATTCAAACTCAGTATAATGCTTAACTATACAGAGACTAATGTCTGAACCATTTAGACATCTGCTTATGAAACAAACAGTCAGAACCATTAAGTGTTAAATCAGTAAAAAGTTTGAACCAATAAAAGTCTATTATGAGCTAAACAAAATGTCCCAAAACCAAGCCCATCTTGAAAACTTGGCCCATAATAAAAAGAACCCAAAAGAGCCCAAAATAAGGCCCATCGTGTAAAATACGCGTTTTAAGGTCGGCGAAACATCACCCTATAAATACTACCTTACCCCATATCAAACCGCATTACGCAAACATTCAATCTCAAGATCTCATCTTCAACCTCTCGCCGTTCGAAACCCTAACCCTAGTTTTTAAAATCTTCACGGCGCAAGAGATCTTGTCTATCCCGCTCAATAGATCCTCACTTGCTCTATTATTCTCACTATTTTTCAATCTCTAATATTCGTTTTCGAGACATTTTTTTGAATCGTATTATTTCTTTTTGTTTCCGTACGGTCTAAAAGAATTAATCGAAGATGTCTCGGTGCTTTCCGTACCCTCCTCCTGGTTATTATAGGAACGGAGCTACTGCACACGACGCCTTGATCGAATCGATTAAGGTTTGTTCAGAAAGCGCTTTTGAGATCTCTTGTTGTTCTATCATGTTTATGTCAAATTAGGTTGTGTATGTCACGTGTTCGCGGTTATGAATGTGTTTATCGACGATTGATTGGATTATTATTGATTCGTTTTTGAGCGAATTAGGGCTAGGGTTTGATTTTTACGGATCGTTTGTTGATTTTGGTCGAGGTTTTGTTATTAGAGAATTAAGTCGGTGTTTAGGCCAGAGTTATGTTTAAGATTGAATTCGGTGTTTTAGAGACTTATTTTTGGTTATTAGTTTTAGGCTTAATCAATATATAAGCGCTGAGATAGGTATAATGTGTTTTTGGGGCAAGAGATAAGGATTTTTAGGCAGTTAATTGTAATGATGTGTAGATTTGAGTACTATTTTTGAGAAATGTTGTGTGTGTAGAAAAATACCTTTGTTTTAAGGGTATGTTTTATGGTTGCATACAATAAGTTTTGATGGTAGAACACAAGGTATTGAATGTTAAGTGTAGGTGAGTAAGCTTACAAGGATGAATGTTAGAATAAGTAAGACGTTTGAAAGTCGGGTTATCATGGTTTTAAACTTTTAGAATTGTTGAAATTCTGTTAAAAATTGTTGAAATCACACTGTATAAGAAAATGGTGTTGAGAAATTAGTGTAAGAAAGCGTTCATGACCACCTTATATCGATAATCGTATAAAGCTTTTCTAATGGACATCAATTGTTTTACCATGTCAATATTTTCAAACCAATGTTTGTTTTACATTAAATCATACTGTTTGTGTTACAGTATTTTATTGTTGTTTTTCTGTTTAATTAATGATATTTATAAACTTTTTCCAATTATATCAAATGTTTACTTTGCTCTATTTATTAATTTATCTGCATTAGAATTCATGTTGTAAATTTAATATGTAATTTATGTTACAAGTGTTGTTGCTTGTTAGGAGCTATTTGTTTGCTTATTGCTGTAATATTGTGAATTTGATGTATCTGAACCTGAAATGCGAAATTATGGTCATGTTGTTAAGTCCCATGTATGTTATTGTTGGATCTAAATATACTGCTCTGGTGCTTTAATTAAAGCTCCAGAAGAAAACCGATAAGACGAAATCTGAAAGAAAGAAAGAGAAGAAGGACAAGAAAGAAAAGAAAGATAAAAGACGAAATGAAAAAAGAAACAATGAAGTTTCTCATAAGGTGTGGCAGAATTCAGCTAATTGTACAGACCCTCAAATCAAGGAGACAAAGGCAAGCACTGAAGTGCTTGATAAGAGTGACTTGACCCAAGAGCACGGTCAACCCATCAGCTCACACCAACCAAGCTACTCATCCGATAGCACACAAAACAGTAACAAAAGAAAAAGAGACGAATACAGTTTATTACCTGATAGCTCTGCTGGCAATGGTTAGTTGCATTTGCTTTTTGACTTTGATCTTGAACAAGTTTATTGTCTATTCAGGATGCTAATCTTACAAGATTCTTTTGGTTTTAAACAGGATCGTTCAAGATTCGGTTTCTGAAGAAGCAGAAAGGATCTGATTCTAGCGGTTATGTTGCAGATGGAAGATCAAACACTTATACGTCGGTGGCATCTTTCAACTCAGACAGAAGTATGGTTTCAAGCATTGGGAATACTAGTGTTCCTACAACAACTGGGAAAGAAAACAGAACTCAAACTCAAACGAAGTTACACTCAACTTTTAAGGGAACAAAGATTAGTGATTCAAATAGGCCGCATTTTAGTAAAGTACAGTGTGTCCCAGCTTTAGCAAAACCAGCCTTTCAATCTACCGAACCACAACAGCAAGTTATTTCTCGAACTCATATTGAACGTGAGATACCAAGTTATCGTGGCGTTTCCAATCTTGTTATAAACAAGACAAGCACATCAGCTACAGGAAGACTGTCTGTTAATGAAATCCCAGTGCCTGTTATTACCAAGCAAAAGGAAGACTTGCAGAAGGTAGGTCCCACACGATCGGAGAAAAAGATGTTGAAGAAGCATGCGAAGTATGAAAAGCTAATAGGAAGTTGGTTACCGCCGGTTTACCAAGCTGAGCTACCTGATGATGATTGGCTGTCTAGCAGTAAACCCTCAAGATCTTCGGTCTTGAAGGTTGATGCTGAAACATGTTGGGAATCGGTAGCATCTTGGCAGCCGTGTGCGCGCTTTTTAGCTGAGGTGGATATACATGCGTTGCCTTACACAATTCCTTTCTGATATACTTAAGATGTTGTATAGTTGCATCGGTTGAGAGCCGAAATTGAGTAGAAATTTTTTTTGTAGTTAGGGGAAGATATACCAAATGGGGGTGTCTTCGATAATACCAAATGGGATCAATGTTTAAGTGTTGGTTTTAATTTTTGAACCATTCAATCGTTATACATTGCTATTTGGATTTAATCATTATGTTTGTTTTAAAACATGTGGTTCATGGTTTGATGACCAAGTTGGAAATTAAAAACCAACTTTGGTGTACCATTAACATCATATAAAAGGTAGTTTAGTTAGTATTTTGTAAAAGAAGCTGAATGTATAGTAATGAAACATTGTTCATTGAATAAGAGTTTGTATTGAAATATATTATAACAAAAACAAAGAAATAACTTTACCAAATTCTTAGTTTTGAATAATTATTTTACCAATCATACAAGCCCCTAAAAACACAGATGACCAACCCCATCCGAGGTCACAATCAGTAACAGCCAAAGACCTGTAACACTAGCCCATGCCAATCTAATATTCGGTAGTAACCGAGTTATGCGTATAATTTGTAGTCAGCAGCAACAAACTCTGGGTCAACCGCTCCAAAAGTCGGGATGACAATGAGACAGGTATAGGTAATCATTGTCCCATACTCATTTTTAATTAAAACCGTGTCCCACGTCTAGGATAGGTCGATTGATTATCCTTCGAGTATTTTATTGTGCCCACTGGTCCATTAAAATTATTCATTTGGGTTCTCAACTACATTTAGACCACCCGTAGTGGCCCAATTTGGGCGTTTTCTCTGAAATCCACGCCCCAAAACACCGCCGCCACCGCCCCCTTGGGCGTTGTTTTCAGAAAATGAGGGGAAGGCGTTGTGTAAATGTAAAGAACGCCGGTGCAATGTTTCTCCATTATTGTTTGACCAATCAGAAGCTTCCAAGTATTATTTTTTGTTTTATTTTTTTTTTAAAGATAATAATTGGGTAATCATTGATGGGGCATTATTGGACATTATCCCACTACACCCATATATGAAAAACGCCTCATAAGGGTTCGACCATATTTTCAAGGGGCGTGATCGAGTTTTCTGCTTATAAAATGCACTAATTTTTTTCAAGGGGTGCGGTCCGCCCCTGGGAACCACCCACCCTATCCAGCATCAAAGACACTGAAAGTTCGCAGCTGTGACGCCTGGAATCTTTGGTCTCTTCATTACCCACCATAGAGTTGTCTCTTTGATGTCTTATTGTCTTCCATGACCTACGACTACATCCCTATTCGCAAGGGCATCCATAGACGGTTAGATGCTCTCCACACGAAACAGTTAACTTTCGGCACGGCAATGGAGTTCCACTTGAAAGCTTTCACAGCACGGTCTAAACCACCAGCCATTTCTATTCTAACAGTCTTCACCGAAAAATCTGTTAAATCACCCCCGGAACTCCACATCCAATGGTCTGGTTTATCTAAGACCACTTGCCTACACAGCAAATCTTTAACATCATTCATTTCGATAATCTCTTGAGACGTAGTCGGTACTTTGTTCCAACCCCAAAGAACAGAATCTCCTGTACTACGGTAACATTCTGCCACCACCGCCTTTTTATCTCTAACAAGAGTATAAATAAGTAGGAATCAAACCGAGAACCGCTTTTACAAGTATAACTCTACCCGCAAATGAGAGATTGCTCGCTTTCCACGAAGACAACTTTGTGTTGAATTTGTATATCACCACCTTCCAAAACCCGGCCCGGTTCATATTAGCGACAACTAGCAATCCCGATGGGGAGCTCTCCTCTATGGGAATTAAGATGGGCCGCCATAGACACCACACTCCCCATTCCCAACACCTTTTTTAGCCTATTAGCCAACACGTTGGATATCACCTTACCGACTACCCCAGTTAGTGAAATCCGATAATGGGTCAAGGACCTTTGGAATCATAGCCACAAAAGATTGTTATCCTTAATCAAAAACATTGCAAGAAGCAGGATCAACAGCAACCAAAGACCGGTAACAATTACTCTTAAGTCTTAACAGAAAAGGATATGCTATATGCATCATGGACATCCAACACCAAAATTTAATTCTGGTTTAGTAACAATCAATGTATACAGAAAAAGGTCAAACATATTATTTGACAGTGAGTTGATGTTTTTATCCCTTTTGCCTTTGATACTTTTGGCTCCCTAGCGCCAGAAGCCATCAACTTCTTGATGAGGGTTCAACGGGTTATCCACAGCAATTGTTCGACCCCAAGCGGGCAGGGGTTTGTGTTCGGGAGGTTGGGGTTTGCAATTCAGAAAGGGTTGGCGGCGCAGCTTGTTGCCCGTCTACCTTCTGTTTTGATGTAACTTAACAAGTTTTCTGGTTATATCAATATGTGAACGAAACTGAATGGTAATTTTTATTTTTAGATAAAAAAAATTCCTTAAATAAAAAAAAGTTGATGTTTAGTTTCTCAACTATAAATATTTATATGATGACAATTTTTTTATAAAAGAATTGACTTTTATGTTAAATATTTATGACGGTATGTAAATATTCAAAATATGATAATAAGGCCATCCGTAGTCATAAAGCCCATTGTGGGGCGTTATGCGACACGTGTCGTGCCACGTCACACAGGGGCTTTATGGGGCGTTATATCACTAGAGCCCGTAGTCATAAAGCCCCTACCCATCATTACCTAATTATTAATTTTCGTTTTTATTAATTAATTATAAAAACCCATGTTTTTTTGTGATTGGTCCAATTTTGAAAAGCTTCTCCAAAACGCCGCGATAATAATGGCGCCTCCCCCAAATTTCTGAAACATGGCGCCCCTCGTTTCAGTGTTCCGGCGCTATGCCGGCGCTATGGGGGGGGGGGGGGGTTATACCGCCCCACTACGTATGCTCTAATGTTAAATACAACTTTAACTACCAAAATAGAAAAAAGAGAAATGTTTTTTGTTGACAAAACAATCATGAAAAAATTCGGACCGAACGCCTGTTATCATCGCCTCCGCACCCTACACCTCAAAGACAACAATAGTGGCGACGATAGGTAAGTGATGATCTATGTGGGATTTCAGTTTCTTTCACTGAATTCCTTAATAATTTTAAGAGTTAAATGCCATTTTAGTCCCTGTGGTTTAGGCCATTTTGCCAGTTTAGTCCAAATGTTTCATTTTTAACATCTGGATCCAAAAAGGTTTCATCGTTGCCTTTTTGGTCCAACTGACTTAACTCCATCCATATCTGTTAAGTCTGCCAAGAGCATTTTTGTCATTTCATTTAAAAGAAAAGGCAATAAAGAAAAAAGGGTTAATAAAAAGAAAAATGAAATGACAAAAATGCCCTTGGCAAACTTAACAGATATGGATGGAGTTAAGTCAGTTGGACCAAAATGACAACGATGAAACTTTTATAGGTCCAGATGTTAAAAATAAAACCTTTGGACTAAACTGGTAAAATAGCCCAAACCACAGGGACTAAAATGACAATTAACTCTAATTTTGAAAAATATTGAATCCTAATGCAAAATATGAAGAAATATCATTTTGTTTTTTTAATTTCTTAGCCAAACATGTCTTATTTGGGAGTTGGGACTCAGATTTTAATTCTAACAAATTCTACATATCAAACAAAATAAAATTGAAATTGAAATTCTGTTCAAATTCTATGAAACCAAATATATGTATAGTTGAAAGTTGAATCACATATTTTGTTGTCCAAATTAAGTGGGCTTTTCTTTAAAGCCCAAACTTCTTAAGGCCCAATCTCATATAAGATTAAAATCTGGTCCTTTCGTTTCAGGTACAACCACCGAGTTGGAACAAAATCCACAGACAACTTTGTTTTTTTGATCTAAAAACGCGTTGAAGAATATTTTAGATGATTGTGACATTGCAATTTGCAAATATTGAACTTGTAAAATTGTCTTTGGAATACTGCAATTTGCAAGTATTTAACCAGCAATATCCTCTTTTCCAGTTTTTGTCCCATCTCTTTTTTTTTTTAAACAAACAAGGCCCGGACATACGAGATTAATCTGACAAATGTATCACTATTCCGCCCGAAAAACAGAATGTTATAACCCCTCATCTCTATTTATTAATACTATGCTAATGTTAGAGAGATGTTAATTTCAGAATGAATAAAAAGTTAGAGAACACATGAATCACATAATACATTTGTATTTATTGCTTTTAAACGTGATATACAAAACAGTTAGGCAAGTACGTAACCACTCATGTTTCTATCTAATTATCTTATATTCACTATGTACATGTATATTATACGGTTCTCTCAGACAAAATCTGTAGTAATGTTTATGTATGGTTCTCTCATCTAAACCTGTAGTAAAAGGAGTTATCCGCCTTTTACTCTCACATTCTCATGTATGTACACACATTTTATTAGGCTGGGTGGTGTGGTCTCACGCCCCTTGTCACCTCACCCATTTTGGCGCTCCATGGCTCCCCTACACCACCCTGTCTCCGCCAACGGGTGCGCTATCATTGGCCCCAGCCAAAGCCATAGCGGGAGTGAAGAGGAAAAAGGAGATGTGGCCCACTGCTTGAACCAATCAGAATTGAGTTTATTTATTTATTTTAGTATAGTTAAATGGGCTTTATAGGAGGCGTTATTCAACACCGTGCAAGTTAACGATAAAGCCCCCGTTTATGTGCGCCAACGTGGCGCTTACATGGCGTGATAAAGCCCTATGGGCTTGAGACTACACCACCCAGCCTTAACGGTGGCGATATATATTATATACTTTATAAAAAATATTCCATCCTAGTGGCATTTTTGGGGTAGGATAAGGCTTAGAGACCATTAGGTCCTGAGTTCGATTACCACAAGGGGGGAGGGGGTTCCCAGATTTATTGGTTTTCCTCTTGAATTGGTGTATAACAAATATAGCCTGGTGGAGATGGATAAAGCCCCTAGGGGCTTGAGATAAGGCCCCGTTCATGTGTCGCCTACGTGACGCTTACGTGGCGTGATAAAGCCCTTAGGGGCTTGAGACTACACCAGCCAGCCTTAACGCTGGCGATATATATTATATATATAATCTATAAAAATATTCAATCCTAGTGGCATCTTGGGGGTGAGATAAGGCTAAGAGACCATTAGATTCTGAGTTCGATTCTCACAAGGGAGTTTTTCCCAGATTTATCAGATTTATCAGTTTCCTCTTGCAATTATAGCCTACTAGGTATAGATATAATCTGGTGATTCCGCTAATAATACAATCATACTTCGGTAATCCAAAATTTGCCATAAAAAAAAAGGCCAGACATTGAAAACCACCAAGATTCTCCGATACAAAGAAAACTTACTAAGAGAAAATTAAAATTACACCAATAGTCTGAAAACATAATAAGTTGCATGAAATAAGGGGATACGGTGTGGTAGCGGTTTCAAGGCGGCAAAGCCTTTTGCCGCGCGGCAAACACCGCCGCCGACCAAGTTTGGTCGCGGCAAAACATTAAAGGCGGTGAGCCATTACCGAAGCGAGAAAGAAGAGAGTGTGTGTGGGGGAGTGGGGTCCATGCCATTTTTAACCAATCAAACCTTTTTTCTTTTTTTTTTATAAAAAGTTTACCACTTTACCAAGTGTCTAACCATTGCCAACACTTTACAGCAAAGTTTAAACTTTTTCTCCTCTCTGACGTGGCACTCTCTGATTGGTCCATTTTAAAGTTTACCACTTTCACATGTTTAACCACTCCCTACACCCTAATAATAAGAGAGAATGATACATTTATGATTATAACCAGAAAGGAACATTTCTGGTGCACTGCCAAAAAAAACTCAGGCAGAGAACACAGATTACATACATGAAAATACAAATTAAATACTTTTTTAGAAGATGAAAAAAAAGCATCAAATAACAGCTTTTTTTCTTCTTCTTTTACATACTACAGTAGCATGCATAAAGTAGCAGATTATAAAACAATACGCACACTACACCATCAACATCAACTTATTAGAGCCGGAGAAGTCGCCGGAGACTATCAGTAGCTCCGACGTCAACGCCGGAAGCCTCCGCCTTGCAACTGACCTTTGCCCGGAGAAAAAAAGTCGGCAACGGCAAGCTGCTAGGCGGTGGAGAAGGAGTAAACACAGAAGAACCTGAAAACTCATCAACAATATCGTCACAATTGTTCACCGATGACGATAAAACCCTAGGCATCACATCTTCCTTCAGATCTGGTCCGATCTCATCATTATTCAATGATTCCGTCGTTTTTTCCGGCGATGGCGCTTCCTTTTCCTCCGCAGTAACCGTCGGAACCACCGGCGGAGCCAGATCTACAACCTCTCTCTTCGAATCCTTCTTCTGATTCTTCGATTTTTTCGGCGTTAGAGATTGATCTCGCACTCGGTTTTTAACGTTTTTGTTAACAACTTTGTTGATTCGAGGAGGCGATAACCGAATATTATTGTTGTTATTATAATTAGAAGCGCTATTACAACGAGAGAAGTTCGTGTTTTGATGATTTAGCGGTGTTAAGATCGGAAGAGGAAGAAGCGGCGGTTGTTGACGGTAGTGGTGAAGGTTCTGTGGCGGCCGGAAAACTGAAACGGCCGGCGGATATGACGGCAAACCGTTTCCGGTGAAGTAACCACCGGCGAGAAAACTGGATAAAAGTATATTATCTGATGGATATGGAAATAAACTACGGTTTGTTACGAAATTCCGGTTCAGATTTCCGAACCGGTGCTTGTTATCGCCGGTTGAGTTCATCATAACTGCCTCCATTGATAAAACTTTGCAGATTCAAATACAAACAACACAAAACAAAAAAAAAACAAAAAAAAAAAAACAGAAATTATGAAAATAAGATGTGAATGATCTCAAATAAATACGGATCAAAAGCACATAAATTGAAGAAATTAGTAGTTTTATGAGTATTGGATTGAGATTAAGTTAGGTTAAATTATGAATGAAGTTAATGATGAGAGAAAAGGGGATCTGAAGGAGAAGAAACCCTGAAAGGAAGGGTTTTGTCAGTTTTGGTAACAGACAGTTTGCATCGTTGAATGAATGAATGAAAGACTCGAGAGGAGGGTTTAAATAGAGGAAAATCTCAACGGCTACTTGTATTTTTTTTATTGTATGATAATATAGTTTCATCATTGTGTTTTCTTTACTACTTAATGGCATCTTTGAAATATTCCTTTTGAAGAGCGATGTTTGAATACTTAAGAGTGGAGATACAATAGAAAGTTTATTTGGCTAGAAACGCTAGGAAGTGATCTTGACCATCCATTTAGTTAATCAATGGCTAAGATTAAATGAATGAAATTGAAGCAAAAAAAAGAGGCGCGTGGATTTGTTAGGGGTATTCTAGTCAATCCAGCACAATAGTTTCTCTCTCCTCCAATTCCCCACATTTTTTAAACGTTAATAACTTTTTCATACGATATTATTTTTTTTATAAAAATTGCACAAAAAAAACGAGCGTTTTTTATCTTTAAAACGAGTATACTATTGCGATATTTTCGTTTTTTTTTTGAAAACTCAGTTGCGTAAAACGCAATGGAGAAAACCCGGTTGCGTAAAACGCAACGAAAAAAAAACGTAAAAAATGACTTTTTCTAAAACGCAACGCACCAAAAACACAAAGAAATGTCTTATTTCTAAAACGCAATAACCAGAAAACACAAATAAATGTCTTATTTCTAAAACGCAATAGCCTAAAAACACAAAAGAAAGTGTACTTTATAAAACGCAATGCACTGAATGTGTTTTACCTAAAACGCAATGCACCCAAAACACTTAAAAATGTCTTATTTCTAAAACGCAATGGCCAGAAAACATTTAAAAATGTCTTATTTCTAAAACGCAATGGCCAAAAAACACTTAAAAATGTCTTACTTCTAAAACGCAATGCCTTGAAAACACATAAAAATGTCTTATTTCGAAAACGCAATGGCCTAAAAACACAAAAGAAACTGTTCTCTCTAAAACGCAATTAACTGAATACACATAAAAATATGTTTACCTAAAACGCAATGAGTAAAAACACTTAAAAAATGTTTTATTTCTAAAACGCAATGACCAGAAACTGTTGTTTACAAAACCAGAAACTGTCTAAAACGCAATGACCAGAAACTGTTGTTCACAGAACCAGAAGCTGTTGTTCACAGAACCATAATCTAACTAAAACGCAGTGACCAGAACCTGTTGTTTACAGAACCAGAAACACTGTCTACGGATGCAGTTTTCCATAGGCAATTTACAAAAAATTATTTTTTCTGATGCAGCTCAACCCCAGCCAGGGGCTGCCGCCCCTGGGACCCCGCTACCAAGGACGCTGCCCCCGGACCCCCGCCAAGATCGTAAAACACAATGACTAAATCAAAAACCCAGATCGTAAAAATGAAATTAAAGAATTTCTTACATGGATCGAAGTGATTTCTTCAACAATTGACGAGTTTGAATGATAGAAACAATTATCAGCGCTCGACTCGAACGAATCGAGTGATTATCTTCAAAATCACCGGAAAAAACGAGATTTTTTATGAAATTAAACTGGGTTTTCTTCAAAAAAAAAAAAGCTAAAGAATACGTTGATCGGGTGTTTGAATCATTGATTTGTGATGAAAATCGCACTATAATGTAGTGATTATTGAGATAGAAAGTGAAGAAATGGTTGAAGATGGTGGATTTTGAAAATGGTGGGTTTTGAAGTTACTGGGTTTTGAAAAGGAAGAAGAAAGGATTGGATTGACTAAAATACCCTTTTTCTTTATTTTAAATGTTGCCACATGTCCTAATCCTATTGCTTCCTACACTTCTTAGCCCAAATAAACTTCCTATTTGATCTTTTCCCTACTTAAATAAGCTATTTGTTGCATGACATCCAGAACTACGAAATAAAAAGATTTGAAAATTATGAAACCGACCAACCGAAAGTCATGTAAAAAAACAGACCGTAAAACGAGAACGATGATTGGTTTGGGCAATTTCATCATGGCCGTTCCAAGGTTTTTGGAGGCCCTAAACGAACAACAAAGTCTAGGCCCTTTGAATTGGTATAAAGAAAAAATCGATTCTGAGAGTTGTTAACTAGGTTTTTATGTGAGTTGCACTCATATAATTTAGCCCCTAATTGGTATAAATAAAACATCGGGGCCCTGGCCGACATTACAGTTCACGAGGTAAATGAAGGTAGGCGTCGACGATGACGGTCCAATTTTAGGCCGAACCTACATTTTATTTGAAAAAATCAAATTCGTTAAAATTAAACGAGTGAAAGGTATATGTTGTTTATAGTATACAATTATTGATGTGACAACGTGAATAGTGAAACTGTGACGGCCTACGGGTTTACCAATATATATATATATATATATATATATATATAATAGGATTTTAAAATATATATATAAAATTAATTTCTTTTAATTTACTAAAGTTGTGTTATATTGCATAAGTATAGTAATCATATTCTAAACTGTTATAGAAATTATGTAAAGGTTTTTTTTTTTTTTTTTTTTTTTACTTTTAGCTATATATCCAAGTTTGCACATATGATGCTAAAAGCAAGTTTGCAGTTTGCACATATGATACAATAAAAAAAAACAACATAAAATAAAATAGAGGGATCGATCGTTTGACCTCATGTTTAGAAGTAAAGGACTTTACCTTGTTGTGCTGCTATTTTGTTAATATTGAATGGTATGTATTTTTTATTAGATAAACAATAATCATTATAATTTTTTTTAAATATTGGAGGCCCTATATTTTGGAGGCCCTAGGCCCAAGCCTAGTATGAATAGCCCATAGGGCCGACCCTCAGTTTCACGGTTTAAAACCGAACCGTGGACACCCTTAGCAGCCACCACTAAAACCCGTCAGTGGTGCACCAATTAACTTGAACTTATAAACGGCATGAAAACCCACCACATCGACAAACCAACAAAAATTGCTACGGGGGACTTGACATCTTGTTTCAACCATTGTTCATTGGAAATCAATACTTGGGGATGTCAATCGAAGCCCTAGATACCCACCTCCATCACCTAACTTGACATCTTGTATCTGCACAACCGCCAGAATCCCTAATCGATCTCTAACTTGTCACTAGAAGGTGAAATGACTGATACATTTGTGTGGTCCACCTACATCATGGACATGTTTTTAGATTTAGTTCACATTTGCAAACTAGCAATGGTTCCTCCATCATGTCATTTCGAAATTTTTGAATGGACATGGGCGGTTAGGTGGTTGTGGTTGTGGTGGTGGAGGGGATGGTGGCATGGACGAAGAGTGATAGTGATGTTGATGTCTGATCTTCGAGATGAAGAGAGGTGGTGGTAGTGGGTGAAATTATTAATTAATTAATTAATAATACTTTTAAAGCCAAGGACATTTTAGACATCTCCCATTGATTCTAACGTTTGATTGACGGTAGATAATGCCAAGGACGAAGGGGGTTACAATATAAGGAAGAGAAAGACTCAACCAAAGAATTAGGGAGTCGGGCTACATATTGGGTCAATGCATCGGGAGGGACACAAAGTGTAGTTTACTTATTATTTTATTTCATCATCGTTCAATTCGTGGTATTTCATTTGGTTAAATCGAACAAATCCCTCTTTTTCATTAATGTTAAAGTGTTAGCACATATTTTATAAAAATTGATATTATTTTTTTTATGAACAAGAGTGTGATTTTATGCAATTTTCATCCATGAAAATGACGCGATCATGCCTAAGCCATTAATATTATGTGTGTTTTTTAAGGGATCACACTAGTTCCCTATTTATGCGGTGATGTTTAAGTCTTTTTGTGGAGCGAGAATTTGTTTGTTTTTTGTGACCCAAGTAGATTTTTCTTTCATAAACAAACATACAAGTTATAGCAAATTCATATCCGAAAGCAAACAAATTCTCTTTTTATGATCGCAGCAAAGCACAAGAAATGTATCTATATATATTTAAAAATTTAGTTATATGAACTTTTTTACAAGCTTCATTATTAGCCTCTTAAATACATTTTTTAAGGTTCATTAATTTAGTTATATCAATTTTTTTACAACATTCATTTTTTAAGGTTCATTAATGATACTATATTTAGGTTAGCCACACAACTCTAAAATATGTATTTAAATCAAATTAAAAGAATTAAACTTTTTATAAATCATGTGGTGTCCAAAGCAATATAAATGAACCATCACATTCATAATTAATAGTGTACAAGTGGTAGGTTATAAAACATTTCCCAAGGATACTTGCAATAATTAAGTAATTACAATTTATAGTGCTTATGATACAACACTTAATTACCTTAGTCAGGGGGCATAATTGTCCTTCTCATTATCGTCTTTAAGGGCCATAAGTCCAAGTAATTCAAATAATTCACATAATAGTAGTTCATTAATAATTCAATTAATAAAGGATGATTTATCTAATCCAAATAATAAAGACAGTGACATCAACCATCGTAACCGAACCTTCAAACAATACTTCATTATCCAAATAATAAAGACAGTGACATCAATCATCTTCTTCATCGTAACCGAACCATTTCATCTTTTAAACATCTTACAATAAATCGAATCATATAACATTAATGGTAACCGATACTTAATGGGTTGATTAATGGCTTCAGCTGATAAATCGGTATAAAATGCCACTCCGTAACAAACACGGGAACCTTTTCACACTCATACCCGCTCACGAGTTCGCTTCTTGACTCGCATGTGTTTCATCAGAATCTAATCGGACTTCGGAAGTTACGACTGAATTCAAACAGTCCATTCTCTTTTCTAAAGCAGGTACCATTTTTTTCCCTTAGATCGTTCCATGTTCAATTTTTAGTGCTTTTGATTTATACTATATTATAAAGCATTTCATAAGGATGACGGTAAAAGTTAAGTAATTGCAAGTTTTTATGCTTATAGTACAATACTAAATGAGGTTAATTTTTGGGTAAAATGGTCATTTGACGTGAATACTATTTTAATTTTTTACAATTTATTATAAATTTAAGTTAACACAAATGAGTTAATTAAAATAATGGAATTAAAAGAGTTAATTGAATTAAGACGCCAGAGAGTCACACCTTTGAACTTCATTCCTCTTCATCTTCCCCCATGGTTTATGAAGCCAATTAAACCAAAATTGATTACAATCATCCTACATATAAAAACCAATTCAAGAAACTCTAACTACAAGCTAGGATACTAAAAGTCGCTTTAAAATTAATTAAATTGCATTGTTTTATTGTGCCTCTTTGAATATCCCTGTCATTTAATATCATTCATTAGGATATGATTAATTTGTAGACAGTTGAACGGTCTTTGGTTATGCTATAAGATTGCCGGCTTTGTTATGTTTGTAGGTTCATAGTTTCCTTTCCTCCTCTATTGCCATGGCCAGCCCCCTTAGTTTGCAAACGTCTGACGGTGGTACAAGCAATCATATGTTCCTTAGTGAACTCCGTAAAGGGAGCACCGAACCTATCATGATAATGGTTTGTAGAAAATGGGACGTGACACGTGTTAACGGCAAGTACATGAGCACCGACTATATTGTCACTGACATAAAGGTAGTTTTTTACGCTCTGCTATCCCACATTCTTACGCTTTTCTACTTTTGATTCTGAAACAAAAATCTACGTCTTTATTTACGCAGTGAGGTGTGATGCATTACACCGCAAGGAATAACATTGCCCACCATTTCTTTGACAAACTCAAAGAGGGCGGTGTATATTTGGTCAACGGTTTCGCCGTGTAATTGTGCATATTTATTTTTGGATATCCGTCTACATAAATGTTTCATGTTTTTCCTTCGCAGGCCTGCTTATGCAGATTCGGATTCAGAAGAAACAGTTGACAGTGACCCACATGAAAGGTATACCGTCTGCACTTAGTGTTAGTAATGAAAACCCGTACTACTTTCCGATGCATATATACGTAAACATAGTATACCATTTTTAATAGTTTTCTTTAAGTTATTTCACTGCAGTCAGTTGGCTGGTGATGGGATTGGGGATGACGGTGGCATTCGTTAGCTAAAGTTTGGTCTATGTGTTATCTAATAAGATAGGAAGGTGTGCGAGAGTTTATGCGTTTTTCTTTTTTCTGTTTCATGTTTTTTTTTCTTGGAATACATCTTTTTTCACTTCTTTTTGGCCGGCAAGTTTTGCCAAGGAAACAACTTATGGTCCATGGTTTAATAAAGTTTAAGCACGCCCCTTTGTAGGCGTATTGTCTTACATGTTATGCACCGGCCATGTCAAACGTCTTACCACGAACAAACAATAGCTATTATGCATGCCGTGCATCGCACGGGCTTTCTCCCTAGTTTTTAAAGAAAAATAAACCTAAGTTGCCTTTATTAAATGTTTTTCATACATATATAAACAAGTCTAAGGGGCTGTTTGATAACATCTGAATGATTAAGTGCTGAACCAGTAAGAGATCTGAACCATTAAGTGCTAAACCTGTAAGAGGTCTAAACCATTAAGAGTTTGTATAATGCTTAACCGTTCAGAGGCAAATGTCTGACCAATTCAGAATAGTGGTTTTAACCATTCAGACTCTGTATAATGCTTAACCATTCAGAGGCAGATGTCTAAACCATTCAGACATCTGCTCGTGAAACAAACAGTCTGAACCATTAAGTGCTGAACCAGTAAGAGATCTAAACCATTAAGAGCCTCGTTAAGAGGTAAACAAACAACCCCTAAGTGGCTTTGAATTGGAAGTCATTTCTCATCTTATTATATATAACATTAGGGAAAGGATCAAATAGGAAGTTTATTTTGGCTAGGAAGTGTAGGAAGCAATAGGATTAGGACATGTGGCAACATTTAAAATAAAGAAAAAGGGTATTTTAGTCAATCCAACCCTTTCTTCTTTCTTTTCAAAACTCAGTAACTTCAAAACCCACCATCTTCAACCATTTCTTCACTTTCTATCTCAATAATCACTACATTATAGTGCGATTTTCATCACCATTCAATGATTCAAACACCCGATCAACGTGTTCTTCAGCTTTTTTTTTTAAAAACCCAGTTTAATTTCATACAAAATCTCGTTTTTTCCGGTGATTTTGAAGATAATCACTCGATCCGTTCGATTCGTGCGCTGTTAAGTGTTTCAGTCATTTAAAATTCGTCAATTGTTGAAGAAATCACTTCGATCCATGTAAGAAATTCTTTAATTTCATTTTTACGATCTGGGTTTTTGATTTAGTCATTGCGCTTTACGATCTTGACGGGGGTCCGGGGGCAGTGCCCCTGGTAGCTGGGTCCCAGGGGCAGAGCCCCTGGCTGGGGTTGAGTTGTAATAAAAATGCATCAGAAAAATTAATTTTCTGTAAATTGCCTCTGGAAACTGCATTGGTTCAGGCAGTTCACAGCATAGACAATTCACAGCACAGACAAAACTATTGTCATGGTTCAATGCGTTTTAGAGAGAACACTTCCTTTGGTGTTTTTAGATAATTGCGATTTAGAACTAAAACATTTTTATTTGTTTTCTGGCCATTGCGTTTTAGAAAAACACATTCTTGAAGTGTTTTTGGTGCATTGCGTTTTAGGTAAAAACACTTTTTTGGGTGTTTTCAGTCCATTGCGTTTTACAGAGAACACTTTCTTTTGTTTTTTAGTCAATTGCGTTTTAGAATGAGTCATTTTTAAGTGTTTTCTGGCCATTGCGTTTTACAAATAAGACATTTCTTTGTGTTTTTTGTGCATTGCGTTTTAGGTAAAACACAATTTTATGTGTTTTTAGTCCATTGCGTTTTAGAAAGTACATTTTCTTTTGAGTTTTTAGGCTATTGCGTTTTAGAAATAAGACATTTCGTTGTGTTTTCTGGCCATTGCGTTTTACAAATAAGACATTTCTTTGTGTTTTTGGTGCATTGCGTTTTAGAAAAATGTCATTTTTTAGGTTTTTTTTCCATTGCGTTTTACGTAACTTGGGGTTTTTCTATTGCGTTTTACGCAACTGGGTTTTTAATTTTTTTTTTTTGAAAATATAGCAATAGTATACTCGTTTTAAAGATTAAAAAAACACTCGTTTTTTTTGGTGCAATTTTTATAAAAAAATAATGTCGTATGAAAGAGTTATTAATGTTCAAAAAATGGGGGGGGGGGGAATTGGAGGAGAGAGAAACTATTGGCTTGTATTGACTAGAATGCCCCTAAACAAACTCACGCGCCTCTTTTCTTCCCTTCAATTTCCATCATTTAATCTTAGCCCTTGATTAACTAAATGGATGGTCAAGATCACTTCCTAGCCTTCTTAGCCAAATAAACTTCCTATTGTATCTCCACCGTATAACATTATATTATATTATATTATATTATATTATATTATATTATATTATATTATATTATATTATATTATATTATATTATATTATATTATATTATATTATATTATATTATATTATATTATATTATATTATATTATATTATATTATATTATATTATATTATATTATATTATATTATATTATATTATATTATATTATATTATATTATATATAGGGTTATTGGATTTTATCACCCCAACTATTAGCTATTGGCTGCTGCCACCCTTAACTATCACTTTGACGCCCATCACCCCCAACTTAACATTTAGTGTGTTCTGTCACCACATCGTTAACTGATCACTAACTTTTGATCAAATTACTATACTTTGGGGGCGTCATAGGGATCTTAGGACACCCCCAAAAGTATAGTAAGAGGATCAAAAGCTAGTGATAAGTTAACGACGTGGTGACAAAACACACTACGTGTTAAGTTGAGAGTGGCAGGCGTCAAAGTGATAGTTGGGATGGCAGCGGCCAATAGCTAATAGTTAGGGGTGATAAAAATCCAATAACCCTTATATATAACAATTATCAACGTTTGTGAATAGTAACATTAACTTTTTTTAAGTTTTTAGTTTCAATTATACACCTTATACAATAAATAATATCCGTTTTACCCTATAGTTTATAAGAGTTAATTTGATTTTTTATAAGTTTCTATTGCACACGTTATACTATAAATAATACTAGATTGTAGCTAATGGCCGCGCGTTGCGGCGGCAGCGCATTAGTTGTTTATAGTTGGCGGCACGTTGTTTGATACGTTAACCATATGAAAACGCGTGTTTCAACGTTCCGATCTAAAGCATTGCGGTTGCAAAAGAAACATTATCAAACCCGAGTTGGTCATTTAATGAACATTCCATCTAACCACGCTATATATAATCACTTAAATCTTTTAACCCTAAAGAACTCCCGATCAATGTCTTTCGCCTTGTTTATCATCCTCGGGTGTTCCATTCCATCTCTAAGCACTCTAACTTCACTAAATTAAGTGATTAACCTGCAAAACCACAATCTCTCTTAGCTATCACATTCAAAGCATATAATCACTTAAAACGCAACAAAACACATAAGATAAGAACATTAACGCTCGGGTTTCATCCTCTCCATCAGGTGTTTAGTTGTTAATTAGAAAAGTTTGGAGGGTCAGAGTTGTCAATTATAAAAAGTTAAAAATAAATGTGTAACTCAGGTGTAGGTAAATTTATAGAATAAGGTGGTTAGGCATAAAAAAAGAATAATAATTATATGTGGCACATTTCTAGAAAATGTACCTTAAAATTCATAACCACACCTTTTGTTACGTTTCTAGATAATATATTTTACGTGAGAAAGTTAACGTTCAATAACCTTTTAATGTGTGAAGCGTACGCAACTAAAGTACGCATGTTATAAAATTCAAACCCTAATCATGTATAGGTTAAACAAAAATTCACGGATAAACAAAACACATAAATCACACATGTGGTTAAATAACAGAATTCACGCATGAGTAAAACCTAATTATGCACGTTATTTTGTGGCCGCGTACACTTCACACGTTAAAGGATTTTTGTATTTTAAACCTTCTCTATAAGGGATTTTTGTATTTTAAACCTTCTTTACTTTCTCTATAAGGGACTTTTGTATTTTAAACTTTCTTTATATTTTATTATATTTATTAAAAAATCAAATAAATTACTCTTAACCTAAAATTTTAAAATTATATGAAACAATGTAATCACTACCTTTCAATTTCAATGGAATAAATCAAAAACACTTAAATGCCATCTGCCGAGTAAGTTAACAATTTTATTCCGTAAGGGTGAGGGGCACCCTCGGTGACCCCATGCGGGGACCTCCTCCACCAAAGAGGGGTGGTGCCGCCATTCAATCGGGGACCAACATCGGGGACCAAAATCGGTGGGAATTCACCGAAGAGAGGGAGGAGAGAGGGAGGAGATGGACCAATGAAAAATTTCCTTTTTTTTTAATAAAAAACCAAGTCACCTAAGAGGGGAGTGCCGCTATCAATTTAGGGTGTTAGGGGAGTTTAAGAGGTGAGTTGACGTAGCACACGAGGATTGGTTAAGCGTAAGAGAGGGGACTCCCCTCTTAGGGGAGTGCCCCTTACACCCTAAGTATCTATGATTTACTCAAATTATTTAAGTAAATAAATTAAAGATTTGTTAAAATGGGTAAACTGAAAATTTTCACTTTATGATATAAAAACAGAGAACCCAAAGCCTCAAATTTTCACTTTATGATATCATTCATCTTCTCAAATCCCATCTCACTCTACTCTTTCTTTGTGTGCCCACACCACCGCCGCCACACCAGACACCACCCTCACCGGCCCGCCACACGCTTTCCAACCACCAGATCCGAACACCTAAAGCCACCATCTGAACGGAGTCATCACATGCGAATCCGAGTTCCGGTACAAAAGAAAGTGGTGGCGGTTCAGATCTCTTCTTCTGTTGTTCGTAAGTCTGACCTCACCTTTGTTTTCCAACAAAGAAGTTTGTGTGCTTCAGTCGAATCTTTGGTTGTTGGCCACTTGGCTGTGGTGGCGCACTTCATGGAAAAGAGAAAGATATATCTAGCAAGAGAGGGAGAGAGGTAGTCCCCAAAATAAATAAGAAAAGGGTGGTAGTTTGACGGCGTTCACCAGAGCCGGTGATGGCCACTGCAATGAAAGTGTGGTAAAAAAGTAATAGAAAGAGACACCTAGGGACCAAACATGTCAGAACAAAAAAGTTAAGGGCTGAAAGTCGGGCTCATGCATTGAGCACCGACCTTTCATTTTAAGATATTGTATAATATGTTTTAACCTATAGCTTTTTTCTTATAATTTTCATTCTTCGTTTTTTGTAAAAACTTAATATGCGGTTGCCTTAGGGTGTACGGGGCACCCTTCGGGGACCCCTTCGGGGACACCAAATCCCGATCGGCAAAGCACCGCCAACCCTTTGGGGACCAAGAGAGAAGGAGGGAAGCCGGTGGCGGCTCACCGAAGAGAGAGGGAGGAGAGAGAGAGGGAGTGACCAATCACAGCTTTTCTTTTTTCTTTTTTTTTTTTTAAAAAAAAACCCAATTCACCTAAGAGGGGAGTGGCGCCATCAAATTGGGGTGTTAGGGGAGTTTAAGAGGGGAGTTGACGTGGCACACGGGGATTGGTTTGGCGTAAGAGAGGGGACTCACCTATTAGGTGAGCACCCCCTTCACCCTTAAATTTTTTCTTCGCTTCAAGTTTGAAATGGTTTTATTATTGGTAGAGTCGTTTAGAACTTTTCATGTATATTAATTAATTTGGGTAAATTTGCCTTTTGGTTGTTTTATCGAATGCCGTTATCGTACTAATATCATAACACCGACCGTATCCGGGGGGGGGGGTTGCT
The DNA here is from genome assembly GCF_002127325.2 of Helianthus annuus. Taxonomy (NCBI): domain Eukaryota; kingdom Viridiplantae; phylum Streptophyta; class Magnoliopsida; order Asterales; family Asteraceae; genus Helianthus; species Helianthus annuus. Next base: position 37,727,145 of record NC_035444.2, on the reverse strand, counting down.
AGTTATTTACCTTTTCAATCTAGTCTCATATATATATATATATATATATATATATATATATATATATATATATATATATATATATATATATATATACGTATACATATATGGTTCTAGAGTGAACACTAGTGTATTTGCGAACTGAGTGAACAAATCCTGGCCATTGATCTACACACGTGTATGGCAAGGATCTCATCATCAAATCGTAAAATATACTAGTGTATTTCAACATCAAATCCTGGCCATTGATCTACACACGTGTATAGCCAGGATTAGTTCACTCAGTTCGCAAGCTACACTAGTGTTCACTCTTGAACCTAATCCTATACATATATATGGAAGAGTTATCTTAAGAATGCTAAATATTGTGAGAACCGTGAGAATGAATGAAAAAACCAATCAAAACCATTTTTTTTTTAATACAACCCTTATTATAATTAAAATACAACATTAAAAAAAGAATTTACAATATCAAATAATTCATTTATCCTCTCAAAATCACTCTTATTTGACATGAATTTACACATGTGTAAATGGCAAACTTACACATGTGTAAATTTTCCTTATTTACGAATTCACGTAAATTTAAATGTGTAAATTAAATTTCTAACATTGTATTCGAATAAAAATGACAAGTGTAAAAATATTGAATTCGAATTGTTTTAGATCAAGATCTCGCGGTTTTTCATTTGTTCTCATGGTTCTCACAATATTTAGCGTTCTCATTTAAACCGTCCCGTATATATATAAAGAGTAGGAGTTGGCTACAAAGCCTACTTTTCCTACAAAGTGTAGGAAGCAATCTTCTTGTGACATATGTCATCTAGTATTGTTTTACTAAAGGGCATTAAGGTAACTGAATAATTATATTTTTATGGAAGATTTTTATATCATAACAATAAAAGGCTATTTTTATGGAAACTATATGTCTATTAATTATTCAAAATCGGCAGTTACATCCTTCGTGTTTTGGTCAAAAATTACCTAAGTAATTAAGTGATCAAATTAGTTTTGTGAGGTAGTGTGCTAAGAGAATGTGTTCAAAAATATGTTAATTGAGTTATTTGCAAAAACAGTTTCAGGATACGGCTTAGGATATTGAGCTGTATCTATGATCAAACAGTGAGCAAAAACTAAAGGGGTGACACGAGATGTACGAGGAAAGCCCTTGATCAATCTAGATCTCCGGCATAAAACCTCGGGAGCTGACAATCGCAGCTGCCTTGTTCTTGTTATTACTTCAAACTTCAGGATACAGTGCAGGATGTGGTGCGGATCGACTAAGTGTTACAATATGATTTGGATACAAGTGTGGTGATTGCAGTAAGCTAGAGAGTGAAAGTGTACGAGAGTGTTCGTGAAAAATTATGTGCCTTAAACTGATCCGCCCCCATCTATTTATAGTAAAGATAATGTAACAAACTATCCTAAACTCCCGGGATCCAGCGAATATTCCCACTCGAACGTTGAGGTCCAAGTCTTTCGGCTTCAACGACTTCCTCATAACAAATTCTCCCGAGTCTTATGGAGAAGAAGTCCTGATGACCGTTAGTAGTTTGCAGCCATTAACCTGCACGTGTTTAATTTACTCAACCTCAGGATATCGCCCAGGATGTTAGCAATATCCTCGTCCAGCATCCTGGTCATAAATAAACAATTAAAAGCGGGATATTAGTCAGGATATGTATACTCAGAAAATGACCCATAACAATTGTCCCCAAAATATATCGGTTGGTATACCAATCCAACGGATATATTTTAAAGCTTATCTCATGAATCGAGGCAATTAATACGATTGGACATTTGAAGTGACAGTGTGCAACTTCCCATGCGTTTTTTACTCGATGGCTATCCATTTAGCCCCTATATCTTCTCTCTTTTCGTTTGATAAACCATCATCTCCACCGGAATCTTCAGGTAAATTCCTTTCTTTCCTTCTTCTCTGTTTATTTTTCTCTCCACGGAAATCCCTCATGGCTAGCGGAACTAGATCCCACACAGGCGATTCAATCCCAACTTTCGAAGCCCAAAACCTTCTTAAAGAACCCGAGAAAGAGGTCTGCTCCTTCGACAATGCTGACATTGCTGCCTTGCAAGCCTCCGGTGCTTTTCCTGTTGGTACGATCATCCGCCCTTTCGACAGAGAAGTCCGATCGGACTTTTCTTCCAACGAATGGGTGTGCTTCTTGGCCTACCCTTTTTCTATCGGACTCTGATACCGCTTTCCGGCTTTTATATCCCGTTTCTTCAAACTCACCGGTCTCAGTTATGCCCAAACCATGCCCATGGTTTGGCGCGTGTTGGTGACTTTGGATCAGATCAAATCTCGATTTATCCCCAACCTTTGCATTGAAGACCTCCCGATGGCCTACCGCCTTCGTTCTCATGGCAACAGTCGTTTTCTCCCTTTCTTAACCTCCAAAAACCCTCTCATTCTTAGAGCCACAAAGAATGAGGAAAAATGGTAACGAAAGTTCTTTTTTGTAAAAAGGGATTCCATCACTGGAGGTTTTGAACTTCCAGTGAAGTGGTTAACTTCTGGTAGGATTTAGGGTTTTAGGAATATCCCCAACCGTATCCTAAAGTTATATCCTGAACTGACATCTTTATTTCTTATGCAGCAAATTTCAAAGATCTAGCACCCCCAAGCGATGAATCAGATTCGAGAATCAAAAGCATTTATCAACTCCCAGAAAGCGAGAGAACTTTTTCTCTGTCATTTGCAAGTTCAAGCCAAAGATCCAGCTCCGACATGTCTGGTAAGCACATTAATACATATGAAACAAATATAATAACTTATGAATATTCAAGAGTTAGATGTTTTTCCCTTTTATGCAGCACCAGTCAAAGCTCCAGAAGTCTTCGATCTCGATGAACTGGATAGCTACTCTGCTCCCATCCCGGTGAAGAAAGAACCAAGCCCTAAGGCTCCCACGTCTTCCAGACCCAGCAGCTCGAAAGCCGTTACCACTCCCAAGCCTCCTCCAGCCACCAGGACCCGTGCTCTCAGCGCCCGGAAGAGGAAAGAAACAGATTCTCCGGCTACCTCCGAGACTTTCCCATACGAGAACTATGGATTCAATGAAGCCAGTGGGTTTATGACTTCATTTCTCAATCAGGTAAAAATCCTCATCTGCTATCCTGCACATGTATGTTAACTATTATCCTGGATATTTTACACATATGTTGATACCTGTACTTTTGGTTGTAGGGCCTGGAACGTCTCATGTTCCTCTATGAGGATGCGTGTGGGCTTAACAAGATGTTGGAGACCAAGCTCAAGAAAGCTGAAGAAACCATTGCTGACCAAGGGATGATCGCCGCCGCTAAGTCTAAGCATTATGAAGATAAATTCAAGGCGATGACTCAGGAGCACCAAGCCGCTATACACAAGGCCAACGAGGACGCCCAAGCCAAGCTGGATGCTGCCCATCTTCAATACCAGCAGGATATGAGTTCCTACCGGGATGGCCTTAAAGGATCCGTTGTTGTTTCCCTTCTTCAAGCCAGGCTAAGGATGGCCTATGAAGCCGAGGCCTTGGGCTTTGAATGCCCTTCCTGGAATGTCAAGGCCTGGGAAACGAAACTAGCGGATCTCAAAGGCACCCCTGTGGAACGTCTTGCAAAGCATGCTGGTGAGGATCCTCCCAAGACGACGGATGCGGCAGCCGATGCTGGTGGTGATGCTGAGAAGAATCCCGATGGTGATGCTGGTGCAGGTGCTGATGAAGCGATGGTTGAAGAGGGTGCTGCCCCTTGAAAGCAGCGAAGTGGTCGATGATGGATGTTTATGCCGAGGCCGGAGCCCCCTTTATTAAGCTTGATGGTTGTGATCTGTTGAACAATTTATTTTCCATGTCTTTTGAACAATTTACCTTTCCTGCATTGGAACAATTTGATAACCAAAGGTGGATGGGTCCTGGGTTTCAGAATGAAGCCCTTGGTTATCAGTTAGTATATTTTGTTTTGGACAATACAACGGTCGGAGGTGGATGGGTTTCAGTTTGAAACGAAACCTTCAATCGTTGTGTAAATATGGTTATGAATCCCTCGTGCTTTTGGTGGATGGGCCTTGGTTTAAGGCGAAACCAAAAGCACAACTTTTGACATATTAATAATATAACCTACCTTTGACTTACTTGCCTTTGTTAATGCTCTAGTCTTTACATACTGTTCTAATATCAACTAGTATAATCATTCAAATACTTTAACTTTTAGCAATATTTTGCAAAAACAAACTTTAGCAAATAGATCTTCTCAAAATCCTCATATCTTGGATAGAGTTTCAAAATAATTTGCCCTTTGTAAAACCTCGAATATTTTAAAGTGTTCAAAGGAATAAGATGGTTTACAAATTCTATTCTGATTTTTAAACTTGAGTACCGTACCCCAAATATTCCAAACAAATATACTGTATTATATCCTGAGAATATATTCTGAGAATATATCCTGAAGATATATCCTAGTCAGGATAATTAAACTTTAGACATGGTTCCAAAAGTTCAATCAAGTTGCGTAAGATTCTCAAAGGAAAGATCATACCAGGAGTAGAGTGTAACCCTAGTTTCAAACTTCAATCCTCCTTTGCAATTCCTCGTACCAAGATGTCCCCGGTCTTTGTACACCTGGTTCTGACTTGACTCTTTGTGTCTTACATAATCGCCTTAGGAGAAATGTCCCCTGTGCATGAAATCTTCCAACACTTAGAAAAAACTGCTTAGATTCATACTCAACTGCGTAGACAGTTTTTTGTGTTACTGAGATAAATCCCGAGCACATTCTGGAGATAAATCCTTAGTATCCTGGGGATAATCCCAAATTTTCATGCGCTACAGGCGGGAGTGTATAAACTCCAAGACTTAGAAAGGTGAAAACCTTTAAACCTTAGAGAGTATGAAAATACCCTTTCGTGAGAGAGGGTGATCAATCCTCATATACCTTTAGAATTCAGGATATAGCCAATAGTAACGAAATTGTCAGCCACTTTTACATGAACTGGTCCGGCCACCTTGAACTATTCCCGAACAACTTGCGCTCCAGGCGGGGTGTTTAAACCCAATTCGGATGAAAGGTGAATACCTTTAAACCTATGAAGGGATCAGGATCCCTTATACGTGAGAGAGGGGGCCAATCCTCTAATCTTCCGAAACATCCTGAGTGTGCATCCTGGAACTATATCCCGAAGCAAATACTGCAAAACATTCCAAAACTAAGGTGGGTGTTAGCTTGGCTAACACCCCTCCCATGCTTAAGTTAGTATTGGGTTCAAATAAAATAAAGTATATTCAAAAGAGACAGAATTCATACCATCTTGAGTTAAGAATTAAATTCTAAACTCACTTGAAATAGGCTTTGAGATGTATAGCATTCCAGGATCTTGGTAGTATATCCCCCTCCATATTCTTGAGCTGGTATGCTCCTTTTCCGGATTCTGATTCAATCTCACAGGGTCCTTCCCATTTTGGGGCCAACTTTCCATCAGCAGGATTCGTAGTATTCTGAAAGGCCTTTCTTAACACCCAATCTCCAACCTTAAATCTTCTGGTCCTGATATTCTTATTATATGCTCTGGACATTCTTTGTTGATATGCTGCCATTCTCATCTTTGCCGCATCCCTTGCCTCATCAACAGTATCCAATTCTTGACATAGGGCTTCAGGATTCTTCTCAGGATCCCGGAAGTTGGATCTTGCTGTAGGTATCGCCATCTCTGTTGGAATTACTGCCTCTGCTCCAAATACTAAGGAAAATTGGGTTTGCCCAGCAGCATTCTTCACAGTTGTCCTGTCAGCCCATAGGACAAATGGTAATTCTTCTGCCCATCTTCCCTTCTTAGCCCCAAGTCTTTTCTTCAAATTGTTGACAATTATCTTGTTTGAGGATTCTGCTTGTCCATTCGCTTGAGGGTGTACTGGAGTAGATGTTATCATTTTGATCCCCCAATTCTTGCAGTCAGTGGTCCTCTTGCTTATAAACTGGGACCCATTATCACAGATGATTTCAGCTGGTACCCCAAACCTGGTCAGGATATTCCTTTTTATGAAGGATACTACTTCTTGGTCTCTAACTTGGACAAACACTTCAGCTTCAACCCACTTAGAGAAATAATCCGTCATTGCTAGCATAAAGACTTTTCCTCCCGGGGCCTTTGGTAATTTTCCTACTATATCCATGCCCCACTTCATAAATGGCCAAGGGGAAACAATAGGATATAACGGTTCAGCGGGCTGATGCAATATGTTACTATGTCTTTGACACGCATCACATCTTCGAGCATACTCTGCGGCATCTTTTCTCATTGTTGGCCAATAATATCCTGTCCTCAATACTTTTGAGAATAATGACCTGCCCCCCAGTATGGTTACCACAATCCCCTTCACGTATATCCTGAAGTACTTCTTTGGCTTCAGGATCCTCCAAGCATCTCAAGTATGGTCCTGCAAGAGATTTCTTGTATAAAATATTATTTATAATAGTGAATCGTGATACCTTCATCCTAAACGCCTTAGGATTTTCATCTCCGGGGATATGTCCTTCCTTGAGATATCTCATGATTGGGGCCGTCTAGGATTTAGGATCCCCTTCAGGATACACCGCTCCAGGATCCTGAATACCTGCTACTTCTTTATCCTGAGGATTCATTGCAGGATACAGGATATGTAATATCGGTATTGGGGTCCCTTCTGGTATCCTGATTGATGATCCCAAGTTTGCCAATGCGTCTGCTTCGGCGTTATCCTCTCTTGGTACCTGTTCAAGTGTAAAAATATCGAAATATCCTGCTAATTTTTTAAGAATACCGAGGTATTCAATTAGTTTCTCACCTTTGACTGCATAGGATCCATTAAAATGATTAGTAATTAACAAGGAATCAACATATACTTGCAAATTCTTGATATTCATATTCTTAGCCAATTCTAATCCTGCAATTAAAGCTTCATATTCTGCCTCATTGTTGGTAGCAGGGAATTCACATCTAACAGCCTGGGGTATTATGTCCCCCTGTGGCGATTTTAGTAGTATACCTAAACCTACACCCCTTACATTAGATGCACCATCAGTATATAATGTCCAGGATTCTAAGTTTTCTCCTAGTTGTTGCACTTCTAGGTCTACTTCATTCTGAATATCACTACTGAAATCAGCCACAAAGTCTGCTAGAGCCTAAGACTTTATTGGATTTCTAGGTTCATATATTAAATCATAGGCACTTAATTTTACCGACCACTTAGCCATTCTACCCGACATCTCCGGTTTCCTAAGCACATTCTTAAGAGGATAATTAGTTTTAACATGAATCCTATGTGTTTCAAAATAATGTCTAAGCTTTGTTGATGCCATTACCAGAGCCAGTATTAACTTTTCTAGGTGAGAATATCTAGTTTCAGCATTTAACAAACTTTTGCTAACATAATAAACAGGATACTGCTGACCTTCGTGATCCTTTACGAGTACTGCACTTACTGCGTTCCCTGATAGAGGCGCGGTTGAGAGATACTGCTTCAAATCTTGTAGGGCTGCTTCATGCTTTTCACCCCATTCAAATTTTTTGTTCCTTTTCAGGATATCATAGAATTCTTTACATTTTTCCGATGATCTTGAAATAAATCTATTCAAGGCTGCCACTCGTCCTGTTAACCGTTGAACATCCTTCATATTCGAGGGTGACTTTATATCCAAGATAGCTTTGATCTGCTCTGGGCTTGCCTCTATCCCTCTTTTTGTCACCATGTATCCTAAAAACTTTCCTGCCCTCACTCCAAAATGGCACTTTGCAGGATTAAGTTTCATATTATACTGGTCCAGGATATCGAATGCTCCTTTAATATCCCGGAGATGATCTTCAGCTTTCTTGGATTTGACCACCATATCGTCAATGTACACCTCCATGGTGTCCCCCAGTTTGTCTTTAAACATCATGTTCACCAATCTCTGGTACGTTGCACCTGCATTTTTCAAACCGAAAGGCATAGCAGTCTAACAGTAAATACCTGTTGGTGTCATGAAAGCAGTATCCTCCTGGTCTGAAGGTTCCATTTGAATCTGCTGGAATCCTGAGGATGCATCCATGAAGGTCAACATTTCATGACCGGCAGTGGCATCCACCATCGAGTCTATATGAGGCAGAGGGAATGGGTCTTGTAACACCTCGAATTTTTGTGTCCAATAATGTGTTAACACGTGTCAATTGATTACACGTGGCATTGATATCAAATAAAGGACTAATATTGACAAACCTTGAAAATATATAAATTCGAGGGTTATAAATGTCAACAAAGGGTAAATATACTGTATGGTAACCCTAAATGGTGCTTGTACCTTCAAACGAATAAATCATGGATCGTACGGACGCGAAACGCGGAAGAAAGTGAGAGATTACAAGCTACAGGGGTTAACTGTGTCAACATGTTTAATTATACCTCTGAGTGACCCTTTAACGCTCCCGAGGCCTTGTAACAGTATTATACGCTCACTAGAACATACTGTATAAATTCCGCGAAGTTCCGTTTTTAAAACAAGAAGGTTATGATCGAATTCGTATAAGAAGGGTTAAAAGCGTCAATAATGAAAGTTAAGGCTTTCTGAATAATTAATAAACTAACCGGGGACTTAACAACGCGGGTAAATAACACAAGGTCCTTAGTTGTAATTAACCGAGGGCCAAACCGCAAAGTTACCCCTTCAAACCCGAAAGGTCAGGTAAATCATTACGAAAGATTTCGTTATTAATTACCAGATTCTGATAATCATTACAAAAGATTTAAAATTCCTGGAAATCTAACCTCTCGCGACCCGCGTGAAGTTTCGGGTTAAGTTGAGGCGGGCCGCGAGCCACCTAAGATACGCGTCTGATCTTTACACATCAGGCGACCCGCGTAAAAGCAGCATGGATTCTCCATGCGGGCCGCATTAGACGCCCAGATGCAGAAAGTTTGTATCTTCTTGCCTTTTGAGCTCATGAACGATCAAACATGCAATAAGAGAGGCATGGGCGCCCCCTACTCGACCCATAGCTCTATGGGACACCTGCCCATCATCCATGATCAGTGTAGGTTGTTGTGTAATGATCTTGAGGGTTTTGTTGCACTATAAATAGCCACATTGAGCTCATAACATTCACACAACTCAAACACTCAACTACTGATCATTCTAAAGCTCCCAAGCATTCCTCTCTGCTCTCTAAGCAAGATACAACTTCTGTAAGTCGTTCAAATCCATTTTGGTCTTATATTTCCATAGATTTAGCTTATCAACTCAACCGTCGTAACTAACGGTTGTCATAACGATAATTCACAAATGGTCCAGTGAATTGTCGGATCAAAAGTAGTTTTGAGTTGGTATTTATGTGGGTAATAAACCCCTAAAAGGGTTCCCTCTGATCACCATTCTAACTATGTCAAATGTCGAGTCAAACGTGCACTTAAAAAGTCAACAGAAAGTCATTTTGCCGTTTTGTACATAATCTGTAATGTATATGTTATGAAACCTGTTTTGATGATCATAAAACATGATATTAAGTATATAAACTTGTTTACGCTCGTTTGAATCGACCATTTGCTATATTGACCCGGTTCGGAGCCGAATGTCGCAAAAGTTTGACTTTTGCTTTGACTTCAGTTCTGACCCGTTTTAGCGAGGTATAGATATGCCTTAGGACTCTCTTAGGACCAGGTTACATGATGGTATAGACCTCTGTGATCGGTTCATGAATTGTCCGAGTCTTTTACGCATTTCCGTTAATCGCCTAAAAGTTGACCGTAACGGCCTTTTTAAAATAAAACGAGCATTTCGGACACGTGAACGGACCATAACCTTGCTTACTAAATTGTAAGCATGTCCTTAAAGTTTCACGCCAATCCGAGGTCTAGAATGAGAGTTATGCTAAAAGCGCAATTAAAGTAAACTTTTGTAATTAACGGCGCAATTAGCATAACGCCCATCTAAACCAAGATTTCGTCACCAAAACTTGTATCCACTGTTATAAAATAATATTTTTGGAATTTTAAAGATTTTTAATAATTTTTACCTTGCTCATAACCTGCGGTTATGGCTACGGTTCGGTAAATACCGAATATGCCCTTTTCGGCCAAAACGTGAGTTCTACAAGGTCTTTTGACCCGATTCCAGTTGCTACTGATTTTAAATAATAAATAAAGTATTTTAGACTTTATAAACTGTTCGGGAAACTTAGATTTCCTGTAGAACTCGAAAAGCTCTTTAAAAGTCTTTAAAATGACCGGAAAACCCCTACGGGGCGTAATATTAACTTAAACTCGTTACGGGCATCACGGAAGGTATCCTACTGATACCACAACCTCTTTAAGGCATATTGACTTAGGAAATAAGCGTAAGACTCTCATGGTTAACCGTTTCGCCTATTGCGCACACGGTTCGGCTTATGAAACTAGTTTTCATAAATTAGCCGATACGGGTCAAATTATATTATTTGAACCCCAAAATCCAGAGTGTGAACCTTGAACCCATATAAAACAAGTCTCTGAACTTGTTTGGGGCAGAATCACATTCCATTCTCGGTTTTCGCCTTTTCGCGCGATTAAACCATATTTATATTCCGGAACCAACCGGTCTAGGCTACGGCCAATATAAAGACCCGTTAGGATTCTAAGAGGTTAATTAAAACCTTCGTTCCAGATTAGGAGCCCAGTAAAAGCTATCGGTGATTTAATCAAACTAAGGAATAATACTTGGAAAGGTAAATACTTTAACTTATTTCCCCTATACGGGCTTGGGTTACGGTATGTTAATACCGCTTGATTGAGCATTATATTTTTCCATCGCTTAGGTGGTTAATTAAATAATATGATCGGCTCATTTAAACAGTTTTGTTTCTTAAAAGCCTTTGGGGGGTTTAATGACCGTTGTCCCGGATATCCTTGGCATCATTTTACGAAATGGCCACGACCATCGACATCCCGGTGTAGGCGTACACCCGGTATATATTGTCGACATTAATTAAAAGACGTAGCCGTTGGTTTTTATACTACGGTTTTACGCAATGTGGTGTGTCTATAAATCTTTAACCCGGCACGACCCGGGCTACTGAACGCATAAAAGAACATGTAAAACGTTCACAAGATTTTAATAATTTTCCCAAGTTATAAAAGAGTTTGTGCCTTGTGCATTCAAATCAATTTAATAAACATTTTCAAATGTGTCAGTTGAATGTATTTACCAGTGTAAACTGACGTATTTTTCCCCAAAAGATTAAGTGCAGGTACTATACGAAATTGGCTGGTATTAGCTTCCTAAGCATCACGAATAGTCTCGCAAACTTGATGCCGTATCTGAATGAACAATATTTTATTATTGTTTTGATCCGCTGTGGATATATTCGACTTCTGTAATACATTTGATATTACAACTAGAGGTTGAAGTATATATTTATCTTTAAGCTTCCGCTGTGCATTTATATAATTGTGTGGTTTGACTATATTGTTGCCAACATCGTCACAGTAATCCCCCACCGGGCCCACCGGTGAGACACGTGGAAATCGGGGTGTGACAGGTTGGTATCAGAGCCAACGTTGAGCGAATTAAACACTGTCCTAATGTGTTTAATCTCAATGACACAATTGCACATACTTGAGTCTAGACAAGAACTTAGGACAAATTCGAATTGTGATTCCAATTTTGTCTTTTTCTTTTATTATTGGTATTTAAAGTTTTATAAAGCAGGAAAAAAAATGCCACCTGTTATATTCCGAGGAAGAGGAATGGGAAGAAGAGGCAGAGGAGATATCGTGACGCATCACGATCACGAAGCTGGACCGTCAGGTACAAGACCTCCTTCAATGACAAGGAGCGAAGAACCACAACGACGAAGAGATCTTTACGAACCTGCGAGGCATTCCACCTCGCACAGCTCGACGCCATCATACCGGCACTCCTTTGGGCCAAACTCAGAAAATGATCCCAACAACCCACAACCTTCCTTCATACCTCTACAACGTTCGGTATCACACCGAAATTATGACGACCCTACTCCATACTTCATAGGTCAGTTTAATCCAGCTGACTACATACAGGAACCTTCAGGCTTTGTTCCACTAGGGCCACAAGATCACTTCTCCGAGGACCATATGGATGAAGATACTGATCCAACTGAACCTGCTCGTGGTACGCCCACGCATCCGATAGAAGTCTCTGATGGGTCATCTTTCCATGCCACACCCTATCAAGGACCAGACAGTTTCCAAGCGTTGTTTGACCGACATGAGTGGTACTACACACCACCTCAACAGACACCCCTCGACACTCTAGTAGTAGCCACTATCCGCCACTACAAGAAGAAGGACCTTCAAGTCCTATACAGGAGGCGAACTCCGCACCAGCTGCACCAAATTCGCCACCATTTGGGTACGACCAACCCATACCTGCTTACACGGGTCCAACGGCTTACAACCCGTTCGAACCGTCACAAGCACAATACAACTACAATTACGAACGCGACCCATATGTGGTGTCGGCTAGATATAATGCACGCTACCCTGACGGAGCTCATGGGAACATGGGACCACCGGACTACTCAGCTCATGGGTATCCAATACCTCCCAGACCCCCAGTTCCGCAACACGCGCCACAACCACGATTCTCTCCTCCTGAATAGGAAGAAATACTCCATCGACTAGATCGTGTGGAGAGAGAGTTCGAGGAAGAAAAGAAAAGCCACCGAGGATTTCTCAAAGGCTTGGCGAACCTACTAAAGGGCAAAAAGAAGAAACGTGACCACTAGCCCTTAATAGTTGTACTTAATGTAATTTCTACTTTGAAATAAGTCCCTGCGTGGACACTTATCATATTTCAGTCCCTACGTGGACTTATCTTTTAGTCCTTGCATGGACACCTATCTTACATTAGTCCCTGCGTGGACTTGTCACTCTTTTTAAAACCTCTATGGAGGTATGTACTATTTAAAAGACCCGTTTAGGGCAATATGTAATTGTATTTGAGATTATGGAATGTATGTTATGAGTTTGTTTTAATATGTATGAAATAAATCAAAACCATTCCTTTTAAATTGATCTGCCTAAATAAAGAATCTTACGAGTGAAACCTAGCCTGGTGTCTTTTAAGATCCGGTCAAGATGGTAGGACTTAATTGAAAGATTCAGATTCCCTGTTAACCTCTGTGAGCATGTTAACACTCATGGCAGATGTGATCCGTTAAAATCACACACGTCATTCTTATACAATAATCCTTTAAAGGATTTTAAAGACCCAACTAAATGATTTATAAATCATGGGCTAAACCACCAGTAAAGGTGATCACAATATAAAACATCCATTAGTGATGTAGTGCCTACGGGCCAATCTTATTAAAACGTCCATTAGTGATGTAGTGCCTACGGGCCAACCTTGATAAAACATCCATTTGTGGTGTATTGCCTATGGGCCATAATAATTGTCTTACAAAGACAAAAGGCAGTGGTGGTCTATGACTCCCTGTCAAGAAGAGATAAAAGAACTACGGTTCAAATCTCTGTGCCTTTGATTCTCTGAAATCTCGGCTAATAGTATAAAACATCCTCGTGATTAGGCTTTATGTCGCCAATATTATTAATATAGCTGAAATAGGATATATTCAAATCCTAATATTTAATGAAGTAATAAGTTAACCAAATATGGTCTCTGTTACCATGGTTGACAAATTGTCATGAAAGACAATTATATAATAATCTCCTGAATAAAATTTTGTTATCTTCTGTAACAGATTCAAGTTACAATGGCGGATCCCAATGGAGAGAATAGCCATACAAATGAAGATGACTACGACAATGAGCAGGTGCATCTGACCGGCGCACAGCTAAAGGCTCTAATTGACAATGTTGTACAGGCAGCTCTTGATCGTCAATACACTGAGTCTCATAGCAGATCTGTATCAAAACCACCCTCAAAACCAAAGACACACTCCAAACCACCCTCTCAACCCAAGAAGGATGACGACAATCACTCGTCAGCTGAAAATAGTATTCGTCGTGAACGAGAGTACACTGATGCATCTGGTGCCAAGGGTTGCACTTACAAGTATTTTGTATCTTGTAAGCCCCGGGAATTTACGGGGGAGAAAGGTGCTGTTGATTGTATCACCTGGCTAGATGAGATGGACACTATTGTGGACATCAGTGGGTGCGCAGAGAAGGATGTGGTGAAGTTTGTGTCCCAGTCATTTAAGGGCGAGGCCCTGGCATGGTGGAGGGCGTTGGTGCAGCCATCAGGTAAGTCTGCTTTATACAAGATGACATGGGAGGAATTTATTGCTCTTATTAAGGAAAACTACTGCCCTCAGCATGAGGTTGAGAAGATCGAGGCTGACTTTGTGTCACTGGTGATGACGAACCTGGACTGCCAGGCTTATTTGACGAGCTTCAATACGATGTCTCGCCTGGTTCCATACCTTGTGACACCAGAGTCTAGAAGAATCGCCCGTTTCATTGGGGGCTTGGAGCCTGCGATAAAGGCGAGTGTAAAGGCCTCTCGGCCGACGACCTTCAGGTCAGTTACTGACCTCTCCTTGTCTCTCACCTTAGATGTTGTCCGCCTGAGGACGCTAAGGAGCAAGGAGACAGAGAAGAGGAAACGTGAGGATGACACCTCACGAAGGTCTGGAAAGAAGCACCGTGGAAACGGTGACGGCAAGAGAGGGGCTGAGACGAAGAAGGAAGGGCAGACTGGTGAAAGACCTAATTGCAAAATCTGCAAGAAACCCCACTCTGGGAAATGTAGGTTTGCGTCGAATTCACAGTCGCAGCCAAAGACTTTTTCCTGTGGACTATGCAAGTCCAAGGATCATAAGACGGTGGATTGTAAGAAAATCAAGGACGCAACCTGCTACGGTTGCAATGAAAAGGGGCATATCAAGAGTAACTGCCCTAAGAACGCCAAGAAGGCGGAGGAGACCAAGAAGACTAATGCTAGAGTCTTCCGCATGGATGCAAAGGAGGCTGTGCTGAACGACAATGTGCTTACAGGTACTTTTCTCGTAAATAATATATTTGCAAGAGTACTTTTCGATTCAGGCGCCGATAAATCCTTTGTAGACCAGAAATTTTGCCAACTATTAAATATGCCTATCAAAACCCTAGATATGAAATACGAGGTAGAGTTAGCAGACGGCACGATAGAAACCGTCTCCACTGTTCTAGAGGGATGTGAAATGTCCATTAAGAACCATTCTTTTCCTCTATCTCTACTTCCTTTCAAACTAGCGGGTTTCGACATAGTTCTAGGCATGGACTGGTTATCCCATAATCAGGCCCAAATCATTTGCGGCAAAAGGCATATAGTATTAAAGACTCCGAGTGGTGAATCGCTTACCATTCGAGGAGATACGCAGTACGGATTGCCCGAGGACGTATCTATGCTCAAAGCTTCTAGGTGTTTGAACAGGGGCTGTGTAATTTATATGGCTCAGGTGATAATTGAAGAACCCAAGCCGAAGATCGAGGATCTTCCTGTCATTTCTGAATATCCCGAGGTTTTTCCTGAAGAACTACCTGGTTTACCACCAGATAGACAAGTGGAATTCAGAATAGATATCATACCAGGAGCAGCTCCTATAGCTAGAGCACCTTACAGGCTAGCTCCTACTGAAATGAAGGAACTAAGGACCCAGTTGGATGAACTGTTGGCAAAAGGTTTTATCAGACCTAGTTCGTCTCCCTGGGGAGCACCTGTCCTATTTGTAAAGAAGAAGGACGGATCGATGCGTCTATGCATCGATTACCGAGAGCTAAACAAAGTTACCATAAAGAATAGATATCCTTTGCCAAGGATCGACGATCTGTTCGATCAGCTGCAAGGAGCGAGCTACTTCTCAAAGATCGACTTGAGGTCGGGCTATCATCAGCTAAGGGTCAGAGATGAAGATGTACATAAGACCGCATTTAGGACTCGCTATGGTCATTACGAGTTCCTAGTGATGCCTTTTGGGCTCACTAATGCACCGACTGCGTTCATGGATCTCATGAATCGCGTCTGCAAGCCGTATTTGGACAAATTTGTCATAGTCTTCATCGACGATATCCTTATATATTCCAAGAACCAAGCTGACCACGAGAAGCACCTCCGTTGCATTCTCGAATTACTACAGCGTGAGAAACTCTACGCCAAATTCTCGAAATGTGAATTTTGGCTACGAGAGGTTCAGTTTTTAGGTCACGTTGTAAGTGAGCGTGGTATCCAAGTGGATCCCGCTAAGGTAGAGGCAGTCATGAACTGGCAAGAGCCAAAGACCCCTACCGAAATTCGTAGTTTCCTGGGGTTAGCAGGATACTACAGGAGGTTTATTGAGAATTTTTCGAGGATTGCTGCGCCCTTGACTTCCCTAACCAAGAAGAAAGAAAAGTTCAATTGGGGCCCAAAGCAGCAAGAATCCTTCGAAGTTCTGAAGCAGAAGCTAAGCAACGCACCTGTGTTGACATTACCAGAAGGTACAGATGAATTCGTAGTTTACTGCGATGCATCACACACAGGCATGGGGTGTGTGCTTATGCAGAAAGGCAAGGTGATTGCCTATGCTTCAAGACAACTAAAGGTGCATGAAAAGAATTACACCACCCATGACTTGGAGTTGGGTGCCGTTGTATTTGCACTGAAATTATGGAGGCATTACCTTTATGGTATTAAATTTGTGATTTATTCTGATCACAAAAGCCTCCAGCACCTGTTCAATCAAAAGGAGTTGAACATGAGGCAGCGCCGCTGGATGGAGACCCTGAATGACTATGATTGTGAGATCAGGTACCATCCCAGCAAAGCGAATGTAGTCGCTGATGCCTTGAGCAGGAAAGAAAGGGTAAAACCTATTCGAATCAATGCCAAGAGCATTGAGGTCAAGAACAATTTGATTGAGAGGATATTAGCTGCACAGCGAGAGGCTGTGTTGGAAGCTAATTATCCTAATGAAAAGTTAGGAGTAACTGAGGAGCAGTTGACTCTTAGCAAGGATGGAATCCTTAGATTAAACGGACGAATATGGGTTCCGATTTATGGAGGACTACGAAATGTTATCCTCCAGGAAGCCCATAGTTCCAAATATTCGGTCCATCCTGGTGCAGACAAGATGTATCAAGATTTAAAGGCAAACTATTGGTGGATAGGCTTGAAAAAGTCTGTGGCCGCCCATGTAGCAAAGTGCTTGACTTGTGCTCAAGTCAAAACCGAGCACCAAAAGCCGTCTGGCTTGCTACAACAGCCTGAGCTTCCCGAGTGCAAGTGGGAATGCGTAACTATGGACTTCATAACCAAGTTACCCAAGACCAGGAAAGGAAACGATACAATATGGGTCATAGTCGATAGGCTGACTAAATCAGCTCATTTTCTACCCATCAAGGAGACGTATAGCTCCGATATGCTAGCCCAACTTTATGTTGATAAGATTGTAGCCTTACACGGCATACCTGTGTCTATTATCTCCGACAGGGATACTAGATACACGTCTCACTTCTGGAAGAGTTTCCAGCAATCTTTGGGCACGCGTTTGAACTTCAGTACGGCTTACCATCCACAGACGGACGGTCAAAGTGAGCGTACTATCCAGACGTTAGAAGACATGCTTCGCGCATGTGCGATCGATTTAGGTGGTAACTGGGATAAGAATCTACCCCTGATCGAATTCTCCTACAATAATAGCTACCACACCAGCATAAAGGCTGCGCCTTTTGAGGAATTATACGGTAGGAAATGTAGATCGCCTGTTTGTTGGGCGGAAGTAGGAGAGGTCCAATTATCGGGACCAGAGATAGTTTTCCAGACAACGGACAAGATTGTCCAGATTCGGGAACGTCTCAAGGCTGCCCGCGATAGGCAGAAAAGCTACGCTGATCCAAAGCGTAAGGATTTTCACTTCGAAGTGGGTGAAAAGGTGTTGCTTAAGGTGTCACCCTGGAAGGGAGTGATGCGTTTCGGCAAGAAAGGCAAACTGAGTCCGAGATACATAGGACCTTTTGAGGTCATTGAACGTGTCGGGTCAGTCGCCTATAAACTGAACTTGCCTGAAGAGCTCAATGGAATTCACAATGTGTTCCACATCTGCAATCTCAAGAAGTGCTTCGCCGATGAATCATTGGTGATTCCACACACAGATGTGCATATAGATGAGAGCTTAAAATTCGTAGAGAAACCATTGTCGATTGAAGATCGACAGGTGAAAAAGCTTCGCAGAAAGCACGAACCGATTGTAAAAGTCAAATGGGATGCTCGTAGAGGTCCCGAATATACGTGGGAAGTCGAAGACACAATGAAAGAAAAATACCCCTATTTATTTGAGTAAATCTCGGGTCGAGATTTATTTTAAGGGGTGAGGATGTAACACCTCGAATTTTTGTGTCCAATAATGTGTTAACACGTGTCAATTGATTACACGTGGCATTGATATCAAATAAAGGACTAATATTGACAAACCTTGAAAATATATAAATTCGAGGGTTATAAATGTCAACAAAGGGTAAATATACTGTATGGTAACCCTAAATGGTGCTTGTACCTTCAAACGAATAAATCATGGATCGTACGGACGCGAAACGCGGAAGAAAGTGAGAGATTACAAGCTACAGGGGTTAACTGTGTCAACATGTTTAATTATACCTCTGAGTGACCCTTTAACGCTCCCGAGGCCTTGTAACAGTATTATACGCTCACTAGAACATACTGTATAAATTCCGCGAAGTTCCGTTTTTAAAACAAGAAGGTTATGATCGAATTCGTATAAGAAGGGTTAAAAGCGTCAATAATGAAAGTTAAGGCTTTCTGAATAATTAATAAACTAACCGGGGACTTAACAACGCGGGTAAATAACACGAGGTCCTTAGTTGTAATTAACCGAGGGCCAAACCGCAAAGTTACCCCTTCAAACCCGAAAGGTCAGGTAAATCATTACGAAAGATTTCGTTATTAATTACCAGATTCTGATAATCATTACAAAAGATTTAAAATTCCTGGAAATCTAACCTCTCGCGACCCGCGTGAAGTTTCGGGTTAAGTTGAGGCGGGCCGCGAGCCACCTAAGATACGCGTCTGATCTTTACACATCAGGCGACCCGCGTAAAAGCAGCATGGATTCTCCATGCGGGCCGCATTAGACGCCCAGATGCAGAAAGTTTGTATCTTCTTGCCTTTTGAGCTCATGAACGATCAAACATGCAATAAGAGAGGCATGGGCGCCCCCTACTCGACCTATAGCTCTATGGGACACCTGCCCATCATCCATGATCAGTGTAGGTTGTTGTGTAATGATCTTGAGGGTTTTGTTGCACTATAAATAGCCACATTGAGCTCATAACATTCACACAACTCAAACACTCAACTACTGATCATTCTAAAGCTCCCAAGCATTCCTCTCTGCTCTCTAAGCAAGATACAACTTCTGTAAGTCGTTCAAATCCATTTTGGTCTTATATTTCCATAGATTTAGCTTATCAACTCAACCGTCGTAACTAACGGTTGTCATAACGATAATTCACAAATGGTCCAGTGAATTGTCGGATCAAAAGTAGTTTTGAGTTGGTATTTATGTGGGTAATAAACCCCTAAAAGGGTTCCCTCTGATCACCATTCTAACTATGTCAAATGTCGAGTCAAACGTGCACTTAAAAAGTCAACAGAAAGTCATTTTGCCGTTTTGTACATAATCTGTAATGTATATGTTATGAAACCTGTTTTGATGATCATAAAACATGATATTAAGTATATAAACTTGTTTACGCTCGTTTGAATCGACCATTTGCTATATTGACCCGGTTCGGAGCCGAATGTCGCAAAAGTTTGACTTTTGCTTTGACTTCAGTTCTGACCCGTTTTAGTGAGGTATAGATATGCCTTAGGACTCTCTTAGGACCAGGTTACATGATGGTATAGACCTCTGTGATCGGTTCATGAATTGTCCGAGTCTTTTACGCATTTCCGTTAATCGCCTAAAAGTTGACCGTAACGGCCTTTTTAAAATAAAACGAGCATTTCGGACACGTGAGCGGACCATAACCTTGCTTACTAAATTATATGCATGTCCTTAAAGTTTCACGCCAATCCGAGGTCTAGAATGAGAGTTATGCTAAAAAGCGCAATTAAAGTAAACTTTTGTAATTAACGGCGCAATTAGCATAACGCCCATCTAAACCAAGATTTCGTCACCAAAACTTGTATCCACTGTTATAAAATAATATTTTTGGAATTTTAAAGATTTTTAATAATTTTTACCTTGCTCATAACCTGCGGTTATGGCTACGGTTCGGTAAATACCGAATATGCCCTTTTCGGCCAAAACGTGAGTTCTACAAGGTCTTTTGACCCGATTCCAGTTGCTACTGATTTTATATAATAAATAAAGTATTTTAGACTTTATAAACTGTTCGGGAAACTCAGATTTCCTGTAGAACTCGAAAAGCTCTTTAAAAGTCTTTAAAATGACCGGAAAACCCCTACGGGGCGTAATATTAACTTAAACTCGTTACGGGCATCACGGAAGGTATCCTACTGATACCACAACCTCTTTAAGGCATATTGACTTAGGAAATAAGCGTAAGACTCTCATGGTTAACCGTTTCGCCTATTGCGCGCACGGTTCGGCTTATGAAACTAGTTTTCATAAATTAGCCGATACGGGTCAAATTATATTATTTGAACCCCAAAATCCAGAGTGTGAACCTTGAACCCATATAAAACAAGTCTCTGAACTTGTTTGGGGCAAAATCACATTCCATTCCCGGTTTTCGCCTTTTCGCGCGATTAAACCATATTTATATTCCGGAACCAACCGGTCTAGGCTACGGCCAATATAAAGACCCGTTAGGATTCTAAGAGGTTAATTAAAACCTTCGTTCCAGATTAGGAGCCCAGTAAAAGCTATCGGTGATTTAATCAAACTAAGGAATAATACTTGCAAAGGTAAATACTTTAACTTATTTCCCCTATACGGGCTTGGGTTACGGTATGTTAATACCGCTTGATTGAGCATTATATTTTTCCATCGCTTAGGTGGTTAATTAAATAATATGATCGGCTCATTTAAACAGTTTTGTTTCTTAAAAGCCTTTGGGGGGTTTAATGACCGTTGTCCCGGATATCCTTGGCATCATTTTACGAAATGGCCACGACCATCGACATCCCGGTGTAGGCGTACACCCGGTATATATTGTCGACATTAATTAAAAGACGTAGCCGTTGGTTTTTATACTACGGTTTTACGCAATGTGGTGTGTCTATTAATCTTTAACCCGGCACGACCCGGGCTACTGAACGCATAAAAGAACATGTAAAACGTTCACAAGATTTTAATAATTTTCCCAAGTTATAAAAGAGTTTGTGCCTTGTGCATTCAAATCAATTTAATAAACATTTTCAAATGTGTCAGTTGAATGTATTTACCAGTGTAAACTGACGTATTTTTCCCCAAAAGATTAAGTGCAGGTACTATACGAAATTGGCTGGTATTAGCTTCCTAAGCATCACGAATAGTCTCGCAAACTTGATGCCGTATCTGAATGAACAATATTTTATTATTATTTTGATCCGCTGTGGATATATTCGACTTCTGTAATACATTTGATATTACAACCAGAGGTTGAAGTATATATTTATCTTTAAGCTTCCGCTGTGCATTTATATAATTGTGTGGTTTGACTATATTGTTGCCAACATCGTCACGGTAATCCCCCACCGGGCCCACCGGTGAGACACGTGGAAATCGGGGTGTGACAGGTCTTTTGGACAAGCTTTGTTCAGGTCTGTGTAGTCTACACAGACTCTCCACTTCCCATTCTTCTTTTGAACCACTACCACATTTGCTAGCCATCTAGGGAATTTGACTTCTCTAATCATCCTGGACTTCAATAATCTTTCAACTTCCTCTTGGATAATTGCATTCCGCTCAGGGGCGAATTTCCTTCTCTTTTGTTGTATAGGCTTGAATGACCTGTCAATTCCAAGCTTGTGAGTAATAATGTCTTTGGAGATACCTGTCATGTCCTCATGCTTCCATGCGAATGTTGACATCCTGCATTTCAGAAAGTTAGTTAATTGCTCTTCAATATCCTGAGGGATATTGGTCCCTACGAGCACCGAGATATCAGGATTATCCTGATCCAGGATAACTTTCTTCACATCCTGCTCCGGATTCTCCACGATATCCTGGGCCTGCATCTTTAATTGCTATGCTGCACTTGGTTTGGTCGAGGATTTCATTGAGGATGAGTAACATTCTTTCGCCTCTTGCTGATCACTATCGATTTTGACAACTCCCCAAGGGGTAGGGATCTTGATGCATTGGTGATATGTTGATGGTACGGCCTTCATATCGTGAATCCACGGTCTTCCCAGGATGATGTTATAGCAGGATAGAGAATCCATCACACAGAAACGTTGTATCTTGTTGACTCCTTCAACATATACAGGCAGCTTTATCTCTCCCACTGTGTTCCTAGCTTCTCCACTGAAACCAACGAGCACAGTAGACTTCGAAGTGATATCCATCGTAGACACATTCATTCTCTTCAGAGTCTCCAGTTGGATTATGTTGACGGAACTGCCATTATCAACCAGTATCCTGCGTACAAAATGGTTAGCCACATATAACGTTATTACCAGAGCATCATGGTGAGGATCCTGGACAGTATCCCTGTCATCAGCGTCAAACGTGATCATTTTGTCAGTTGTGAGGGTAGTCATCCTGACAGGTTTGTCTCCCCTCTCAGCCTTAGCTTCTTTTGCATGTCTCTTCGCCGCCGAATACGAAGTCCCACAAATATCGGATCCTCCCGAAATAAAGTTGATTATCTTGGCATCCGCGGGAGGTGAGGCTGCTCGTTCAGGATCCTTTTGTCACGGCCCCCGACCCGGTTTGACCCGTTTCAGGAGCCGCGGGACAGAAATCCCGTGATATTTATTTATGTGATTTTAGCAGCGGAATTCTTTAACATCAGGATCGTTATAAAGCTAAAAACTTTTCCCGATTATTTTATTTCACAATTCGGGCTAAAACCCCGACAATTTACAATAATAAGATTTTTCTGATAAATCTTTATTTCAAAACATATTTCTTTATTTTATACTGAGCTACTATCTTAAGCTTGAAATGCTCCCCGGCAATTTTCCTGAATTACAGTAGATCACCTGAAACATGTTTGAAAAAGGTTTTGTCAGCGGGGAAATACTGAGTGAATCATTCAGTTTACTGAAAACGACACATTTGTTATAATTCACAGTATTAAGATCTTTTACATATGTTTCTGATATCAACCAACTACCCACAGTATTTGTCACTCGACCGGATCTGTGACAGTGGTCATATCACCATTGGCTGCCCCAATGAATGACGTATCACTAAATTTTAGGTTCGCCCACCTAAAGTGATAAAACAGTAGTAATGTGCACAATACCCCACATACTGGCTGTAATTTGGTGATTACATCAACTTAATCACTGTAATTATAATTCTGAAAATAATTTGGAGTATTGTAAAACAGTTGATAAAAAGAGAATGACTCACATTGCAGATTTAATACGGATAGAATATGATTTAGCCTGGTTAATCTAATTTCACAAAACTGGGTTAGTGATCAATACAGCAGTCACGATAACTCACGAAATCAAATTCTCACAATGAACGACAAAGTGCAATACTTAAACATTCATCGATTTAACGACGAACGACAAAGTATAACCCAATGTGGACGGCACTTAAACATTCTTTGGATATATTGATCTCGGAAAATGAATCGTAATAGCGATCGAGTAATTACCCTGTTTTGCGGCAGCGATTCGAGTGCAGTGTGTGTTTATTTGTAGTAATTTGGTGCTAATTCGACGTACAGACAACAACTTTGCTTCGTTTCAACTTCTAATTTCAAGTCCCAAGGTCGGCTATTTATAGCCAAAAAATAGCCTCGCTTACGGACCGTAAGCCGTAACCCTTACGGTCAGTAAGGGTGCGGTCTAATTTGTAGAGTAGCCTAGTCAGTGGTATAGGCTTGATGAATCAACTAAAATCGAATTTCAGTATGTACAACGCAATTTTGTTGATAATTATCAACTAGGGTTTACCCCCCCTGAGTTTTAGGGGCCCTGATCCTGATTCCGATTGTTCCGAAAATTTTAGGGTTAGTGCGGAATTACTTGGGTGTCTCAATTAAGGTTTCCTTATTGACTAATTATCATTCTAATTATAAATTTTAATGAGAGTTGTTACATCCTCCCCACCTTAAGAAAAATCTCGTCCTCGAGATTTATTGAAATAGATGAGGGTATTTCCGCTTCATTTCTGACTCCAGTTCCCAAGTATATTCCGGTCCTCTCTTTGAATTCCATTTGACTTTCACCAGTACTAGTCGCTTGTGTTTGAGAAACTTGATTTTCTTATCTTCTATTTGTAAGGGTTTCTCTATGAATTTTAGCTTTTCATTTACCTCCACATCTTGAAGAGGTACTACCAGGGATTCGTCTGATAGACATTTCTTAAGATTGGATACATGAAATACATCATGTACTCCAGCTAGTTTTTCTGGTAGTTGTAAGCGATAAGCAACTGGTCCAATTCGTTGAATCACTGGGAATGGTCCAACATATCTTGGACTCAGTTTTCCTTTCTTACTGAATCGTACGACTCCTTTCCAAGGAGAAACTTTTAAAAGTACTTTATCTCCTATCTGGAATTCTAGTGGCTTGCGGCGATTGTCTGCATAGCTCTTCTGGCGATCTCGAGCCGTCTTTAGTCTTTCCTTGATTTGTGTTATCTTGTCAGTGGTTTCTTGCACGATTTCTGGACCTGATAATTGACTTTCTCCTATTTCTGCCCAACATACTGGAGTTCTGCACTTGCGTCCATACAGTGCTTCGAATGGAGCGGCATCAATGCTTGAGTGATAACTATTATTATAGGAGAATTCGATTAATGGTAAATGGTTATCCAAATTACCACCAAAGTCAATTACACATGCTCGGAGCATGTCTTCTAGAGTTTGGATCGTCCTTTCACTTTGTCCGTCTGTTTGTTGATGATATGCAGTACTTAAATTGAGTCGGGTTCCCATTGATTCTTGGAAACTTGTCCAGAAACGGGAAGTGAAATGACTATCTCTATCCGATACAGGCATTTCTAACTGTTGTAGCAGACCTGAAGGTTTCTGATGTTCGGCTTTAACTTGTGAACAAGTTAGACACTTAGATACGTATTCGGCTATATCCTTCTTCATTCCTATCCACCAGAAATTCTTTCTTAAATCTTGGTACATCTTATTGTTTCCTGGATGTACAGTATACCTAGATTTATGAGCTTCGTCTAAAATCTTTGACCTTAAATTTCCCTGTTTAGGTACCCAAATTCTGTTTTTGTGGAATTTCCAAATTCCATCATTTCCTTGTTCCAATTCTTTTAGGTAACCTTTCATTCCTTCGGCATCGTCCTTCATTACCGTTTCCTGAATTTCCTTTAATTGTTCCATTAAATCTACTTGTAGATTTATTCTAAGAGCACGGACTCGCCTTTGCTTCTCATGATACTTACGACTTAAGGCGTCTGCGACTACGTTTGCCTTTCCTTCGTGATATTGAATATCACAGTCGTAATCACTCAGGATTTCCATCCATCTTCTTTGCCTCATTTTTAACTCTTTTTGCCCAAATATATACCTTAAACTCTTATGATCTGTATAAATAGTAAACTTACTTCCATACAGATAATGTCTCCATATCTTAAGGGCAAAAACTATAGCTCCTAATTCTAAATCATGAGTCGTATAGTTTTCTTCGTGCTTTTTCAATTGTCTGGAAGCATACGCAATTACCTTCTTGCGTTGCATCAACACACATCCGTATCCTAATTTTGAAGCATCACAATATACCTCAAAATCTTCTGTTCCTTCTGGTAAGGCTAAGATTGGAGCTTTGGTTAATTTCTGCTTTAAGATTCTGAAGGCTTCTTCTTGTTTAGGTCCCCACTCACACTTAGTGGCTTTACAGGTTAGCTTAGTTAATGGTATAGCTATCTTGGAAAAATCCTTAATAAACCGTCTATAATATCCAGCTAATCCTATAAAACTTCTAATTTCCATTGCAGTTTGCGGAACCTTCCAATTGGTAATTGCTTCTATCTTAGCAGGATCTACGTGAATACCTTCATGATTCACCATGTGTCCTAAAAATTTGCACTTCTTGTATCCAAAATTCACACTTCGAGTGCATGCAAGTGCTGACAATGTTCGACCTGACTTTTTGAATAAATAAGTATATCGTCTATGAAAACAATTACAAATTTATCCAAATATGGTTTACAGATCATGTTCATCATGTCCATAAATGCTGCAGGTGCATTAGTTAATCCAAAGGGCATGACTGTAAACTCATAATGTCCATACCTAGTTCTAAAAGCAGTTTTAGGTATGTCTTCTTCTTGAACCTTTACTTGATGATATCCGGAGCGCAAATCTATCTTAGAAAAATATTTAGCGCCTTGTAATTGATCGAAAAGATCATCAATCCTAGGTAATGGGTATCGATTTTTAATTGTAACCTTATTCAACTCTCTATAATCGATACACATTCTCATCGATCCATCTTTCTTTTTCACAAACAACAGTGGTTCACCCCAAGGGGATGAACTAGGTTGTATAAATCCTTTGCTTAGTAATTCATCTAATTGCTTCTTTAATTCTAGCATTTCGGTAGGAGCTAATCGATAGGGTGCCTTGGCTATCGGTGTAGTTCCTGGAATTAGATGAATCCTAAATTCTACCTCCCTATCCGGTGGTAACCCAGGTAAATCTTCCGGAAATACATCTGGGTATTCTGAGACTACAGGAATTTCAAGTTCTTTTCCTTTAGTATAAATGATTACTGAAATCATATATACTATTCCTTGTTTCCGTTCATAATTAGCAACTTTCATTACTGATATGAACTTCAACGGCTTTCGAGGTTTATCTCCTGTAATCATGATTACTTTCCCAGTAGGTGATTGAATTTCTATAGAGTTTCTATCACAAATGATTTGAGCATGGTTGGCTATTAACCAATCCATTCCTAACACAACATCAAATTCAGCTAATTTCA
This sequence comes from Helianthus annuus, assembly GCF_002127325.2. Lineage (NCBI taxonomy): Eukaryota > Viridiplantae > Streptophyta > Magnoliopsida > Asterales > Asteraceae > Helianthus > Helianthus annuus. Next base: position 37,700,088 of record NC_035444.2, on the reverse strand, counting down.
TAGGCAATAGGTTTGCAGCAAATTTATGACCTGAGAGTTCTATTTCTACTTTTTGCAAAACCTGATTGATTTTTACTGAATTCCCATCTGTAGTTTCGACTGTAAAAATCTGCCTAACGGTAGTTAAGGGTAACTTAAGAGCTTGACAGAATGAAGTATTTATAAAACTTTGGTTTGCACCAGAGTCAAATAATACTTTTGCATAAACGTTGTGAACTAGAAACGTACCGGCGATGACATCCGGAATGAGCTCTGCTTCTTAAGTGGTTAGCTGGAATGCTCTGGCATTCTTCTTAGTAGCTCCTTCGGTCGCTTTGGGTTTGTTATCTACTGGGTTGGCTAACTTAGGACATTCTGTTTTGAAATGTCCAGCTTCTCCACAATTGTAACAAATTATGGATTTCTTCGTGCAGTTTTCTTCACGATGTCCTATCGTTTTGCAAAAATTGCAAAGTTTGTTACATTTTCCAAAATGATTCTTTTTGCAAATTTTGCAGAATGGCAAAGTTGAGGATTGCCCTGTTCCTCTTTTCTTGAAATTCCTACTATTACCCACTCTAAATCCTTGGGTAATTTTCTGAGCTAGTTCCTTCTTCCTATCTTCATCTCTTGTACGTATCAGTTCATCAGTTAGGGTGTTAGCTAATTCTACTGCATCGTCAATAGTGCGAGGTCTCGCAGCCTTAACGATATTGCGAATTTCGCTAATTAATCCCCAAATATAGCGAGAAATGAGTACCGGTTCTGGCGAAGCCAGGTTAGGTACCACTCTAGCATATTCGAAGAATGTCGAAGTATAACCACGACAATCCACACCTAACATCCGATGAGTTAGGAACTTATTTGCCATTTGTTCCTTTTCATGCTCAGGACAGAATTTTCTTTCTACGAGATTCTTAAATTCTTCCCAAGTCATAGCATAAGCCCTATCTCTTCCTTTAGCTTGTAACACAGTGTTCCACCATTCGAGTGCTCCTTCTTTAAACAGATTTGATGCGTACATGACCTGATCATCTTTGGCACACTTACTTATTGCAATTAGTGCTTCGGTTTTCTCTAACCAACACAGTGATGTAGTTGCCCCTTCATTGCCTGCAAATTCAGTGGGTTTACAAGCAAGGAATTCTTTGAAAGTGCAACCAGGTGTTGCAGCCTTCCGTTTCTTAGGGAGCGGCGTGTGCTGGGATTCATTATCATGATTAACATGATTATGGCCACCGTTTATACTATTACTGAAGTTATCTTCAGTAGTACGTTTACTAGGAATGATAGGTTGCGGTTCGATTGGACTTTTTACAGCAGCAACAAATGCTGGAATAGCATTGGCTACCCCTTGAGCAACAATATTTTCAATATCTTGTCTAGTCATATATTGATCCCCTGGATGTTGCTCCGACTGATTAACCTCATTTACTGGTTCATTACCACTATTTGCCATCTGATAATATATAATAATTTTTATTAGTATTTGATAAATAGTAATCATACATAAACACTCAGACAATTTATAATACACGTATAGTCAAAACTATCGATTTCTCGATTCCATTTCATATCCGTTATAGTATGCATCACTACACACAGATATTTTACAAAGTTTTATTCGAAGTTATGTTACAGATTGATTTCACTATATACTATTACACAACTATAGTTTTACCATCCTCCTATCCCTTACCATTTGTTGTTCTAAAAACGCATTTCCCTTTCATCATATTTCCAGGCAATCTGTCCCCCTATCTCCCTGATTCTATTTCCTGCATCCATCAATTCTTCACCGAAATGGCGAAGTTCAGCCATATTCCCAGTGCTCATTGGTGGATTAGGTAGGGGTTCTGGATCGAATTGCGGAAGGAAGGAATAAGGGTCGTTGACAATATTTTGAAATTGCCAATCATTCGTCCACCATTCTTCCATTTCTATAGGTTGAGCGTGGACTATTGGTTCTGGGATTGCTGGTGCAAAATTCATAGGGATTGGATTTTCAATAGAATAGGTAAAAATATTAGTATTGACAGGTTGAATAGTCTCACAGCTTTCTAATAGAAAATCTATTTCATCTTGAAAAGTTGTTCCCTGATTTCGATTGGAGCTCTCTCCGATCTCTATCTGAGTTGGTCTAGAACCTTGTCCTATTTCCATTTCTATTTCCTTAGAATATTCCTCAAACTGTATCTCCATTTGCCTAGAATCTTTCTGAACTTCAATTTCCATTTCCGGCTGTTTACCAGTTTCTTTTACTATTTCTAAAGGATTGTTTATTTTAGGAAGTTTCGGGACTGGCTTTTTCCTACGGATACGATGTCCCCACACGTAATTCTTCTTTTTCTTTCGTTTTGGCATTGTCAAAGGTGGAGCATGGAATTCTACAGGTTGGTCCACATCAGCAAAGTATCCAGTAAACTCTTGGGAAACTTCTATATTCACCGGGTAAAGATTGAGGTTCTGAAAAGCTTCAGATATCTCGCTCATGCTGTGTAGCATATATACAAAATGCACAGAAATGCTAAGTTAAAACTTTGGAACAAAGTTTAACAAATAAACATCGAAGTTTTATTGCACACTATTTGTACAAAATAACAGGAAAGAACACACTCAGATTTATTTATTTATTTACTGAGAAGTGTTATTACTAGACTTAGGGTATTTAAAGATTTGCATGTTCTGCTACAGTGGCTAGCATATACAAATTTGCCCATTTCTCATCTAGCTTATCTTCCCAAGGTGATTTATTGATTAACTCCTGGGTTTCCTTTTTAATCCTCTTTTCTCGGATTTGCTCTTTACTTTTCTTAATAATCATACTCCTTTTTCTAGGAGAAAGCGGTTTCTCATATTGTGCTTTTCGCACAAATATTCCTTCTTCAGGGATTGTAGGGAGTTTTGAAAATTTAGTTTTGGATGAACTTCCCTCTTCGTAGACTGACCTATCTAATTTAAGATAGATATCTTGCAACTTTTGCTTACCCATACTGTAACTAACAAATAGTCAATTTAATAAAACACATAATCACATAATAGTAATCAGGAAAAATTAAGTATCTGTTAAATACTTAATTAGCTTAACTCAGTGGCTCTGATACCACCTTATTTCTGTCACGGCCCCCGACCCGGTTTGACCCGTTTCAGGAGCCGCGGGACAGAAATCCCTTGATATTTATTTATGTGATTTTAGCAACGGAATTCTTTAACATCAGGATCGTTATAAAGCTAAAAACTTTTCCCGATTATTTTATTTCACAATTCGGGCTAAAACCCCGATAATTTACAATAATAAGATTTTTCTGATAAATCTTTATTTCAAAACATATTTCTTTATTTTATACTGAGCCACTATCTTAAGCTTGAAATGCTCCCCGGCACTTTTCCTGAATTACAGTAGATCACCTGAAACATGTTTGAAAAAGGTTTTGTCAGCGGGGAAATACTGAGTGAATCATTCAGTTTACTGAAAACGACACATTTGTTATAATTCACAGTATTAAGATCTTTTACATATGTTTCTGATATCAACCAACTACCCATAGTATTTGTCACTCGACCGGATCTGTGACAGTGGTCATATCACCATTGGCTGCCCCAATGAATGACGTATCACTAAATTTTAGGTTCGCCCACCTAAAGTGATAAAACAGTAGTAATGTGCACAATACCCCACATACTGGCTGTAATTTGGTGATTACATCAACTTAATCACTGTAATTATAATTCTGAAAATAATTTGGAGTATTGTAAAACAGTTGATAAAAAGAGAATGACTCACATTGCAGATTTAATACAGATAGAATATGATTTAGCCTGGTTAATCTAATTTCAATAATAATGCACACAAAACTGGGTTAGTGATCAATACAGCAGTCACGATAACTCACGAAATCAAATTCTCACAATGAACGACAAAGTGCAATACTTAAACATTCATCGATTTAACGACGAACGACAAAGTATAACCCAATGTGGGCGGCACTTAAACATTCTTTGGATATATTGATCTCGGAAAATGAATCGTAATAGCGATCGAGTAATTACCCTGTTTTGCGGCAGCGATTCGAGTGTAGTGTGTGTTTATTTGTAGTAATTTGGTGCTAATTCGACGTACAGACAACAACTTTGCGCCGTTTCAACTTCTAATTTCAAGTCCCAAGGTCGGCTATTTATAGCCAGAAAATAGCCTCGCTTGCGGACCGTAAGCCGTAACCCTTACGGTCCGTAAGGGTGCGGTCTAATTTGTAGAGTAGCCTAGTCAGTGGTATAGGCTTGATGAATCAACTAAAATCGAATTTCAGTATGTACAACGCAATTTTGTTGATAATTATCAACTAGGGTTTACCCCCCCCCCCCCCCCCCCCCCGAGTTTTAGGGGCCCTGATCCTGATTCCGATTGTTCCGAAAATTTTAGGGTTAGTGCGGAATTACTTGGGTGTCTCAATTAAGGTTTCCTTATTGACTAATTATCATTCTAATTATAAATTTTAATGAGAGTTGTTACACCTTTTCAGTATCCTGTCCTTTATTCTTCTTTCTTCCCAAGAGATCTTTTAGATATCCCTTGCTCAGAAGATAGCTTATTTCCTTCCTCAAGTCAATGCAATCCTCCGTAACATGTCCGAAATCCTCATGGAATGCACACCATTTGGATTTATCCTTCCAATCAGCTTTTTGTTGATTCTTCCGAGACCACCTGGCTTTATCTCCCAGACCCTGCATAGCATACATTAGTTCAGGTATATTAACAGAAAAACAATATTCGGATAATTCAGGATATTCTTTAGGATCCTCGTCTTCAACAGCATTCACTCTCTTGTTATCACTTCTGCCATATGGCTGAGTGATATGGCTTATATGAGGATTCTGACTTCCTGTTAGTCGATTCGTATGTTGAGGATGCATTCATCCTTTCTTGCATTTTCTTGTCGTCCTCCAATCGAATATATCTTAGAGCCCTGTTACGAGCCTCGTCGAGATTCCTGCAGGGATGCATTACAAGATCCTGATAAAACTGAGAGTCCTTTTGCAACCCGATCTTAAAAGCTTGCACAGCTGTTGCAACATCAAGATGTGGGATATCCAAGGATTCTCGACTGAATTCGTTCACATAATCCCTCAAGGATTCCTGAGGTCCTTGAGTTATCCTGTAAAGATCGCTGGTTAGTTTTTCAAAACTCTGACTGCAAGAAAATTGACTATTAAATAAATTCACTAAGTGGGCAAATGATGTAATCGAACGCTGAGGAACATTTAACAGCCATTTTAAGGCTGATCCTGTCAGAGTAGAACCGAAACCCTTGCACAGGCAAGCTTCCTTGAGATCCGGAGGGGTAGGGTTGATCTCCATCCTTTCCCTATATTGGGCAATATGCTCTTCAGGATCCGTGGGTCCATCGTAAAGCTTCATGTTCGGAGTCTGAAATCTTTTTGGGATTTCAGCATCACATATAGGGCGTACGAACCGAGATATCCTGTGGCTATCCTGGATATCATATCCTTTAGCTTCTGAAGCTCCCTGGATAATTCTGACGTTATAGCTGTATCCTGCAAAGATCCAACGTTGTTAGTGGCAATAGCATTATTATTATTATTAGATATGTTACCAGTCGGAGGATTCTGCCCATATCCTGAAGCATATCCTGAGCTCCTCACGGTTGACATCCTAACCGAGGAGGGTATTTCAGGAGTATGATTCTGAGGAAGGCTGGGCACAATATTCCCCCTATTATCCTCAGTATACACAGCTGAACTAAAGTTCAAAGTTCTGGGCTGTAGTGGAGTGACGATATCCTCAGTAGGTCTGCTAGAGCCGGACTTCAGGAGTTGTATCTCCCTCAACAGCATCCGGTTTGTTTCCTGTTGCTGCCTCATTTGTTCCTGCACACTCCCAAATAAGGTTAGAATTTCATCATTAGAAGCCAAAATTGGAGCAGATCCCTGAACATTCCGAGTAGGGATAATGTCCTGAGGTTGCGAAGAAGATTGCATCCTTGGAGGAGGTGGTGGAAGCACCGGACCAGTAGTAGCAGAAGTTGTAGCAGACACAGTGGAGGAGCTCATGTTTGATCTCGAGGCCATTGTAAACAACGTGGCAAAAAGTTTTGAAAACAGAAAGCCGATTAGCGATTTCACAAAAATTTTTAGTAAAGAGAGCACCACTTGCCCCACGGTGGGCGCCAAATTGTTTTGGTCAAAAATTACCTAAGTAATTAAGTGATCAAATTAGTTTTGTGAGGTAGTGTGCTAAGAGAATGTGTTCAAAAATATGTTAATTGAGTTATTTGCAAAAACAGTTTCAGGATACGGCTCAGGATATTGAGCTGTATCTATGATCAAACAATGAGCAAAAAGTAAAGGGGTGACACGAGATGTACGAGGAAAGCCCTTGATCAATCTAGATCTCCGGCATAAAACCTCGGGAGCTGACAATCGCAGCTGCCTTGTTCTTGTTATTACTTCAAACTTCAGGATACAGTGCAGGATGTGGTGCGGATCGACTAAGTGTTACAATATGAATTGGATACAAGTGTGGTGATTGCAGTAAGCTAGAGAGTGAAAGTGTACGAGAGTGTTCGTGAAAAATTATGTGCCTTAAACTGATCCGCCCCCATCTATTTATAGTAAAGATAATGTAACAAACTATCCTAAACTCCCGGGATCCAGCGAATATTCCCACTCGAACGTTGAGGTCTAAGTCTTTCGGCTTCAACGGCTTCCTCATAACAAATTCGCCCGAGTCTTAAGGAGAAGAAGTCCTGATGACCGTTAGTAGTTTGCAGCCATTAACCTGCACGTGTTTAATTTACTCAACCTCAGGATATCGCCCAGGATGTTAGCAATATCCTCGTCCAGCATCCTGGTCATAAATAAACAATTAAAAGCGGGATATTAGTCAGGATATGTATACTCAGAAAATGACCCATAACACTTCGTATCCACGATTAATTCATCCGAAGTTTAAAACATAAAACAAATTCATTATTTCTTGACATTGTGTTTTATCAGTTTACAGTTTTTTCATATCGGGTTATATCAATTTTCACAATTAAACACACCTCTCATATATTTCAAAACATAAAACAAATTCATTATTTCTTAACGTTGTGTTTATCAGTTTCTGATTTCTTCACATTGTGTTATATTAGATTTCACAATTAAACACACCTTTCACACATAAAACGCAATAGTGTCTGAAAATGCACAATATAAAACACAATAGTGTCTGAAATACACAATATAAAACACACCAGTGTCTCTGATTCAATGTAGACAAAATACACAATATAAAACATGCAAACACTATATAAAACACACTAGGGTCTGAATTACTTGAATCGTAATTTTGTAGATATATAGCAATATGGTACTCATATTAAAGATAAAAAACACTCGTTATTATGGTACAATTTTTTTTTAAACAGAGTATGTATAAAAAAAGGCCTCTCATGAAAAGAAAAAAAAATCAAAAATCCAAACCTTTTGAAATGTGATCTACTATTAATACAAAAAATAACCTTGAATCAAACCAAGAACATTTAACAACTAAGCATAATATAACCGAGGTTGGAGAACTCGCTAGTTGCTAGTCGGCCGGTAAGGTGGGGACTACCGACTACTCGGGATTACTCGAGATTAATCGGATCAGATTTTTTATATGTAATTTTCAGTTTTATGTATACATATACACAGGTAGAGGATCCTGTAAAAAGTCCAACTTTTGTGAGAAGTGTGAGAAATAATTTGGGAATGACAAGTGTCTCTTATCTTAATTAATTCAAAAGGGTATATTAGTAATTGTCCATTCTTATCAATTAATTGATTTCCAAAGATAACTGCCAAAAATAACAGGCGATATATTAGGGATGTGATTCGAATTCGATTTGTTCTATACATTTAATTGTTTACGGTAAGTTCTTGTTGTAGTGTTATATTCCCCAGTCAATAGTGTTATATTATGTACAGGTATCTTTAATCTCCTTTTCATAGTGTTTTTTATTCCCATCAATAGTGTTTTATTCTGTATAGTGTCTTACAGTAAACAGATAGTGTTATATCTTTCTATAGTGTTTTATCATGTAATATACTGTTTCTTTTCATAGTGTTTTATTCTGTATAGTGTCTTACAATAAACAGATAGTGTTATATCTTTCTATAGTGTTTTATCATGTAATATACTGTTCCTTTTCATAGTGTTTTATCCCCCATCAACAGTGTTTATTTTATGTATAGTTTCTTACAGTAAACAGATAGTGTTATATCTTTCTATAGTGTTTTATTATGTAATATAATGTTCTTTATAGTGTTATAAAAATTTGTTGTGAAGGAAATCGAAGAATTTATTTCAGTAAGAGAAATTCGCTGATTTTTTAGGAGATTGATGGGGGTTTTGAAACAGTTACCATAAATTCGCTGATTTATAGGAGATTGATGGAGATTTTGAAACGGTTACCATATTAGGGATTTCGAGGCCCTCTTCCAAGGCGCACGTGACCAACGTTCATGAGTCGTTCTTGTTGGATACCGTTCTACTAGATCGTGTCTTTAAAGCACCCATTGTCACCGTAAAGAGCATCCCTCATAGCTGTCGGTTGGCTTTCTCTCAGGCGTTGAAAACCGCTCTCTACAAAGTGGTTGCCCAACCTAGATCCGTTGAAGCGTGGGGTAGGTTGTTCCTTCTTCCTCGGTGCACTTTGCAAGTGGTCAGGCCAAAAAATAGGCAAGAAAGAAGGTCTGGGAATAGGAAGGCATTGCAACAAAGATCAATTCTGAATTCTTTAGCCACATGGGGGAAAGAAGATGGCATTTTTATGTTAGTTAAAAATATATTTGATAGTCCTACGGTGGGGTCTCTAGGTCAAAGAGGTGTTGATAATCCTGAGGAGAGTTCTGTTAGTAATACCAATGTTAGGCAGTGTCTTCGAAAGGTTGCTGATGGCCACTTTACAGCTGCAGTGAAGGTGT